>NC_140174.1:30761559-30914486 GCF_963971535.1 Notolepis coatsorum | reverse complement strand
AGTGGGAACGGGATACCAGGAAATGTATTTTCTGTTTATTGCAAAGTTACTGACCAGACATTCTATATCAGTGGTAGCTAGGGTGACCAGATGCAAAAAGTCCAAAAGTGGGACAACAGTAAGATTTTGGTGGGACAAAGTGGGACAACAGTAAGATTTTGGTGGGACAAAGTGGGACAGATAGATAATGTAATTCTTTTTATTAGAATAACTGCCATGGTCTTCACTGAATAGATTTAAATCAAAGGTTAAAGGTTAAATCAAAATAAATACAAATTAAATACCACCTAACATGTTTTAAATATTCAAACGTCATCACTTGACAGGAATGTCTTGTGTTTGATATTCCCTGTTAACACAGAACTAGGGAAAACAGTGTAGTATAATACAAAAATAATAATACAAATAAATTGTGTTTCTATATTAGAATAACTGCCATGGTCTTCACCGAATAGATTTAAATCAAAGGTTAAAGGTTACCACAGTCGGCTGACCTGTATGAATGGGAGTGTTGTACTGTGTGATAGACGCTTGTTATCTCAGCTGCAGTGACCTTGTCCGTCTGGCTATCATTGTTTGGTTTAAAAAGAAACGTATCCATAGATCTGGATGTTTCTTTTTGGTGAGCCACTTTCAAGTGAGACTCACGTCCACTGTGGCGCTTCAAGTCGTATTCTCCTCCATGCGCAATTTAAAACGAACTATGACACAAAACACAGAAAGCCTGCTGCGGATTGCCTGACATCGGCCTCACCCAGGCATGTGTCATTTGCCAGTCTTGGTTGTAACTGCAGGTCCGTTTCTTTTTACTGCTTTCCATATTGAACTAGTTCGCTTGTAATGTTGTTGTGTTTTTTTTTACCAATCAGATTTGCGATATGAGGTAGCGTCACAAGTTCAACTCTCACGAGCAGAGCAGTGCGCTAAATTACTATAACCAATCAGATCTGCGATATGAGGTAGCGTCACGACTCAGTCTCAGTCAGGGGCTTTTAGACGCATGTTTTTTTTTGGCTTCGAAAAGAGGGACATCCTCTCAATATGAGGGACGCGGGACATTTGGTCAAATGGTGGGACAGTACAACCAAAAGGGGGACACCTGGTCACCCTAGCACTGGTAGCTGCATTTATGCAGGTGAACACGAGAAAGGCTGCTGGCCCAGATGGAATAACAGGACGCATACTTAAGTCCTGTGCTAACCAGCTAGCCCCTGTGTTCACCACCATATTTAATCGATCCCTGGCGGAGTCAGTGGTCCCTGCCTGCTTCAAGATGTCTACCATTATCCCGGTACCAAAGAAATCCTCCCCAACAGGTCTCAATGACTACAGACCGGTGGCACTCACCTCTGTGGCCATGAAATGTTTTGAGAGGCTGGTCAAGGATCACATTTGTGCCTCCCTCCAAGCTGATCGAGCTGGGTCTGAGCTCCGCTCTGAGCGCCTGGATACTGGACTTTCTGAGTGAAAGACCCCAGGCGGTCAGGGTGGGGGGTCAGACCTCCAACACCATCACCCTGAGCATCGGGTCCCCCCAGGGCTGTGTTCTGAGCCCCCTGCTGTACTCACTATACACCAGTGGAGGTTTCTCTATGGCAACACGTGAAACACAAATTCACTCATAATTCATAATTATATATGAAGCATTTTTTTAAATACTTGCAACTGAGAAGTTTAATTTCCTCTCTGCAAAACCAGTCACTGGCAATTCCTACACTTTCATCTTTAGAAAAAATGTTCATCAAGAACTGCAACAGCAAAGGCCTGTTATCAATGTTCTATAACTGGATTGTATCTGGTTCAGACGAGACGTCACTATCTAGATTGGAGTCATGGAGGCTGGACTTGGGAGAGGAGATCTCAAACGAGGACTGGAACAGAGCATGCGAGGAGGCTCAGACACAAACAGCCAACACTAGCTTAAAACTACTTCAATACAAATGGATGATGCGGACTTATATAACCCCTGTCAAACTGAATAAATACAACAGCAACACACCAGATAGGTGCTTTAAATGTACCAAGGATCGGGGAACTTTTATACATTGTATTTGGGAATGTGACAAAATCAAGAAGTTCTGGGGGGAGGTGGTGAATAAAATCAAAGATATCCTGTCAGTGAATATCCCACTAGACTCCAAAATGATACTGTTACATTTATATCCAATAAATCTGAACCTGAGAACCAAACAATTTAAATTTATTGATTTTGCTATACTACAGGCAAAAAGAACAATAGCTTTCAATTGGAAGAAAATAGATGCACCCACAATCGGTGCTTGGATTAAAAACATGGCACAATGCATGTCTATGGAGAGAATAACGTATATCCTCAGGAACAATATAGAGATTTACGAGGATATATGGAAACCATTTAATGAATATCTGAGAAGGGAAGATATAGGAGGGCTGCTATAGGATGAGTCCCCCCGCTCTCTCCCGCGGTCAGCCGTGACCCGGACCCCGGGAGAGACCGGAGACACGTCAGTGAAGGTGTTGTAAAGATGTAATTTATTTTTATTTATTTTTATTTTTATGTACATTTTCTTTTCCTCTTTTCAATTATTTATATTTGTGTACGAGCTATTCTAATGGAGGTACAAATGAATGTACATATTATTTCTGTATGAGAGCAGTAAAAACAACCAAAGATGCTAAGAGAGAGAAAAGGGGAGGGGGGAGGGGGGTATGTGGGTATAGGTATAATATTGTGGAGAAAAGGAATTAAGAATAACTGACTACAATGAAAACCTGAAATGTGTACTGTAAAACCCAATAAAAATATTGTACTAGAAGAAAAGGGAGGTTTAAAGGAAATAGAGGGATACAGGAGGAAGGAGGTTCAAGGAGTGTCCCTGGACCCATGACGCGCATATTTACCTGAGTCAGAATTTAAAAAAATTTAGAGCAAGTATTATAATTTGATATGATGGTTTAAGGACGACATTCACTAAGTATTAGTACCAAATATCTGGGAAATCAACTGATGTGGGATTAATAGCCAAGGATGATGGGGTATATATGTATGTAAAACAAAATGCAAGGTAAACTGAGTTAAAACATTTTCTATATATCCCTGTTCAAGGAAGATATACATATCGTCTTTGGATTTTGTACAGGCCAACGAATGTGCGATTACTATTCAAAGAATGACTTAGTCAATAATTGTATATATTCTTCTTTCTGCAAGAACGGTATTTTTGTATTTTTTTTTTTTTTTTTTCTTTATGGTTTAGGCCTGTATAAGGGCGATGTACACTGTCTGTGTAACCACCTGAAAAGCCAAACAGTGGAAGATTGACAATCAAAGATGTTATTATTTGTATGTTTGTGAATATAAATGCAAATAAAAATTGAGTTTAAAAAAAAAAAAATCATAATTATTATTAATTTATATATATATATATATATATATATATATATATATATATTTTTTTTTAATTATTATTATTATTATTATTATTTTTATTATAAATGTTTTCCTCTGTAAAAAAAATTCCAGTGAATTTTTTTCTTCTTCAAAAATGGCCAAAATTGACAGCTCTGAGCAGGCCTGCACTGCAGTAATGACTGCAGTAATATTCGTGCAGAATAACTGCACAGGTTGACCCAATTTAAATAAATAATAAATAATAGCCAATCAAAATAGGCTATTAACTTCATCTAAGCACGGTCTGTGCAGTTAAACTCTTGCCATTGAATGGGGGATTGAATGATTGACAGCCTTGACAATCCAATAATACACGGAGGATGAATGATTGGCAGCCTTGAAAATCCAATCAGAGATTGCTGCATTCACACAGTCAAAAGGGGTCCAGCTGCAGGTCCGGAGGTTAGGTTTAGCTCGGGCCAATCTCATGTTTCTCAAGTTTCTTTATTAGTTGTCATACAGAAGTACAGAATACTTTTATACAAAATGTAACAGAAAGAAGCATTTTGTATAAAAGTATTCTGTACTTCTGTATGACAACTAATAAAGAAACTTGAGAAACTTGAGATTGGCCCGAGCTCAACCTAACCTCCGGACCTGCAGCTGGACCTGTTTTGACTGTGTGAAACATAGCAAGCTAGTAGTTTAGTAAGCTGTACAGCTATAACAACACAGTAGGCTAAATTAAACTTTGCGCCAACATTAGGACCGAAGTATGAACCAGCAACTGAGCAACATGAAGAAGTGGACTTATGCATCTGGATCAGAAAAAAAGTTGTGGATGAAAAAGTAAGTAGGCTACAGTGTTTGTAAAAGCTTGTATGCTAACAGTAGCTAGCCAGCTTAGCCTACATCACAATGATGATCACCAAGCTAACTTACTGTACACACTGTAGGGCTGGGCAATTAATCGAAACAGAATCGATTCATAGACCCATGCAATCTCATTTCTAGGTTATGACGATTTTTCTTTTATTAAAAAAAAAGTTATACTTTTTTAAGATTTGCCTCTATACTATAGGATGGAACCCAGGTAGGTAATTTCATCTTTCCTTTTAAGATAAGATAAGATATTCCTTTATTGATCCCCTTGGGGAAATTCAGGCATCATAGCAGCATGGGGGAAGGGGGGGGGTACAGGTAGTGAAAACAACACAAGCAGTGTAAACAAATAGGTCAATATAATTTACTATCTAACTAACTGAAATATATTTTCACAGTGTCACATAAGGTGCAGTATGCATAAGGTAGTGTTATAATTTACTATCTAACTAACTGAAATATACATTATTCATTATTCACAGTATCACAGTATCCACATAAGGTGCAGTATGCATAAGGTAGTGTTATTGTCCTACTTGGGTTCCTATTAGTTCTAGGTCGATGTCTGGCAGCAGTACCTGCCCACTGTTGTGGAGCCTGATGGCCACTGGTATGAAGGACTGTCCGAGGCGGTTAGTTGAGTGTCGGGGGGGTATGAGTCTGTGGCTTCCTTGTCACCTTCACCTAATATGTTTTGATCTGGTCAGGTGCGCTGTCACCTAATATGTTTTGATCTGATCAGGTGCGCTGTCACCTAATATGTTTTGATCTGGTCAGGTGCACTGTCACCTAATATGATTTCATCTGGTCAGGTGCGCTGTCACCTAATATGATTTAATCTGGTCAGGTGCGCTGTCACCTAATATGTTTTCATCTGGTCAGGTCCGCTGTCACCTAATGTTAATATGTTTTCATCTGTGTCCACTGACCACTGACACACAGTGGGGGATGTTTTAAAAATATAATTTAATATATAATATAATATAATAATTTGTGCTTCACCTAAAAATTTGGTCAGCAGCCTCCACTGCTATACACACATGACTGTGTGGCCAAGGTCAGCTCCAACTCCATAGTGAAGTTTGCGGACGACACAGTGGTGGTGGGGCTGATTCCGGACAACGACGAGAAGGCCTACCGGGAGGAGGTTGAGGTACTGGAATGCTGGTGCCAGGACAACAGCCTGCTCTTGAACATTGGTAAAACCTATGGAACTGATCGTGGATTATAGGAGAGGACAGCAGGAGACACACACACCACTGAGGATAAACGGGGCTACCGTGGACAGGGTGAGCAGCTTTAAGTACCTGGGGGTCCACATCTCAGAGGATCTGACATGGACAACACACATAGACTCAGTCGTAAAGAAGGCGAAGCAGCGCCTCTACCACCTGAGACAGTTAAGGAAGTTCAGAGTATCGGGGAAGATACTCCAGTCCTTCTACTCCGGAGCTGTAGAGAGCATCTTGACTGGAAACATCACTGCCTGGTATGGAAACATCACGGCACCAGAAGGCCCTACAGAGAGTGGTGCGCTCAGCCGAGCGTACCACGGGTATTGCACTACCACCCCTGCATGTTCTATACAACAAGAGGTGCAAATCCAGAGCCTGCAGAATAATGAAAGACCCTCACCACCCCAACAACAGCCTGTTCCAGCTGCTGAGGTCAGGCAGACGCCTGCGAACACCAGCTACTAGGACAGAGAGACTTCGGCTCAGCTTCTTCCCCCAGGCCATCAGAGCCTTGAACACTGAACTCTCCACACACAAGCACACATGAGCACACACACGACACACACACTTGACATACATTGTATTATGCACATCGTTGCGGGCAAGACCACCCGCATTTCATTGTATACTTGTATGCCGTGACAAAGAAAACTCTTGACTTGACTTGACTTGACTGTCAGAATGTAGAGCTTCAGAATCAGAATCAGAATCAGAAAGGTCTTTATTGCCAAGTATACTTTTCACATACAAGGAATTTGCTTTGGACGTTATTGGTGCGACATTAGCAGACAGACATTAACAGACAGATAATACAATAAAGTGGTGGAGTAAAATAAAATGAAATATGAGCTAAGTTAAGCACAATAGAATAATATAATTATGAAATAAAATCAAATATAGGCCAGGGCTGTACAACTGTATATAAGAAGTTGAATAAAATGATATGGAATGGGATATAAACTAAATTAAATATAGCACAATAGATACAAATCAAATAGGAATAGGAATAGGCCAGGGCTGTACAACTGGGCAGATGTGGTCAATTATATACACTACAGTAGCTTCTAACACTTATTTAAACAAAGAGAATACCACTTACAGCATCTTTAACTTCTGGATAAATTTTCTGATATACAAATAAATAGTCTACAGCCACGTGTGTCCTTGTAGCATAAATTCCTCTGTCAGCATACAGTATACTCCTGTTTGCATTTACATTCCATCATGTGAGGAGAATTTACAGGAACAAAATAATCACACTTGATAGAGAAACTTCAGATGTTACTTTTCCACTTTAGTCGGTGCCCAGAGCCATGCGCTGGTCCGGCGCCGCCCTGACAGTCGCTCAGAAGGAGATGGGGGGGGGGCAGTTGAGACATTTTATGCCCAATTTGGCACCTTGTTTACCCAGAGTAGTACAGGCACACTGGGACTCACATTCCACTGTAGAACCAAAGTTATAGCCAGCTGTAAATCAAATGTCCAAATAAGATTTATTGAACCAGAGGAATAACACATTGCTCTGCTGCCATGAGACAAAAATAACAACACTTGCGTTCCTCGTCGTCCGGGGCTCGTTTTAATCGTAACCACCGGTGATACAGACTGGGGAATGTGGTGACACATGACAATCTGTGCATCCAATGTGGTATTGATTAGTTGTATCGTTAGTTTGTCGACTTTGCAGGCACCTACAGTACAGCTTCGTGGTTGTTTGGTGAGAAAACGCACTCTCCGCCTGCTTTTCCACAGTCAGTCCCTTGGGAAGCTTTTTCTGTACATTTCTGACTTTAATCTCAGAGAATATCCTTTTTCTCTTCAATGTGAGTGGTTCCCCCCCCCCCCCCCCTTCATTAGGCCTACAATTCGACTCAATTAAACTTCTATTTCATCCTTACTGACCGCTAGAGATGGTGCTTAAAGCACTGGATCTTCCGTTTACGCTGCACAGTCGAGTATTTATACCAACATATATCATCCGGTGCCACCAGTGGCTCGGTCCCTACAGAGTCTTCTCACGACATCACGAGGATTCCGAGTGACTGAGCAGTCTGGAAGTCATCCAGGATTCATAGAACCTCGGTTACATACGTAACTAGCGCTCTAACATTAGTCGTTAGTTACTTTAGTTATGAGAAAGAACTGAAGGACTTTAAAGGGTAGTTCTACCGCTCAACATCATCATTGGTAATTAAGAAATGAAGGGCTAGGGTTCCAAGAAATAACAGAACTATCCCTTTAATGAATTGACTAGAAAGGAATTGAATAAAACAACTCACGTGTTGACAGAAACCTCGGGGCATGACGGCACAGAGCACTTTCTATTCCCATTTTCAATGCTTTTACTCCCAACGGTGTGTGTGTGTGTTTGTGTGGTCTCAATGACCTTTCTCTCAACCAATACGAGAGCTGGGGGCCACGCAATCAACACTAATTGGATTATCTTTCCTTTCTAGCTGCATCGCTGCACCTCGATCCTGCTTCATTCCACCTGTCTGTATGGGTTTGGGTGATTGAGTCTGACTGAGAGAGACAGAGAGAGAAAGAGGACTTCAGCATACAGTACATACATCTGTGTGTGTGTGTGTGTGTGTGTGTGTGTGTGTGTGTGTGTGTGTGTGTGTGTGTGTGTGTGTGTGTGTGTGTGTGTGTGTGTGTGTGTGTGTGTGTCTGTGCGTGCGTGCGTGCGTGCGTGCGTGTGCATGCGGATTGATTTTCAATAGCACTGGGGGTATCTGTGTGGCAGTGAGCTGTGTGTTAAAAGCATTAGATTGTTCACCTGTGTGATGGACCATCTATCTAGCCGGAGAACGCATTGCAATATAAGATTCTGACTGTGCTGCACCACAGAATGTATTAGTCACAGTGGCCTAAGCGCTCATTAATACTACGTTGGATTCACAAGATGTGAAGTCACATAACTGAAGAACCGTTTCAAGGACGAGGAGTTTCATTGCAAAGCTGCTGAGATATTACTGTTTTGTGAGCAAATGTATTCAGATAGCGAATAACCTTTAAAAGTATCGTCTGATCTCGAGTACTGATGTAGCCTTAGTCCATTAGCCTCGTTTGAAGTCATATGGGGTGGAAATGAGTGAGATATAATCCACTATTCTCACCATTAGAGAGATTTAATATCCGTTTATGTGTGAAAAAGGAGACAAATCATGTCATTTTCAGATTTCAGATGTGTGACACGCTAGCGCTGCACACAGCTCTCAGTATCAGATCTGAGTGTCTGGGGAATTGACTGGATCTCAAGCCCCGTCCTATTTTCTTGATCCTTCAATCACAATTGTTGGTCAATTATCAGATGCTGATGCCGTGTTTTAGCCTGGACTCCCATTCAGGCTGATATCTGATACCAGTATTGATCTTGTTGCATCCCCCACTCTACACCCCATCACTGCTCATGGTCTAATGTCTTTACCTGCATCCCCTTAACAATTGTATGTATTGAGCTGTACTGTACTGTACCCATTCTGCAATCTGTTAATAAAGTTTTCAATCAATCAATCAATCAATCAATCAATCAATCACCCTTGTGTGGTGTTCTCCTTTAACCCTTGTGTGGTGTTCTCCTTTAACCCTTGTGAGGTGTTTTCCTTTAACTCTTTTGTGGTGTTCTCCTTTAGCCCTTGTGAGGTGTTCTCATAAGCTGCAACGTCCCTCATATGGGACGTTTTTTTTCCGGATTTTTTGCAACCGGCACTTTGGCGACCCCTAGTGGCTCGGGTGTGCACATTTTGTAATACAATATATATATCGAATTGAAGGCTTATTTGTTGCCTGTCGATAGTGATAAAATCCGACAAAATCCGTTCAGCGGTTCTCGAGTTACATGCCGGTATTTGAGGCTTGTGCAAAGTACACGGTATTGCGCAAAATACCACTCCTGACTCAGGCTGCAGTAGTTCCGTCAATCTATATCCAATCTCGAAAATGATTGTGGATCGTTGTAACCAATGAGTGTGGCTTTCCAATGATACCCCACATGGGGATCTAAATAAAATAAAATAAAAACACGAAGAAACACGAAAACAGGAAGCGCAAAACAGCCGAATTAATTGAAGTCTATGAGAAAACAGATTTTTTCTTTGTACACAGTTTACCAAAATCAATCCTAATCACTCATTTCTGAATGGATCTTTATGAAATTTGGATATGTACTACATAAGGCTTCAGACTATGGCTCCACCTGGATGTGTAAGCCATACCACCTTCTGGGGAAATACTACCTCTGGACTACTAACTACTACAGAAAAACTTGAGTACCAAGTTTTTTTTACAACTCAAGTTCAGACCTATGTTACTCTATTATGTTAGCACTAAAAGTGAATTTTCGGGAATCAGAAACTTCAGAATGTCATCTTTCAAAAGACACCAGGCTAATGCATGTGCTATAAGTATAAAGTATGTTGTTTTGGTTTGCAAAAAAAGTATGCAGTCCTCAAGTTCAAAAATTGCCACTTTTCTGCCCGCTTGTTAAGAGGTTGTGTGGTGTTCTCCTTTAACCCTTGTGTGGTGTTCTCCTTTAACCCTTGTGTGGTGTTCTCCTTTAACCCATGTGTGGTGTTCTCCTTTAACCCTTGTGAGGTGTTCTCCTTTAACCCTTGTGTGGTGTTCTCCTTTAACCCTTGTGTGGTGTTCTCCTTTAACCCTTGTGAGGTGTTCTCCTTTAACCCTTGTGTGGTGTTCTCCTTTAACCCTTGTGTGGTGTTCTCCTTTAACCCTTGTGTGGTGTTTTCCTTTATACAATGGCATGCAAATTTCTCGATTCTGATTGGCTAAAACAGTCAAGTTACACGTGGTTATTTTTCATAACCCCACGCTCGTGGTCCTAGAACCCGCCCACAACCAAATTACGATCACTCCGCCAGTCGTGGATTTAGAAGTGAAAGCAAGATGGCGGACAATAACCTTACGACTAAATCAAAAACGATTCTGTCACGGCGAATGTGTTAGTTTCTTAAACAATGTTGGATTATGTAATTGGTGGGTCATGAGTCATTGTGGAACAAAATAAATATTGCACGAATTGATTGATTGCAAATTTTTTATTTTAGTTTTTTAACCTACTTTCTATAGAAGCAGTTGGGAGGTGCGCTGTTTTAAGTGAGCGTGGATTATTGAATTGATTGATTGATTGATTGATTGCAAATTTTATTACTGTCCGCCTTATTTCCAACTGGTTAAGCTTGGCGACTCTTTCGAAGTCGCCCTCTTTCGAAGTTGGTTATGCTTAGAGTTTGTCTTTAGAGCAGGACGATAGACCACCAGCCCTGATTCCAAACTCTAAGCATAACCAACTTCGAAAGAGGGCGACTTCGAAAGAGTCGCCAAGCTTAACCAGTTGGAAACAAGGCGGACAGTAATACAATTTGCAATCAATCAATCAATCAATCAATCAATCAATTCAATAATCCACGCTCACTTAAAACAGCGCACCTCCCAGCTGCTTTTATAGAAAGTAGGTTAACATTTTTTTTACCTCCTATAGGGCAAAGAAAACTTTTATACATTTTTTTTGACCTACTTTCTATAGAAGCATCTAAGAATGAAGTTCTATAGAAAGTAGGTAAAAAAAAAAAGGATAAGTTGGATGTGTTAGTTTGTTGGATGTGTTAGTGTGAACAGTTGGATGTGTTAGTTTGTTGGATGTGTTAGTGAGAACAGTTGCACTTCCGAGCTGCTTCCACAAGGAGGCAACTTTTTTTGGGAACTACTTTTTCTGCGGATGGTTTTGTCAATAAATCTTCAATTAATGTGTGTTTATTGTATAGCAATAAGGTTGGATGACATAGGCCATTGTATAAAAGCATTAGACCACACGACAGAGTGGGTTATAGAAATTAGATCACGCCTATGGGGGCCTAACAACCACCCATAGGCGTGAACTAATTTCTATAACCCACTCTGTCTCGTAATCTAATGCTTAATTAACCCTTGTGTGGTGTTCTCCTTTAACCCTTGTGTGGTGTTCTCCTTTAACCCTTGTGAGGTGTTCTCCTTTAACCCTTGTGTGGTGTTCTCCTTTAACCCTTGTGAGGTGTTCTCCTTTAACCCTTGTGTGGTGTTCTCCTTTAACCCTTGTGTGGTGTTCTCCTTTAACCCTTGTGAAGTGTTCTCCTTTAACCCTTGTGAGGTGTTCTCCTTTAACCCTTGTGTGGTGTTCTCCTTTAACCCTTGTGTGGTGTTCTCCTTTAACCCTTGTGAGGTGTTCTCCTTTAACCCTTGTGTGGTGTTCTCCTTTAACCCTTGTGTTGTGTTCTCCTTTAACCCTTGCGAGGTGTTCTCCTTTAACCCTTGTGTGGTGTTCTCCTTTAACCCTTGTGAGGTGTTCTTCGCTTTTTTGTTACTCACCCATGTTCACAGGTCTGGTGGATTTTAAAACAATGAAGCCGTAACAATTCATGTAAGAATGTAATATATGATGAATTGAAAATGGGGGACCCTGATGTAAACAAGACAAAAGTCTTTCTCTGGTCTGCATCCCCTTAACAATTGTGTGTATTGAGCCGTACTGTATTGTACCCATTCTGCAATCTGTTAATAAAGTTTTCAATCAATCAATCAATCAATGTTGTCTGTAAAGGGGTTCTTTATCCAGAGTAACTTGGTGATCCTTTTCTGTGTTTTATTAAATAATGATTTTCAGGGCGCCAGGGTGGTGCACCACGTAACTGCGCTGCAGTGCAACACGGCCATCCCGGGTTCGACTCCCGGACCCGGCGACCTTTGCCGAATGTCTTCCCCCATATCTCTCTCCCATCCTTCCTCTCTGCCGGACTTGTCCAATAAACAAATGAAAAAGCTACCAAAAACATATTAAAAGAAATAATGATTTTCAGTTTTTGAGAAATGGTCAAACTTATCCAAATATGGTATTTTCATGGAAAACAGTGCAGCTGCAACAGATAGCACTTTAGTTATAATTTTCTGTAATCATATTAAAATATATATATATATTTTTGAGAAATCTCAAGGCACCCCTGGCAGCTCTCTGAGGGCCCTTTCTCACTCACGTTTGGGGATCGAATCACTGCTCCCGAGAACGGTGGGGAGTGTTCTCACTCACCCCTTTTGCGATGCGAAACGGCGCTGATTCATTTCACCCCCCGCTGAACGGGATCAGTTGGATTAGGTGGTCTCGGAATCGCGCCGTGCGGGTGCGGGGGGCGTGACACACACAACGTCGTTACTGTCATGCTTGCTTTAATTTTGGGCAGATAACACCACACACAGCAACAACTGGAGAATACCCACAAAAACAATATTTATGGGCAATTTGAGAGTTCAGACCTCAACCAAAAACAAGTGGATGAAAACGTTACAAACGCACAGCACTTCCCTGGCTCGCATTAGGCCTGGCAATTTTAGTTTGCCATGCTATTTTCTATACATTAGTTTCTTGTTTGAATGCATTTATTTCTATTAGACCAGTGGTGCCCAACCAGTCGGCCGTGATCGACCAGTAGATCAATGACATGTAATATAATTGCCACGAACGATGGGATAATACTAGCGTTAGCTTAGCGTTAACGTTAACCCTGCAAAACGCTCAAAAGCGGACTCTACAACAGAGTTCCATTCGTGAGAAAAGAGGCAGAACACACAGTGAATGTATCCATTTTGTTTATTGCACGTCCTTTGCTGAAAAGAAAGTGCTACAGGCTATACTAGACTAGGCTAAGCTAACTAGCGTTAACCGTTAGCTTAGCGTTAGCCCTGGGAAACGCTCAAAAGCGAACTCTACAACACCATCCATTCGTGATAAAATGGGGTGGGTTATATTGACAAGGCTTGACAACAGAGGTTCAAATATAACTTCATATTTATTGCTTATTTATTCATTTTATATCAGCATCCAATCTCCAGCGCCATGTTAACACTTCCTGTGTTTACATTTTCGAACGTGACATCATCACCTACGGCAAGCGTAAACGCTCAAAAGGCAAAGCGTAAACAGAACCCGGAACGAAACAAGACTGCAGTGTGTACGCAAACTAGAGGGGGGAGAGGGAGTTTGCATCAGATCTCGGAACGGGCCAGAACGGAACGAAATAGAAACAAATAGGGTGAGTGAGAAAGGGCCCTGAGGCACCCTAGTGTGCCACGGCACCCCTGTTGAGAACCGCTGCTCTACAGTATTGGCTAATCACAGCATGCTCCTATTCCTGATTACATCTCAACACATGGCCAGATAAATACCAGGCTCTACGGTCCTAATGACTATCTGCTAACATCTTAATCCTGTCCAGTCAGCACTTCTCCGCTCAGTGAGATAGTAAGAATCAGAATGACAATGGATTCTTCTTTTCATTTCCTCCTCACCAGTTATTCCTGGTTTTCATACGGTATTGACTCACGGTGACGGGGACAGAAAGCAGCAATGTCTCCCACGGGTTCTGTAGTTATTCTGTGCTGGTGACAGCCAGGCCTGGGACGGGCGAGAGATATGGACTCAAATAAAAGAGAGGTGAGCGACGCAATAAGCACTTTTAATGGGCTTTTATGAGTCTCTGAGAATCTAATTGTGGTGGGCTCCAACACATAAGTATGTATGAGAAAGGCTGCAGCAGGGCAGCAATATCCAGCAATGAAGGTCCTGGGGAACTGGGGTGTGAGTCCAGGAGGCCTTGGGGGATTTCCCCCGAGGACACTATGTGGGAAGATGAATATTTATGGTGATAATGTAGCAAGAAAAACTGAAAATCTGTCATTTTTTTTTATTCATTATAGTTTGGGTCCATTATATGTTAGGACTCATTATGTGAGGACTGAATTTCCCCAAGGAATATCAATAAAGAAATATCTTATCTTATCTCATGACTGGTCCTGTGTTTGATGTACTGTACATCGACATAACTGAAACAACGAACCAATCAGAAACTCTTGCAAAAAATAATAATACTCTCCTCTTTAAACTTTACTTTCTGTTCCCAGAAGCTCTTGCACAAAACACAGATTCTAGCTGGAGCTTCTTGTTGATTTCTCAGATTAGCTGAGTACAGTGAGAAGAGGCCTCTGGTTTGAGATTGTACACCTACGGTAGGTCTTTACTGCCCCCTGTAGGCCGGAGGCATTGATATATTCCTGGTTTTGCATGGTCCAGGGTGGTCTTCCCTTTGAATGCTTTCTGCATGGGGATCAGCTTTCGTCATCCTCTTTCTAACTCTTATCCATCAGAGGGGACATTGTAAAACTGATCCCAGAACAGTGTCTCATGACCAACTTAATGTAATTCATTTGATGAACTCCTTATATTTCATCATTATTGGAATGGAATTTTGGTACCTATGCAACCCGTTCTAGTGACTGGCTCGTCCTTAAGGTCCCCTGAGTTTGCTCGGAACAGGGTAAATCTGTGTTTGGCTATGATGCCTCTAGCAGCTCATGGAATGAACTCAACAACCGTCCTTAAAGCTTGAGATTCTCCCCTCTGTTGTAAATGAGGGAAACCTCAGTTGCCTTTTGAGTTTAAATAAAGTTTTTTTTTTTTTTTTTTTTTTAAATAAACACAGCAAGTGGTACTACTGGCTCAACATCATGTCCCGTCAGTCAGGACGAGTTGACTGGAAAGCTTTGTTATTGTTGTCGAGATGAAAGTGAAGGTGTCACATAAACATTTCTGGATGTAACAGTACTGTATATCTGTATGTCATCATTAATTGAAAATGGGGGAGCCTGATGTAAACAACACAAAAGTATTTCTCTGGTCTGCATCCCCTTAACAATTGTGTGTATTGAGCCGTACTGTATTGTACCCATATTGCAATCTGTTACTAAAGTTTTCAATCAATCAATCAATCAATCAATCAATCAATCAATCAATCAATCAATCAATCAATCAATCAAACGTCCCCAAAGGTGTGAGATGATTGCTTATTATTATTATTATATACATTTGAAATATAACAAAAAAGGCATTGAAAAGTAATAAAATTTAATATTAAACATTGAAGCTGCAATCATACAGTAGCATAATGCATACCGTTGATGTGCTCTCAAAATGCTTGCTGAGACACTATGTGTTGAGACATTAGATGGCGCCATTCTGCAGCTCAGAACTGGTCTGAAATCAGCTATCCATATCAGTGACTTGAAAAAAGACGAGATGAGCTTTGCAGAAATCTTAATTTGGATACTCCAATGTTACAATCAACTCAGTTAATGGGACAGCGCGGAGTTCAGCGAGACCCTTTGACTCTCGACGGAGACGGTCAACACGGAGGGCGACCCCTTGACCCTCCACGCCCCCCTCTCTGTCTGACACCTCTCCAGGCAGTCCCTGCACAGGAAGCTCTCCCCCACCATGTGCAGGCTCTCCACCCTCTTGATGGTGTCCAGGTTGGGGTCGACCTCCGGAGGGATGGGGTTGCCCTCCATGTTGACCGTCTCCAGGTTCCTCAGCCCCCGGAGGCAGACGGGGTGGCAGGTCAGGCGGTTCTGGAAGAGGCGGATCTCGCGGAGCTCCTGGAGGCGAGCGATGGAGGTAGGAAGGCTCTCCAGCTGGTTGAGGCCCAGGTTGAGCTGCTGGAGCTTCTTCAGCTGGCCCAGCTGCATGGGGACGAACGTCAGGCGATTGTTGCACAGGTTCAGGGTCAGCAGGTTGTGGAGGAGGCCGATGACCTCAGGGACCTGCTCCACCTGAGGAGAGGAGACAGACAGACAGTGTGATGATGAGGCTCGACACAGACAGACAGTGTGATGAGGCTCGACACAGACAGACAGTGTGATGATGAGGCTCGACACAGACAGACAGTGTGATGATGAGGCTCGACGCAGACAGACAGTGTGATGATGAGGCTCGACGCAGACAGACAGTGTGATGATGAGGCTCGACACAGACAGACAGTGTGATGATGAGGCTCGACGCAGACAGACAGTGTGATGATGAGGCTCGACGCAGACAGACAGTGTGATGAGGCTCGACGCAGACAGACAGTGTGATGATGAGGCTCGACGCAGACAGACAGTGTGATGAGGCTCGACGCAGACAGACAGTGTGATGATGAGGCTCGACGCAGACAGACAGTGTGATGAGGCTCGACGCAGACAGACAGTGTGATGATGAGGCTCGACGCAGACAGACAGTGTGATGATGAGGCTCGACGCAGACAGACAGTGTGATGATGAGGCTCGACCAGTGGCGGCCGGCCGATAGTGGGCGCTAGAGCGCCGCCCTCCCTGGTTAAAGCCCAACCTCCAGGTTAAACCCTACTGATCAATTATGGGTAGTTTACATCATTGGTATATAATTTCATTATTTATTTTTTTCCATTTGACACCGGAAATGCCACTCTGAAAGAGTTAAAAAGGTCCATGCACGAATAACATGCACGCGCGAATCAAAAAAGCTTATCAAACGCCGACGTCACAACAGGTCAACAGGACAACAGGTGCATATTAATGAGCCGAATCTAAAAGCTTATCAGACGCTAGCACCTAGCATGGCCGTGACGTCACTTCAGGAAACGTATGCCTTATGTCTGTCCGGGTCATAGTACTAGATCAATGGTGGCTCACTCGGTGCATCACAGTTAGCCTATATCTCCGCCGTCCCTGCTACACGCAGTCGGGACCACTACACTCACTGACGTTAGCCTATAGCCCGCCGTCCCTGCGGGTGGTTCTCTCCTCTTTGTGTGCCCCCGTCCCCGCGGAGGAGCTTGTGGACTCGACGGCGGCGGCGGCCGCGGGGCGCCGGAGCCCGCAGCGCTAGTTAGCTCATAGCTATCGTGTAACACTAGCCTTTGCGGGCTCGGGCGCCCTGCGGCTGCCGCCGCCGTCGCGTCCATGGGCCCCCCCGGCAGGGCACCCGTGGGGACGGGTCGGGGTGTACAGAGAGGAGAGAACCATTTTGGGTCGGCCGTTCATGCCGGCCAGCGAGCCGGATGTCGGGATATGTTGTTAGCACAATAGCTACCAAGCTAAGCTATGTTATCTACTAACGTTATAAACACAATATGTGTACAACGACACAATGATTTACATTATTACAAATATGGTAACGTGGTTGTGGCTTTTACAAATAGTGGTTAGCTTTAGAGATGGATGGATGGCTATAATCACGGAGCAATAGTGAGGTGAAACAGATACATTTCCATTCGGCTAGTAGTAGCAAGCATATATCTATGGTAGCAAGGCTCTCTGCCTGCCACTAGCTGTGTGACTCTCAGCGCCCCCTGGTGAGCCCCCTGTTGTCCTGCACTTGTTGTGACGATTACACACGCACGTTATGAACCATTGATTAAAATATGCACGTGCGTGGTGATTGTGTTGGGCAGACAAAATGTTTGATAAAAACACTAAAACTGGGTCAATTTCAATACTTCTTTTTTCCCTTCTTCATGAAAGCCACTGTTGGCCTAGTCCACATTGTTTATTGAACAAAAATACAACGTGGAGGTTGACCTTTAAAAGAGAGAAGAAGATTTTTTTTTTTTTTTTTTTTGCCCTAGAAATAAAATAAACATGTTTAAAATGAATAATATTTACTCATTTTAAGTATGTTTGTGTTTTCAATGCACAATATAACGTTAATATATCAAATATAAATAATCGTTTTTCATTCACAGGAAGTCACTAGTAACTACCTCTCAGGCCGGGGCGAGACATATCACGCACAGCAGGGCGTGCACTGGTTTCATTGCTGTATTCTCGCAGTCAATCAAAAATAGGTCAACGCACGTAACGCACTGTGCGTTGAAATATGATGTAATATGATGGAAGCCGGGCGCGTTTTCAAGCGATCTATATCATCTAAGCAAGCAGCGTCTATACTTTCCGTAGCCGCATTTCTCGGAGACGCTCTCTGATTGGCCGATGCCAGTTTCTACACTGGTTAGGCTTAGTTACTCTTCGAAGTTGGTTAAGGTTAGAGTTTGTATTAGAGCATGACGGCAAGTTCTTTCGACGGTTAAGCTTAGGCACTCTTTCAAAGTTGGTTAAGGTTAGAGTTTGTCTTAGAGCAGGGCGATAGAACGCCAGGTAGTTTGCAGGCTGTTCGATGCGGAAATGGGCAAATACACAGCTCATCACAGTACTTGTGTTGTGGTGCCTAACCTGGCTAACAAGAAGCTATTTGGCTAGCTGGATGCAGTCTGGACAGTGGATATACATCAACAGTCTGGGACTGTGGGACAGTGGACATATACACTTTATCAAGCCCTCCTGGACCACGTTTCAACTAAACAAAGTGAGTTAATGCGGTCTCTCTCTCTCTCTCTCTCTCTCTCTCTCTCTCTCTCTCTCTCGCTCTCTCTCTCGCTCTCTCTCTCGCTCTCTCAACACAGCGTGTTGTTGTTGAACTATAACATTTAATTTCGCCACTGGTGACGCATAATGGATGAATGAATGAATGGTAACTTGTTTAAATTGACAAGATATGTGTTCATTATTGGATTGATCATACGTGTACTAGTGTAGTATGAATGAACTCGACTTAACGTTGGTAACGTTATGAGTCAGTATTCGCTTGGTCAGCTGTCCGCTTGCCCCCCCCCCCCCCCCTTCACCCCCCCCGCGCCCACCCAAATGTAGTTCACACCGGCCGCCACTGGGCTCGACGCAGACAGACAGTGTGATGATGAGGCTCGACGCAGACAGACAGTGTGATGATGAGGCTCGACGCAGACAGACAGTGTGATGAGGCTCTCCTCTGTCCATCTTTCCATCGTTAACTAAATACACACTTCTTCAATCAATATCTGAAATAGAAAATGAAACTATACTGTAGTATTAAGCACCGCTGCTAGAGTTTTAACAAGGACTAGGAAAGCTGAACACATTACACCAGTCCTCAAATCTCTGCATTGGCTACCAGTGTGTCATAGGACCAAAACAAAACATGGTGAAGCCACATTCTGCTACTATGCCACACATCGCTGGAATAAACTGTCAGAAGATCTTAGATCTGCCCCAACTCTGCCTATTTTTAAGAATAGGCTAAAGACCCTTGTGTTTGTTTCTGCTTTTAACTGCTGATAAACCACTACACAATTGTTTGCACCTTTTTAAAGACATTATACACTGAGCACACACACACACACACACACACACACACACACACACACACACACACACACACACACACACACACACACACACACACACACACACACACACACACACACACACACACACACACACACACACACACACACACACACATTTTATGTTTTTATTTTATTAATTTCAGTTACCCTTTCAGATATTTCAGTTTTCTTTGGGAATGTTGAGGAGATCGGAATCACCATAGAATTATAACATCTTTATTCATATTTCATTAGTAATATAGCCTGGTCATTCCCTCCCTGTAGAGACAACTAGAGTCAATTGTCTCTCTTGCTCTAGTGTCAGGTTGAAACATAGTTAATTTTAGTTGACCGCTGACCTCGCCTGTGGTGTTCACGAGATCTTCATGTTACACCTACACATAGGATAATAGGAGACAACAACAGATGAGTCAAATAATGAACCGGTATGTTACCCTTCCTTGTCTCAGCACTAAGATCTAGGTTCCACTTCTAAAATGGAAATTAATACAACCATTCTTCAATGTTGAATCAATGTTTGGTTTCCTTTATGCTTTCTGTTTTTTTTTTTATTCTATAATTGTATTACTAATTACATTCTGTATTTGTATTCTGTCATATTATTTTCTTCTGAGGACCCCAGGAAGACTAGTGCTCATTAATTTGACAGCTAATGGGGATCCTAATAAAACATACAGGCACTAAACTTCAGGGCTGTCCATAAACAGTGTTATAGGGGTGCAGCACCACTATGACAACGCACCAGCGCCACCATGTGTTTAAAAATATTTTTTCTTTTTCTTTTAATATTAAACTGTGATTTTTTTTTTTATCCAAAGTGCTTAAAAAATGTTGTTCCTCACATTCATTCACATTCTTGCTCAAGGACACTTCGGCAAGCTGCCCAGGAAAAGCGGGAATCGAACCGGGAAACTTCAGATTACCAGACAACTGCTCTACCTCCTGAGCCACTGTCGCAGCCATTTTGGGGCCAGCTTATACCGTATTACACTGTACTTTAACAAATAACTTATATGGAACTTTTTTTTGCTATTTTATTGAAATTATACTTTTAAGTTGCAGGAAATGACAACAAACGGCACACTATTTTGCCTGTAACCACCCTCTGGTTGTGGCTCAGTACCATCTTTTTGGAAAAACCCCTGAACTTGATAACAAAAGGCCTGAAGGGGGCCTCACGGCGGTCGATCCCGACATACTGTACACACGTAGTTGCTGTGCAGATCCAGGAAGCGGAGGTTGACGAACTTGGAGATGAAGTCGGGGATCTTGGTGATCAGGTTCCTGCTGAGGTCCAGCTCCTCCACGTCGCACAGCTTCAGGAGACACTTGGGCACCTCGGCCAGGCCCTGGTAGCTGAGGTCCAGGCGCCGCTTACCATCCGGCGTTATCTGCAGGCACTTCGTGGCCATCTTCAGGGTGATCTTCTTCCCTTTGCGCTCCACGGGTTTCTTCTTGCCTTTAGCCATGGTGCTGGTGGGGGACATAGTACAGACAATCTGAATCAGAATCAGTCTTTATTGTCAAGTAGTTTACACAAGGAATTTGATTTAGACAATTGAACGGACAGACAATTACGGTAGAATAAAATAAAAAGGTGTAATAAAATTAACTAAACTAACTAAACTAAACTATAAACTAAATTAAAATAGAAGCACAATATAATACAATAGAATTATACAATTAAATAGGCCAGGGCTATACAATTGTGCATGATGTGGTCGAGTATATACACTAGTCAGAATAAAAACAACAATACAGTGGGGTGGAATATTTAGCAGGCTGTGCAATTGAGCAGTAATGTGCAAAAAGTATGAACAGTGAAGTATGATATGAAGAGTTTTGATTGTATATATAAATATATAGTCCAGTAAGGGTGTGTTAATGTAACACAGTGGGGGTGTCAGTGGGGGTCCCAAGCCTTGTTGATAAGGCTCACCTTATCTTTTAACCTTTTAATATCCCAGTGTCACAAAGTGTTTTATTTATTTAAAATATTTATGGTTATATTTTTCAGGAATCCTTTTCCATACATACAAACAATCTAACATACACCTGCATACAACCCATATAACTCTGTATGATAGCATGTACAATAATGATGTATATACCACATATATGTACTTACCGACCGTATGTATCTATCCACATCTGTCTGTATACCTGCATATCATCCTTTTTACATATCTCTAGATACTATTATCTATATCTGTACATATCCCCTACCTACTCTTACTAGTTACGCTGCTGGACAGTATGACTTACTACCATAGTGTCTTTATATACCTGTATCACTGTATCACTGTACCAGGAAAAGTATTTTCTGTTTACTGCAGAGCAGGAGGGACTGGGAGACCCATGTTACTGACCAGACACTCTATATCAGTGATGGCTGTTGTTGGAATGTAGAGCTACTATTTTAACATGTAGACTAGTTATTTTAATAAACAAATACCACTTACAGCACCTTTATGTTTATGAAGGAGTAAAACAGTCAAAGATAATGTAGAATTGACTTACACAATTAGAGATGGTCATTGACCTTTTCCCTATGTACCGTGGTGAGAGGCCCCTAACAGTACATCTCTTTTCGCAGTGAGGCTGAGTGATGAGTGTTGCAGCCAGGGGAGGAAGAGGCCAAGCAAACTATAAAGGTTGCAGACCAGCACCCTTTTGTGCATTCAAGGGTACTACGACTATGCTTGCACCTCATGGTACCAAAGCACCTCAAAGGCGCTAAAAACACAAACATCACAAAACAAACTAGTCAGACTACTACTTGACCTTACCCCTAGAACCCACCTCACCCCTGCCCACTTTGACTACATGGCTTAGAGTAGACAACAGAGTACAGCAACTTGCAATGGGCCTGGTCTACAAGATACACTATACGACTAAGGTACCCATGTACATGTCAAAATACTTCCCAAAGGTCAGTGAATACCACGACCACAACACCAGAGGAAGCTCAACAAATCATGTTAAACCCAGATTCGGCTCAATCAAGGGACTAAACACGTTTAGCAATTATGCCACATCAATGTGGAACGCCCTACCCAAAGCTGTAAAGGAATGTGAATCCCTACCCACATTCAAAACCGCTTTAAAAGAGCACCTACGGGAGGCTGCAATTCTAAACTGACCACCGTAAATGTCCAAACCCCCCACCCCCTCCTAATAGACAGTCTCCTCGCCACCGCATGTATATATTCTCTCCCCGCCGTATATGTATATTTCTCTCCAACCCACCCACCCCCTCCTAATGTACAGTCCCCTCCCCATCATATGTATATACTCTGTCAGGATCTATGAGTAACAGTACTGTATATTTGAATACCGTATATGTCACAAATGTATCAGTACTAAATACCTATATGTCCCTGTGCCATAAATGTCATGTATGTTGAGTATGTCATAAATGTCAATATGAAATGAAAATGGGGGACCCTGATGTAAACAAGGCAAACGTCTTTCTCTGGTCTGCATCCCTTAACAATTGTATGTATTGAGCCGTACTGTATTGTACCCATTCTGCAATCTGTTAAATAAAGTTTTCATTCATTCATTCATTCAACATCATACAACAACATCATGTCAGGACGCATCATATCATATGTAGGGTGACCAGGTGTCCCCCTTTTGGTTGTACTGTCCCACCATTTGACCAAATGTCCCACGTCCCTCATATTGAGAGGATGTCCCTCTTTTCGAAGCCAAAAAAAACATGCGTCTAAAAGCCCCTCCCTACAGACAGTAAACGTAGCAACCCGCCTCTTGTCCACACACATTGCTCTGATTGGTTATAGTACTTTAGCGTGCTGCTTGCCTGCTTGTGTCGTGACGCTACCTCATATCGCAGATCTGATTGGTTATAGTAATTTAGCGCACTGCTCTGCTCGTGAGAGTTGAACTTGTGACGCTACCTCATATTGCAAATCTGATTGGTCAAAAAAAACACAACAACATTACAAGCGAACTAGTTCAAGATGGAAAGCAGTAAAAAGAAACGGACCTGCAGTTACAACCAAGACTGGCAAACGACACATGACTGGGTGAGGCAGATGGCAGGCAATCCGCAGCAGGCTTTCTGTGTTTTGTGTCATAGTTCGTTTTCAATTGCGCATGGAGGAGAATACGACTTGAAGCGCCACAGTGGACGTGAGTCTCACTTGAAAGTGGTTCACCAAAAAGAAACATCCAGATCTATGGATACGTTTCTTTTTAAACCAAACAATGATAGCCAGACGGACAAGGTCACTGCAGCTGAGATAACAAGTGTCTATCACACAGTACAACACTCCCATTCATACAGGTCAGCCGACTGTGGTATGAAACTAGCTCCTGTCATTTTGCCAGACTCAGTTATTCTAATAAAAAAATTTACATTATCTATCTGTCCCACTTTGTCCCACCAAAATCTTACTGTTGTCCCACTTTGTCCCACCAAAATCTTACTGTTGTCCCACTTTTGGACTTTTTGCATCTGGTCACCCTAATCATATGTTGGGACGCATTATATGTTAGGACTCATCATATTAGGACACACTTATTATATTATTATTATTATTTTTAACCAACAATAAATTACTTTTTGGTTTCCAGCATGTTTTCGTTTCATTCAACCCCCGCGTGTGGCGTTCAGAGCCTCTTCTACACACAAATTGGTTATTTCTTATTAACAGCCTGTTACTGATTAAACAAGTTACATTTTAACCCGTTCCATCATTCTATCGAGTTATCCGCTGTGACAACGACAAGGTAGTTGGTGGCAACACAGTGGAACAAAAGTGAAAGATTATCGTGTGTGCATGGAAGCTATATAGACCACACAACAGACCGACATTAAAGGCCTTTGTCCCTCTCGCTTCCTCTGACAAAAGGATTGTCCTATTATCTCAAGGGTCATCAAAAAGGATGTGACACCCGTCGGCATTTGTTTACAGTTGCAGCAGAAAATGCAGGAGAATAGAAGCATGGTTACTGAATAAACATTAGAGTCAACAGATATAATTGATAGATTCATTCAAGCTTTCTCCAGGGGAAAAGAGTTTTAAAGATGTTCGTCTTATCTAGTCTCTTTCACTGCACAGACTCGAGGGGATTACCTTTTAGAAGAAGAGATTCCCTTTTCACATCACAGACTTGAAAGTAAATAACGAAAGCAACAGTTTGGCTAGCTGTATCATGTACTGTATAATGTACCCATTCTAAAATCTGTTAATAACATAATTTCCAATCAATCAATCAATCAATCAATCAATCAATCAATCAATCAATCAATCAATCAATCAATCAGCTAGCTATAGCGTCTCTTACCAACATCAAGAGTCTTTCAGCTCCGACAACCAGAGAACAGAGAGAGAGAGAGAGAGAGAGAGAGAGAGAGAGAGAGAGAGAGAGAGAGAGAGAGAGAGAGAGAGAGAGAGAGAGAGAGAGAGAGAGAGAGAGAGAGAGAGTCGCCACGGTCAAGACACAGGAAGGCTCTCGATCCCCACCTGTCACCCACCTCATTCCTCCAATCTCTCTTCCAGCCTGTGAATTATATATGAAGAAGCCACCGTGTAAATAAATCCCAGGATGTGCGCAGATTGGTTTGGATTTCTAAAGTAGAAACGGTTGGCTTGTCGTATAACGACTGTCTGACTGCACTCACTCACACACGCGCACACACACGCGCACACAGGCCCTGCAATTGTTTTTCTCCGTTCCTTGGCAACAGGAATAGTGTCCCTGTAGTTTATGACTATACTGAGGCTTGTGAGAGGGGGAAATGTGCTGCTTGTTGTGTGTTGCTGTCGTTTGTGTTTGACATGAAATATTAAATTACTTCACAAAACATCAAGACTGTATGTAGATACACGTTAATTATGTGAGTTTGTTGAACGCTGTTGTCACTTTTGTGGTAGGATCGGTTTTAGGATCCAACTCATTCAGAATCAAATTTTGTATTGCCTATATTCATTGTAACATATAACATAACCGATAGGGCATACAGACTCTCATCTCATCTCATCTCATAGAATTGGAGGGCTATATTCAATAGTCCGGAATGACAGGAACAGGTATGGAGGTGGTGTCTGTATGTACATTCATAAGGACACCAAATTCATTAACCGTACGGACCTAGATCATGAGGCTATTGAAACTGTTTTTGTAGAAATTCTATTTGAAAGGGCTAAATCGGTTCTAGTCGGCACAATTTACAGACCGCCAGACCAAAATGGCTTTTATGATGTGTTGGATTGTGTGCTTAGCTGGAGCTGAGGATGCAGAAAAGATTCTTATTGGGGATTGGAACACGGATATGCAACAAAAAGATGCACCCGTCTTCAAATCCGTCAATAGGTTTTGTGATCTGCACGGCCTCAGCCAGCTAATCACCCAACCCACACGTGTATGTGAGTCAACTCAGACTACCATTGACCTCATCCTGACCTCTGACAAGTCCAAGATCTCCAATAAAGGGGTTATAGCATGCGGGTTAAGTGATCATTAAATTATATTCTGTACCCGCAAAAAGCTAAAACAAAAGGCTGGCTGTCACAAAACAGTCACATCTAGAGACCTCAAAACCTACTCTAGCGAGGCCCTACTCTAGCGAGACAAAAAATGCTCTGAGTTTCGTAAAAGTCAGTCAAAGCTTACCAAAAGCAAGAGCAGTGAACTCCAAGCCCACGTGACTGAACTCAAACTGGAAAGAAACAGACTAAGAAATGACGTAAACTCCATGATCAAAACAGCAAAAAAAAAATCATCAATGACAAAACTGAGGAAAACAAAAACAAACCACGTGAACTTTGGAAATTACTCAATAATCAACTAGGCTGCAGTACAAAACTTAAAACCAGATTCTCAAACATAAACATAAAGACGGACAACACGCTCATCACAGACAAGCTGGATGTAGCCAATTACTTAAACATTTTCTTCACAAACATAGCCACAACACTGGTAAACAAACTACCCTCCCACTCAGGGCATTATGGGGTAGAACACATAGTAGCATACTACAAGAACCTAGGGGTCCACAAAGATGACTTCAAACTGGAAATGGTAACAACAGATGAGGTACTCAAAAAAACTGAGCACCCTCCAACCGAACAAGGCCACTGGCCATGACAACATCCCCTCCAAATTCCTCAGAGACTCAGCAGCCGCCATCACCCCAGTCATCACACACATAATAAACCTCTCCATAAAACAGGGACACATCCCCAAGGACTTCAAAATTGCGAGAGTAACACCCCTGCACAAAAAGGGCAGTAAATTAGACCCAGGCAACTACCGCCCTGTTTCTTATTTTTATTTTTATTGATCTTTTTCCCCCTCCATTTTCCTCCGATTTTCTCCCATCCCAATGTTAGTCGTATGCCAATTCCCAGTCCCTTCCTGGTCGCTGCGCACTTACCCCCCACAGTCAGATCATCTGGGAGAGTGGAGGCTACCGTGCTTCCTCCGACACACGTCCAGCCAATCACCGCTTCTTTTCACCTGGCAGCGCGGATTCTCATCGAGAGGGCGTAGCGTGTGGAAGGACCACACTATCCCCCTCAAGTCCTATCCGCGCTTAGCAGGCGCCCCGACCGAACTGTAGGAGTCGCTGTTTACAACGACCCGGACCCACCCCGCCAGCTTCTCCCACCCTCTAATACAGCCAATTGTATTAGTGCAGACGGCCAGCCAAGCTGGTGACAACCCCGGAGCTGTGAGCTGGATTCGAACAGGCGAATCCAGCTCACAGCTCCGGGGCTGGTGACGAACGCAATCTCCGCTCGGCCACCTAACCGCCCACACTACCACCCTGTTTCTATCCTTACCTCCATCTCGAAAGTCATGGACATTTTTTTATACGAACAGGTCGAAAAGTCAAAAAAAAAATCTAATCTACGAATTCCAATCTGGCTTCAGAACATCCCACTCCACTGACACATGCCTTCTCTATTTAAATGACCACATCAAACAAGAGGTGGACGCGGGCAAATACTGCGGCATGGTCATGCTGGACCTACAAAAGGCCTTCGACACTGTCAATCACACCATTCTGTTTGACAAGCTAAAAGCAATTGGTTTTGATAGCCTATCAGTGAGCTGGATGCAATCCTACCTGGAGGGGAGAGAACAGATGGTGGAGGTAAACGGTACCCTATTCCCCCCCCTCACAGTGAGCTGTGGTGTTCCACAAGGAAGCATACTAGGTCCGCTACTGTTCCTAATTTATGCAAATGACATGTCGTCAGCTTGTGACTGCAACTTGTTCCTGTTTGCAGACGACTCAGCCCTGCTGGTCTCTGACAAGAACAAGTTACAGGTTGAAAAAACCCTCAGCTCAGAACTAGGCAAAATCTGCATATGGCTCGCTGATAACAAACTATCATTACATTTACACATGGGCAAAACAGAGTCCATTCTCTTCGGTTCAAATAACAAACTCAGCAAGACCGACGGCTTCTCAGTTACAGTGGGTGACAATATTGTCACAAGAAAAGAAGAAATTACCTACCTGGGCTCCATCCTAGAGGCAAATCTTTCCTGTGACAAAATGGCATCCAATGTAATAAAAAAAGTCAACCAACAAACTCGATTCTTGTACCGGATCTCCTCACTGGTAAACAAGAATACCCTGAAGACTCTGGCAGGAGCACTCATTCAAGGGTACTACGACTATGCTTGCACCTCATGGTACCAAAGCACCTCAAAGGCGCTAAAAACAAAATTACAAACATCTCAAAACAAACTGGTCAGACTACTGCTTGACCTGACTCCTAGAACCCACCTCACCCCTGCACACTTTGACAAACTAGGATGGCTTAGAGTAGACGACAGAGTACAGCAACTTGCAATGGGCCTGGTCTACAAAATTCACTACACGACCAAGGTACCCATGTACATGTCAAAATACATCCCAAAGGTCAGTGAATACCACAATCACAACACCAGAGGGAGCTCCACAAACCATGTTAAACCCAGATTCGGCTCAAACAAGGGACTAAACACGTTTCGCAATTATGCCACATCAATGTGGAAAGCCCTACCCAAAGCTGTAAAGCTTTCAAAAACACTCTCAAAGAACACCTACGGGAGACTGCAATTCGAAACTGGCCCCTGTAAATGTCCTAACCCAACCCAATGTACAGTAAATTACCAAGTATGGTTTTGTCAATATTCCAATGTACAGTTTTGCTTGTACAGGTGTACAGTGTCCCACCCCACCCACCCAACCTCCTCCAATGTACAGCCCCCCCCCCCCACCCCCCCCACCCCCCCACCTACCCTCCAATGTACAGTTTCTACGTCAAATGTATATACTCTCTTTTCTGGACTCTTTTGGTCTCACAAACAGTATTGTATTTGCAAATCTGATATGTCATAAATGTATAGATGTAGCAGTACTGTCTATCTGTATGTCATGTATGTCATATATGTTATGATGAATTGAAAATGGGGGACCCTGATGTAAACAAGATGAAAGTCTTTCTCTGGTCTGCATCCCCTTAACAATTGTATGTATTGAGCTGTACTGTACTGTACCCATTCTGCAATATGTTAATAAAGTTTTCAATCAATCAATCAATCAATCAATCAATCAATCAATCAATCAATCAATCAATCAATCAATCAATCAATCTAATTATATTGTTTACACTGTTTATGTTTTCAATTTTTTTTAATATTCAGATCATTGTATTGCCTATGTATTTCTACTATTAGCCGCCTACCCTGCCCACCTGTATTTCCTCCCCCATCACATACTGCTATGACACCCGAATTTCCCTAAGGGGATCAATAAAGGAATATCTTATCTCTTATCCTAGGATTAGTAAATTGAATCTACGGTAGTCTATACTAAGAAAAAAAAAATATTGCCCTGCTTGGTTTGTTCACCCGTTACAAACACATCAATGTGTTTATTCAGAATGTCTTTTAAAGAGTAACACAATTCTCTATTATGTTATTAATAATGATACATTGAGGATCTCCAAGCTGCAACAGTTTGTCAAACATCAGCGTAACGGACATCAAAGGCAAAGAAGTAGGTCACAGATATAACCTTTGACTTTTCTCCCTGTTGCTATTTGTAAATACAGTAGCATCCTGTGTGACCTACATCCCAGCTTTGGCACAATGATATCGGTCATATGGTTGCAAATGGTATTGCATATACGTACATGCTTTAGATGCACTCAAGCACACATCATGCACACACACACACGCGCACGCACGCACGCACGCACGCACGCACGCACGCACGCACGCACGCACGCACGCACGCACACACACACACACACACAGACACACACACACACACACACACACACACACACACACACACACACACACACACACACAGACACACACACACACACATATATATAATGTGGTGTTTTCCTTTAACCCTTGTGTGGTGTTCTCCTTTAACCCTTGTGTGGTGTTCTCCTTTAACCCTTGTGAGCTGTTCCCCTTTAACCCTTGTGTGGTGTTCTTCTTTAACCCTTGTGTGGTGTTTTTCTTTAACCCTTGTGTGGTGTTCTCCTTTAACCCTTGTGTGGTGTTCTCCTTTAACCCTTGTGAGGTGTTCTCCTTTAACCCTTGTGAGGTGTTCTCCTTTAACCCTTGTGAGGTGTTCTCCTTTAACCCTTGTGAGGTGTTCTTCGCTTTGTTCACAGGTCTGGTGGATTACACCTCTACCTACATACAAAATACTACGTACGTACAACATAACAAATAGTTATTGCTATTATGTAAGAAAATAAGTAGTTAATATTATTGGGTACCAAGTCCTTTGAATTACAGCACTGCCCTTTAATTTACTTCATGACGCGAGATAGATATCACGACAGCCACGCCTTGCTTTACGGCAGGTGAGTCTGCTACCACGCAGATGAGATTATAGATCGACGGAGACTGACGCAGCTGAATGCTGCTGGATACTGAAATGAACTAGCGAGACGAAATAGCATGATAAAAACAGTTATCAAACAGTTATAAAAGATTACCCCAGTTGCAAAACCGAAGAAGCGTTGCAGTTAAAGTGGTTAGCTCCATGCTACAAGCTAATAATGCTACAAGCTAAATAACGTAGCTCATTCTTAAATGAAAAATAGGAAGGAACCATTTCAGAAGTACTTATAATTGTATTGATATGCTGTACGATAAGAACATGGTCTATATACATTTTGACTGTTTTGAGAGTTTAATATGGAACGTGAGGAATGTCCCATATGCTAGCGCACTTTAGCCTAACTTAGCATGGGACAGATGGACATTCCTACGTGCTGTGATAAGATAGCCTACTTTAGCTTAGCATAGCTAAAAGTAGCCTGATTGATTATTCATTCTGAAAGCAATGAAAGGATGATGAAGCGATAAAAGATGGTAAATAGCTTTTATTTTCTGAATGCCTGCTTGCAAGCAGGCCAGGTTTTTAGGTTTCCCCAGCACCCCGTTCCACCCTGGGAGCAGTTCCAGACCACCCATCACCATGTGTCAAAGAGAACACCAGGACAACCAGTCAAAGACCCAACTCTTCTGGAAGTAAGACAGACATTGACCCATCATCAATTCAAGTTTATTTCCAACCTGCAAAGGCCATAAGCGCGAAGCGACCGAGGGAAATTGGATCACTAAGCTCAGAATCTGGGACCAGCCCACCAGTAAAGAAGCGGGCTGATGACCAGGAAGATATTCAACAGCCACCTGGCCAACAACAAAGCCTCCAAGTCTCAACCAAAGAAGGTGCCATCAGACCAGCTGATCACACACCCTGCACGAAGCAACAGCCTAAAGGCCTCTACATGCTACAGCAAATTCAAAGCAACTTCAACACAACATCGGCGCGATTTCAGCGCGCTTGTTGCAGACAGTCTTGTAGACTGTGTTGCGAGGACGTTGCGTACCTGTCTCCAAAATCTAATCTAAAGACCCGTTGCGTTGGTATTGCGTAGCAGTGATTGGTTGGTGGTGAATGGGGGCGGGGCTGTCTGTCACTTCTAGTGTTTTCCTGGCTCGAGACCAAAAGAAAACTTTCTGACAGGAGCTCGAGACCAAAAGAAAACTTTCTGACAGGAGCTCGATAGCTAGTGTATTGTTTCATTACACTTGTTTAATTGTTTGTTTAAAATGAATCAAATGCAGGAACGTATTGCAGAGGAGGTCCGAAAGTACAAACATTTATATAATAGCGGGTCTAAAGACTACAAGGATAGCATTATGACGATGAATCCGTGGAAGGAGATTGGGGAAACAATGGGGATGGACTGGGTTGATGTGGCGATATAACTATATTACACTATATACAAGAACACAAGCGAAAACAAACATAAACAGGGCTATTATTATACTAACGATGTATGGTTGAGAAGGGAAATCCGTTTGTAATTGCTAGAGTGCGCACCTTCGGCTGCCCAAAGTATTCAGGCGGGCTGGGCGCGCTCGAGCCGCACATCCGGGGTACATTTTGTTGCATCATAGGCTGCGCGTTGATTTTGCAGAAGCATAAAGGTAATGTGTCTGCAACACCGTTGCTTTGTCGATGTTGTGTTGAAGTTGCTTTGAAGTTCTGTATCGTTAGTGGCTTAGCTTGGCATCACCTACTGCACTATCTCGCGTACGTGCACGCGTACTGAATAAACCACAAATGTACCTCTAATACCAGTATTAGTCTGACCACACCCCTCATCAGCTTACCTTCATAAGCAGGTGTGTGGTCACCTGCTCTCCTCCTTCTCGCTTTCACCACAAGGAAGTGCCTCGGTAGTACCCCACTTGACGTGTCGTTGATAGTTGAAAAGAGTTGTGACTAGGTTTACATTGTGCCTAACCTTTTTCTTCTCTCACTTGTTTATATAAGAAAAAGGTTTGGGTCATAATGTATTCCGCGGAGAGTAGACCCGCTAGACCTACTCTTCACCACCGATTCTCCATTCCCGCCTCCGTCGTGCGTTCCGGTGCTGGGCTGTTGCCACTCTCGTGGTTGCCGACCCAGCCCGGGAGACTGCCGGTGGATAGTTTTTCTCACCGACGAGCCGAGGGTTCGGTGCCGTCGCTCCGGCGATGGCCTGATCTCGACTCTGGTTCCTCTGTTTCTGGGGAATCGCCCGTTGATGAACGGGGGATTGTCTTAGAGCCAGAGGATTTGCGACGAAAACTTTTTGCGTCTGCTCGCTCACGTCGTAACATGGTGGCGTGCAGACGCGAACGGCCTGGGTTTGGGGAATTGCTGGAGACCAGCGAGGCCGCGTCCGACTCTGGATTTCTGATGGAAACTGAAGACTTCATGGAGGAGGCGGACGGGTTCTTGTATGATGGTCCCGTGGAGGGGAGTATCCCTCCTCCGGAGACCCCGGAGGGGGGAGAAATGGCTCCACGGGGCGCCTTGTTCGAGGATGTCGGGGAACCACCTTGGCCTCATCGACAGGATGCCCTACTGTCAGCCGCATCGGATTGTGGCTCCTTGACCAGTCGCAGCCTGCTGTATGCGAGGGATGCGGGGTCGGTGGAGGAGGGTCCGCAGGGGGAACTGCGGGCCTTGTTTCCCGAGCTCATGGCGGTAGCCGCCGCTGCAAACGGTGTGCCGCTGCCGCAGCCATTGCCTGCACCTGTCCCTGATGACCTCATAGGCCATCCCTGGCAGCGTCCCCCGGTGAGAGGGGTGGACGTTGTCTACCCATTTTTCCCATCGATGGGGGCCTATGTTCGTCGGGGTCAGGCGGTCTCCAACATCATGGGACTAACTCCCGCCTACGTACCAGTTACGCGGGTGTCGGGGTTGGTCAAAGGTATGGGGGAGGGCGTACCTCGGCTTGACAATCCGATGGCCGCGCTCCTCTGTCCGGATATGGTGTGGGAGCCCCTATGCAAGCCGGTCCTCCAGGGGATCACCCAGGCTGCGGGAGCTGTGCTGCACCTCTCCCAGGTGCTAGCCATAGCCATGGGTAAAGTGCGCGCCCTGGCCACCCTGGGCCAGCGTCATCTTTGGCTGGAGCAGGCCCGTGTGCCGGAACGGAAGAGAACCCCTCTTCTGACGGCCGCCCTCTCCGACGCTGGCCTGTTCGGGAAGGCCCTGCTATTGATGACCTCAACATGCAGAGAGATGGCAGAGGAGAGATCCATCCTCCAACCCCATTTTCCGCCTCCCGTCCTTGCCGGTGGGGGCAGAAGGCTTCCGCGACGTCGAGCTGTCTCCGTCGCCGCTACCACTGCCTCCGCCGCCGCTGCTGGCTCTGCCAAGAGGGCCAGGGGACGAAACGACGCTTCGGCCACCGCCGGCCCATCCCAGACCGGAGGAGACGGTAGGGAACGTCGTGTCCAGCAGACTGTAACCTACCGTCCCTCCGGGGCTCCCCGGGGTGGCAAGACTCGAGTGGCGCGAGGTGGCAGGCGCCGTTGAGTGACTTTTCCCCCTCTGTGTCCCCTCCTCTACACCCTCCCCGGCCCCTCTATGATTTTGTGCCTTGATCACATATTTATTTATTAATAAAAAGTTCCCTGATATAAGGGGGACTGTGTTTGGCCGAACAAACTGTGTGTTTCTTCAATACAAATCATGTGGTGGGGTTGTGTTTTATGAATCTACCCTGTTACGTTGGGGGAATGAGTTGTGTTGTGTTACGAGTTTTTAAGCAAGGTCTGCAACTTACACTCGGTAATAGGTTCTATTAGCTTGATGCTCCACATGCAATTAGAACTGGTGATATTCCATTGCTTTAACTAAGTATATGTGTTCACAACGCTGTGTTGTTAGTTGCAGTAATGCTCGTACACACTTTTCATGGCCTAGCCATTGCTCTCGTTCAACGTCTTCCTATGTGTAGCATAGGCTGCGGGTATGGGATTCACGCACAGGCGACTTGTGTTTTGTTGTAAACCCTTTTACACTTTGTGGGTAGCTAACATTGTATTAGCTTATGCTATATATATTTTGTTCTACCGGAGGTTTTCAAAATGGCTACGGTTGTTTTCTGTGTGTAGGGATAGAAGGTGTGTTTTTCGGGAGGGGGTGTCGGATAAACCCCTCCTTTTTCCCACTTGATTGGTTTAGAGGGTTTGTTGACCTTCCTGCTGAGCCAGTCAGGCCAAGCCAGTGCTTGACGGCTGTTATGACAGGATCCGGTGGGTTTTCCCCGCCCGTTATAGCGTTGTTGCTATGGCGACGCCTTCCATGAGCTGGTGTCGTAAAGATGTCGAGGTTAGGGCGCAGGACTTAACCTGCTGCGCTCGTTTTTGTGTCAAACTTGAGTCTGTTGGTCACGTGTCTCACAGTTTACATATCTTTTTCTTGACCGTGGTCTCATGTGGGAAGGTGTTTCTGGGGGAATCTGGTCTTACACTCTGATTAAAAAGAGTGACTGGATTAAAATCATGTGAAAAACAGGGTTTTTTACTCCCAGCTGTGCAGTTAGGTCATACATGTGATGCCTTTTCTTTATTTTATAAAGAGTTGAATGTGTCTTGATGGATATGAAATGAGGGTCCCTGATGGAACAAGACTAACGTCTTCTCAGGTCTGCCTCCCCTTATCTTTTTGTATGTATTCCTGTACTGCAGTCTGTTGGGTATATTTTTTCATTCATTCATTCATGGAGTTGATTGCATCTCGCCCCTCTTGTCGTTTCCCTGGGCGTCTTGGGGATTCAATATGGTGGTCTAAACGGCCTATTGTTGATGTGGGTATGTCCAAACGCACACATAGTGCTAGCTCAGGATGTGCTTTGGCCGTTGCTGACTGGCGCGCCTCGTTTGCTTTGGTAAAACAGCGTTTTTATGGAGCAATTGGGATGGGGGTTTTTCCTCTTCCGACATCCTGTGTGTTGTCGATGGGTTCCCGTTCATGTCAGGGGATGATGACGGAATGGGTCTGGGCATATGGGAAGGGTCTCACGCCCTAGGGGTGGGCCGCCGGACGCGGTTCATACCGACACGTCTGGGTGGCGCCTTCTTTTTATGTTGGGATCAGACGCGCATATCTGCCCCTTCTCCTGGGGTTGGCAGGTTGGCGTGATTAGGGCACGGGACTGGTTCTGGTCGCGCTGGTCCAGATCAGTGCACCCGTTGTCCGCTGGGGATGCAGATCTGCTGTTCTGGTACCCTGAGGGACTTAGGGTTTTTTCAGGGGGAAAACTGCTAGGTCGATCCGGGTGTCACAGGGTTGTGCGTTATGGGACCCCTTGTTTGATGTATTCTGCACTGTCATAGTGGCTTATGGCCGTGCCGACCTGTACGCATCCGATCTCGTCGGATCTCGGCTGCTGTGCGGGTTGGTCTTGGTTGGTACTTGGTTGGGTGACCTCCTGGGAATACCGAGTGCGGGGTGCTGGGGGCTGGTCTTCCATATTACGCTCTTCTCTTGCGTTTTGGCGCTGAGGAGCCTGTTGGGTGGGGTTAACCTCCTTTGGGATCCTGTGCTCCCCGTATCGCCGGGCCCGGTCCGGGGTGATGCCCGTTGACCTGTAGGCCCGGGATAGCCCTGTTGGGAACCGGAACGCGGGCTGCGGCGGTGCCGCAGGTGCGTTTCGGGTTTTTTTCCTGAGGGGTTATAGGACCAACCATTACATGGGGTAATGCCTGGGTGGTTGGTTCTCTGGTGTGTTGCTGCAGTGTCAACTCCCGGTTCTACGGTTGAGGGTGCCCCTGCACGTTCATGACGTCTGCCGATCGTATGGGCTTTTCTGTGGGCAGCTGTCAGGGGCCGTGTGGTCTACGGATCCCGCTTCTGACGTGCTGTTGAAAGCTTGGTTATGCGACAACGCCAGCATACGCCCCTTCAGCCGGGGCGGCTGTTTCGGCTGTCCTTTCTGGCGCCTGCCTCGTCCGCAGTTTTTTCCAGGCTTGGGTTGACGACCTGTTGCCTGGTCTTCCCCGGTGCACTGCCTGTTTCCGTTGGTTAACTCTTGTATGTTATGACCATGCTGTCTGCCTGTTGCAGGGCTTGTGTTCCAGGCGGTGTGCTGTTGGGGGGGACAGGGCCCGCTCGGCTGAGGGGCCTTTGTCCGAATACGCTGGCGATGTGATTTTTTTGTTATTTGGTTATTTGAATTCCCAATGTTTCTCTACTTTATGCCTGGGTTCCCCTAGTACAAGCGGGGTGTTATTAATGTATTGAGCATGCGGTGCCTATGGTGGGAATAGTTTCCCCTACATTAACAGTGAGAGCACCCGGTGCCATGTATGCATAAATTGGAAATATTAACTGTAACTGATAACCTGCCCAGGCTTCTATATAAAGTAGACCTTATTGGGAGCATTGTCTGCGTGTCTGTTTCTTCCATTTGCTATTCTAACCCTGGGTAAATATTGTGACTGCATAATTATTTAACCCTTACACCCCATTCACAGAATAGCATTTGAAGGGTCTATACAGGTGGTCAAGGAAGGGTACTGCTTAAAGGGAAGCCCAATAATACTATTGAACTGACAGTCACTGGGTGTAGGAGGGCTGTCGGAGGTACTGGGGGAAGTGAGGGTGTGTGGGGAGCTACTGCTGACCGCCTTGGAAGGCGAGGGAGACCAGAGTACCAGTCCCCAGGTTAGTAAATCCTGGGCCCCATCCACTCCTGCTGCAAGCCCTCCAGAACGACGTTCCGGGCCAAAGACGGGGGTACATATAGGTCCAATTCTATAGTATCCTACTACCCAGTGTCTGTGTACTACTACTCCCACAAGCAGGGATAATCCACCCTTCTACATATATAAAGAGGATAACCCAGCAGAAGCACTAAGTATATTTATGAAGAGGTTTATCCAAGTAGCAGACAGACATGCGCCTATAGTTCTATTTCGTTATGGCTTTCGCTCAGCATCATACTGCACTGTACTTTGAACTGTACTTTGAACTACTGTATATTGAACTACAACACTGTTGTGTTGGGTTTGCAGTAATGCTCGTATGAAAACGTACCACGGCTCAGCCGCTCTCTCTCTCTCTATCAGTGTTTTTTCTGTGTTACAACATGGATGCGGGTGTAGGATTCACACACACACGCAACTTGGTCTTGTTATAAACCCTGTTCACAGATTGTCTGTGGTTAGTGTGCATTGTATTAGCTTGCGCTATTCATTAGCATTGCTACTAAAGGTATCATATGGCTAAAGTTGTTGTTGTATGCAAGGGCTGGGCTTGTGAGGGGGTACCGGATAAACCCCTCCTTCCCTCTTCTGATTGGTCAGGGGGTTTATTCCTCTCTTGTTAGTCCAGTCAGGGCCAAGCTGTTACAAAGAAGGCGGCTTGGCAGGGAGGGGGGGGGGGAAAGGGTTTCCCAGACTCTGCACCTATTAACAGGCGTTGAGTCTTGGGTTTCCCCCCGTCATAGCACACGTCACTACGCACGTTGCTATTTGACGATGGCTTCCGTGAGTTAGACCCGTATGCAGTGGCGAATCCTTATGGAAGCCAACGGAAGCCATGCCTCCCTATAAATTCATATCAAATATGAAATATGAAAAAAAAAAAAAATTAATATAGTTTACATTCTTTTTCATCTGTGCATCTGTGTTATATATATATATATATATATTTTTTTTTAAATGTCTCCCTCTTCTCCTTCTCACTCCCTCTAACACACTGTCAGACTCACTGTGCTCACTGCAGCTAGTATAGGAGAGAGGCAGTGGGTAGGTCTCTTTCTCCAGGCTTCTAGCATTATAGAGTCCAAATCCGATCCTAGCCAATCAGATTCGAGCTGACTGCCACACCCTAAAAGTTTAAAACAGAGCTGGGAGGAAAACACTCAGCATATTTTCCCCCCTGGAGGCGGGGCAGGTCAGAAGTTCACGTTTCCACCTGACTACCTAACGTGACATCCCATTAGTAGTATAAAACTGTCTGGCGTCACTCAGTCTAGTAGTCTACTACAAACATGTCTGAACATCATCCCCTCGCGGGATTGATTGAAAATGTTATTAACAGAGCGGGCACGTTCGAATCCTCTATTAGTGTATCTAACATTTAGCACTTTAATAGCAACTTATTTTCGCCGGCGGGACATTTACTGAGGACCAGCAGAGCACACCACTGTGGATATTATGATTTAACAAATCTATCTGGCAAGAGGAGGACCACATTATTGACCAGGTAAGCACTGAGCAGCCTGACTGACTAACTAACGTTATCAGGCAAGCTTGTAGACCCTTTCATGACTGCAATGCAAGCCAGGGGCTGGAATACGCAGTCACTTATTCCTCCGTAGTAGCCAGGTTAATGTGCACCATCAAGCACTGCTTAAAAGCTAGCGGTGGGTCCAAAATATATCGGATATAAATGTCAAAGGTACCCAGCGTTCCATTAGGGTTTCACACACAGATGCGGCGGGGTTTGAAAGCTCGGCGTTGCTAATAAACATTTTAAATCATTTTTATAAACGAGTAAAACTGAGGCTGAAATGGCTGCTTCCGCATTTTACAGTAGGAGCGCTCTGATGGCTGGGCGCGCCGCGCAACAGACACGTGAATGAATGAATGAATGAATGAATGAAAACTTTATTTAACAGATTGCAGAATGGGTACAATACAGTACGGCTCAATACACACAATTGTTAAGGGGATGCAGACCAGAGAAATATGTTTGTCTTGTCACGTTTGTCTAATAGACAGTCATATTCTCTCCCGGCCGTATGTATATTTCTCTCCCACCCACCCACCCCCTCCTAATGTACAGTCCCCTCCCCATCATATGTATATACTCTGTCAGGATCTATGGGTAACAGTACTGTATATTTGATGTCATGATGTCTTGTATGTCATAAATGTCACTATGAATTGAAAATGGGGGACCCTGATGTAAACAAGACAAACGTCTTTCTCTGGTCTGCATCCCCTTATACAATTGTGTGTATTGAGCCGTACTGTATTGTACCCATTCTGCAATCTGTTAAGAAAGTTTGACTGGCCGCCGAGCCATACTGTAGTGTACATGGTGACTGCTTGACTTAAAAAAAATATATATATTAATAAAAATATTTAATAATTTTTTTTTTATAAATTTTTTTGGCTTCCCCTGTTATTTTACCCACGCGACGCCACTGCCCGTATGTAAGGTCTGTTATTGTCAAAGTGTCGGGATAGAGCGTAGGAATTACGGTTCCACTACGCTCGATATATGTGTAACTTGAGTCGGTTGGTCACATGACTCAAGATTACCATGGCTTTTTCAATCTATGGCTCACGTGGGAAGTCTCTCTGGGGAGTTCCGTCTATCCTCTGTGATGGGGAGGACGGGATATAAAAATGTAAACAGTTTTTATCCTCGGCTGTGTCAAGTGGGATTCATGTCAGTCGGTGTTTCTTTCTTTTTTAATAAAAGAGCGTGGAGTATATGAAGCACCACACCCTTCTTGTCGTTCTCCCAGGCGCCTTGAGGAATCAATGTGGGGTCTGGTTAGACTGTTCATTGATGTGTTTTGTGTCCCGACGCATGCATAGTGCTAGCTCGGGGTGTTTCTGATAAGAATCATGCGGGTGGCTAGTACGACTTGGTTGCTTGTTATTGAAACAGCGTTTTTATAAAGCAACTGGGATGGGGTTTTTTTCCTCTTCCGAGAGCCTGTTACTGGGTCGTGACGGATTCTCGTTCATATCTGGGGGATGTTAACGGAATAGATCAGAACATAGGTAGAGGGGTCTCACGCCCTTGGGGTGGGCCACCGAGCATGGTTCAAACTGGCCCGTTTGGGTGGCGCGCTCTTTTCATGTTTTAGATCAACACGCATATCTGCCCCTGTCGGCGTGGTTAGGGCACGGGACTGGTTCTGGTCACACTGGTCCAGGTCAGTTAACCCGTTTGTCCGCCGGGGATGCAGATCTGCTGTTCTGGTACCCTGAGGGACTTGGGCTTTTTTCAGGGGGAAAAATGCCGAGTCGGCCCGGGTGTCACAAGGTTAGGCGTTATGGAGACCCTTGTTGGGTACATGTTGTACTCTGCACTATCATAAGGGGCTGGTTCTCTTTTCTTCGCTCCTCTCTCACGCATGGCGAAGAGGGGGCTGTTGGGGTGGTCTTTTGGACCTCCTCTGGTAACCCTGTGCTTCCCGAGCCGCCGGGCCCGGTCCGAAGTAAAGTTTTGTTGATACCGTAGGCCTGGGATAACCCTTTTGGAAACTGAAACGCTTGTACTGCGGTATAGCTGGTGTATACCCGCAGGTGTGTTTTGGAGTTTTTCTTGAGGGGTTATAGGAACAACCACCGTCTGTACCAAGAGGGTGGTTGATTCCCTGGTATGTTGGGGCAGTGTCAACTCCCGGGTTGCCCGGTTGAGTGTGCTCCTGCACGTTCATGACGTCTGCCAATCATGTCAGCCTTCTCTGCCTCGACCCCTCTGGGTGGGTTTTTTTTTCATGGAGGCTTTGTCATGGTGATCAACAACGCCAGCATACGCCCCTTCCGCCGGGGGGGGGGCTGTTTTCAGCTGACTCCTTTGGCGCCTGTCTCGTCCGCAGAGCTCCAGGCTCAGGTTACAGCCTGCTGCCTGGTTTCCCCGGTGCGCTGCCTGCTTCCGTTGGTTAACCTTTTTGAGTGCTTACGGCCATGCTGACTGCCTGTGTTTCAGAGTCAGTGTGCCAGGCGGTGTGCTATTGGGGGGAAAGGGCCCGCTCTTGGAGGGGCCTTATCCGAATACGCTGGCGATGTGGGGGGCGGTGTCACTAAGTGACCGCCTGGTGGGGTCTTGATGCCTGGCGTCATTGACCTCTCCGGGCCCCCTTTTTCCAGGGGATCCAGTCCCTTCAGTGGGTCTGGGTCTTCCTTCGCGCTCCACTGCTACAGCCTTGCCACGGGGTTGGGTTTGCTCTTGACCCCGTGATTTTGGGGGCAGTAACGAGGTTGTTCCTTCCGTTCGTTCCCTGGTGGCATGCGGGTTGTGCGTGTGTGTAGTTGTGGGGTCAAGCCACGGTCTGCTCACCCTGTGCGTTGAGTTGCTTGAGTTCCTCTTCGCACGGTCGGATCCGTCTCCCTCCCGTAAGCCTCCAATAGGGGGGGTATCCTCCATTAGGGAGGGTCGGGGGGGCTCGGTCCTCCCCGGTCTGATGGTTGTGGGGGGCCTCAGCGGGGTATATTTGTCGGGCTATGGCTCCCGCTCAGCCTCCCTTGTGCAGTATGATACTGAGCGAAAGCCATAACGAAATAGAACGTAAGGTTATGTATATAACCAAGTTCTATGAGTTATGGTGACGCTTAGCATCAGATGCCGCTGCGGCCCTTGATCTTGCCTTGTGGTCAAAGTTTGGGAAGGAGGCGAGTAGGTGACCACACACCTGCTTATGAAGGTAAGCGGATGGGGGTGTGGCCAGACGAATGTTGGGATGTAAAGGTACATGGTGGAATTTTTTATTCAGTGCTCGTGCACGAAGTGAAGTACAGTGCAGTATGATGCTGAGCGTCACCATAACTCATAGAACTTGGTTATATACATAACCTTATGTTAAGTGTACAGTGAAAACAGTAAGGGCACCCTGGTTAGATGAAGAATTAAAAGATTGTATGGCAGAAAGAAATGCAGCAAAAAGTAAAGCATGCGAGTCTGGATGTCTGGTTGATTGGCAGAACTACCGCAAGCTTAGAAATTGTGTCACTGTAGTGGATTTTCCCAAGCTCAAACGCATAATGTATTTCCTTGGATCAGGTCTACCGCTATGGGTCGTTACTAAACATGGTAGGGATCAGTGCACCACACCATTTTAGAAATATCACATATGCAGTGATTGACTATAAGTAGAAATAGGCCTCAGCAATCAGCAACCCCCCAAGACCTGATACTGGCTGACAAGGCTGAAGTGGAACAAAAGGGCGGTTTACCACAACAGTAAACGCCCTGGTGTTACTTCAATACAGGCGGCATCTGGCTATAGAAAACGATAGGGCAGTCACCCAAATTGGGGGTTGTATACAAAGTCCCCTAGCTTCAAAGGAACCAGCCTCTCCTGTTTTGGCATGAGGAGACAGCTGCAAGAAGCCAAATTGATAAGAATACACTAAATTTGGTGAGAAAGTCTGAATCAGTTAGTAAAAACAGTTATTCAGGTTTACAAAGTATCCCTAGCTTCAAAGATATAGCAATTAATCTGTTTACAATACTAAACGGATTAAATTAAGACTAAATTGGCCATTATTCAAGATATAGGGTTTAAAATAAGTGTAACTGCCTAGCAGAAAGACTAAATTAGATGTTTAAGCAAAATAAACATTACTTTCGATTGATAACTTGATCAATCTAATTTGCCAGATACATTTAAACGTGAAAACTGAAGAATTCTCTAAATCAAGATTCAGTCTATTTACAACCAGCAAAGATATGCCCTCATAAGGGAAGATCCGGTGTAGATGAGCTTCAAAATGGCCGCTACACAGTCTCATCCAATCAGAAGCTCTTTCTCTTCTTAAGAAGCCCTCCCAGCTGACGTAAAAATAGGGGAGGAGGAAACACGTTAAAACGAGCAGTTTGAGAGAGTAGAGACTGGACGTGAATGACGACGAGCTGAGACGGAACCATCGAACCAGCGAGGAGACGAGACGAGATACTTTGCTTGTAGCGAATTAGTCTGGAACACAAGCTGAGGGCACAGTCTCATGCTTTGTTGTTTCATTGCACCATTTTTCATTCAAGCCTTTTGTTATTCACTTTTTGACTCTGCCAATAAAAGCGGGTTTTTACAGTAACTTAACTCTCCTCTCCTTCATTTCAACCGCCGTCTCTCCGCCGTCGAAACAAGGCCATTTCCTGGTCTTTGAAAGTACAAGGGAATTAGTAACGGACAAACACACAACGCAGAGTAGATTAAGCTGGTTCTGTATATCAGAACCATAGACCCTTGTCACTTCATCACAAAGTGGAATCGAAAGAAAAAGAAAAGCTATTTTCAAGCTAAGATAATTGAAGTGAAAAATGACAGTAAACATGTATGGAAAACATTTAACACTGTACTAGGAAGGGGGAATAACAATGTACCTAGCTTTATTGAGGTTGATGGGGCATTTATAACAAAGCCTGTTGATATAGTTCGGTATTTCAATGACTTCTTCTTGTGTAAGGTTGACTCTAAGGAATAATATGTGTATGAGTAATGTAAAATATAATGATAAGATATTAGAAAGGATTATGAAAGATAAAAAATGCTCATTTAGTCTATGTTCTGTTGACACTAAAATGGTGGAGGAAATGTTGTCAGATATAAAAAAGGAAAAACCAGCAGGCCTGGATAACATGGATGGTAGACTACTGAAGGTTTCAGCAAAGCATGTAGCAGGTACGGTCACACATATTATAAATCAAAGCATTAAATATGGTGTTACAAAGGGTCAGATTAAACCGAATATATATATTTATTACTTGAGATATATTGTATAATATTTGTATATCGTCTGATATCCCTTGTATATTCTTTGTATATATACACGGAATATCCCTTTACCTAGGTACAGGCCAGACCATAATATTCGTTCTCCTATTGGACAGCGACCCCTAGGCGCCAACGGCCATACCCCCAATGGCAAGTTCAAAGCTACCGCTAAGACATGTCTCAACATGTCCAGGTTTGCGCAGTAATACGAGACAGAACTGAGGTTGGCACTAGATTATTCACCTTACGTATAAATACGTCGCAGGTGGATACAGAAGCACTTAGCCTATGTGGTAAATATTGAGTTGAATTTCATAAATAATATGTGTGAATACTTAGAGATCATCACAGCTACTCTGCCAACTAACAGAGTGGGTTTTCAGTGCTAAATATGGGTGAAACAGGGGTGACAGAGAGCTATTCCCCACCCCCACTATGTGATCAGATTAGTACTGTATGGTAATTTGGCCCAAAGGGTCAAAGTGTATTCACACCCCCCCACCAGAGGACATCATGTCACACCCCCCCTCGTGAGACAAGACAGGCCCCTTCATCTCAGCAAAAGATCACATCAACGGGGGCCACCGCTGTCCCATCACGTCGCCACAACCCAGGGGGGAGGGGCTGCCAGCGCCCACAGGAGACCGCTCACAGAAGACGCCCACGGACCAACTGTATTATGTAAAGCTATTATTGGCTAGAAATTAGAGTATATAAGAGGACACAAAATGGTAGTTCAGGAGCCCAGACCGAACCAACCCCAGGGGTCTGCGGCTCCATCCTTCCACCATCGAGAGACTGCTGTGCTGTTTGCATTTTATGTGAGTAAATACATGGGAAACACCATTTGTTGTTTAAGCTTAATGTCTGAAACCAGATTTACTCATGTATAATGTGTGCAGTATGGTTAATGTATGTTCAGATTATGTTAACCAAGTGACTGTTTTATGTACATTATTGAGGTTTGAGATGCAAACCTGATTGTGATATTTCTGTACACAGACAGCCCTGTTAATGTTCTCTGATAATCTTTTGTATGTAAAAGGCAACCTTCTATTCACTCTTGGCCCTGGCTCAAATAAATCAGTTGAGTTGAACTACAGTTCTGGTTTGTCTGGTGTACACGTTTTATTCCTCATCTGCTAAGTCAGATGAGGAGACCAACAATTCTATCAAGTATGGTCCCTTTCCTCCTCCTTCCAGATAGTCAATCTCATTGTATTGTACTACAATAACCTCAAATTATTGTAGAAAGTCTGTGGGAATTTACCACAGAAATGGTGCCGTTCTTCCCACCCTTTGTGTCTCCCCCTGAAAAGGTGCGGTAGGGTCTTGTCATATCAAATCTGGACCTTGCTGTGTGTTGGGGACACGGGGCAAAGAGCTGGGGTGTTGCTGCGTTTGGAGTGATAGACGATGGGCTTGTTGTCTGAATGGAGGAGAGAGAGGGACAGGATGAAGGTTGGTTGTGTACGCCGCTGGTTGGGACCCACGGTGAATATGGCTTTTGCATGCAGGGTTGGGGGAGCGGTGTCTTAGGTTAGGATGTCCGGAGGTATGGAGGTTGCGCTTGTTGTGCAGTGAACATGCAAACGTGGGCTTTTTATGTTTGTATGTTTATTCAGACACAGGAGGCCGGTCTCGGCCTATGCGGGCCACGGGGGTTGGGTTGGTTAACTCGTATGGAATATACTTTATGAACTATACGGGGGGGGTTGCACCAAGAAGAGGCGGCGTGTCGGGGGATTTTGCGTATTGGTGGCGCACAGACTATCTGATCATGATGTAAGGGTGGCGTCGCATGACGGCAGATAATAGGCTTTTCTGGTTAGGAAGCACGGTTGTCTGGTGTATATGACAGGGGCGCGTTCTGAGTATATAATTGCCCTAAAATTATTCTCAGGAAGGGGGCGCGGGTGAGTTGGATTGGTTTAATTGTTCTGAATGGAGGGACAGCTATGTGTAATAGGGTACGGGGAATAGTTCTATGGGACGGACTGAAGTACAGAGAATATGGGAAGAGTGCAGAGCTCTGCTACTATTCAGAACAATGCAAGTCGGGTATGGTGAGAGATTGGTGGACCTTGACATGATCAGCGCAGGAGGTCTGTGCGATTGCAGGATTAAAACGTAGTAGTTAATAGAAGATAAGGGTGCCGGCGTGTTCAAGACAAGGCTCGATAATGGACTGACTGAAGTCAGGGACCGATCGGCCTATTTTAAATGAAGATATATTTGCCGTCCTTAGGCATAGTATCGAACGGATCGGGTGGTCCTTTTTAATCTTGAGCGAAACCGGCCTGTTGATTCGATTACGTTCGCTGTGATACAAAAACAATTCGGTCGAAATGACTGATAAGTACTTAATGGTTGTATGGGGACTATGGCTATGGTTAGGAATTGTATGGGGGACTATGGCTATGGTTATGAATGATTGGCGAAACGTAGGAGCTTATTGTTGTTTTGTTATGATATTTTAATGACCAACGGACCTAGGTCGGAGGCGAGTCCTACTGGTGGTTGGGGCTAGCTAGCTTAGCTCTGTGGAAGAGTCCGCGGTGAAACTGGGGACGTTACAATGGCGTTATGAGAGAATTGATTAAACACTGTGGCGGCGATTGCTGGTAAGAAGCGAAGCAAGACGTAGGGTGGCGAGATTGTGGCCGTTTTGAGGGTTATTATTGATGCGGTAGCGATAGTGTAGGATATTAAGGAGTCGCTGCTTGATGACGTCATGGTGTTGTGGAGGGTATGTAACGTTCGCGGTGCTATGAGGTGAGGCGGAGAAGGTAGGAGAAAGGATTCGTGTTGAACTATAGGTGCGGCGTTGGTTTGTGTGAATGTTTTAAAAATTATTTTCTGTTAGAGTGGTTGGTTATTTTAAGCTTGTGTGAGTTGTTTATGCTTTGGTTGGTACTGAGCGAATTGCATGGATGAACGGATCTTGAAAGGCACGGCTCCCGTGAGGGCCTTGAACGTCGCATTAGAGCTGGCTAAGCTAGTTAGCTTGCGTGCCGGTGTTGTATGGCGTTTGCGGGCGACATACGTTACGTTTCGAGTTTTGAGAATGATGTTGGGGAAGGGGTAGAGAACGTGATGAATGTCGTGGCAGGTTATGAATGTCGTGGCAGACTTTGGTTGTCGTGGCAACGTTATAACGGTCGCGTCGGTTGCTACTGCGCATGCGCGGTACAGCGTGGATTGGGTCTAGTGCATTCGTGATAGTTCGCTCAGGGGACAGGAATAACGGGTAAGAGAATATTCTGCATTATGTAATATGGCGGTATTTGTATATTGTGCATTGTATTTTTGTGTAAACAGGGGAGGAGATGTAACATGTATGGTGGTTAGGTTAGGGGAGATGGTCAATAAGGGTTTACTTAGGCTGCAAACAACAGTGAGCCTATTGAGGAGAAATGAAGTAATGGATACATTGCCTATGATAAAACTGGGATTCATAAGACCGGCTATACTGGGTAGATTGTATCTTTGATACACAGGGGTATATTTTTAACCAGGGGGGAATGAGTAGTGATTGATTAAAAATATTGTTTAGTTAAAAACATACAGTTGTTAAAAACATACAGTTGTTAAGGGGAGGCAGACCAGAGACGGAGTCACCCGTTTTAAATACATCATAACTTTTATTGAAAATTGGTAAAATGTTCTACAAAGTAGAATGCAGTAGAATCAATTTATCACTCGTGTATGGAGAAAGGAGCATTTGGACCTAACCACTAATAATGTTTTTCTAAATGAAAGATGCTGGTGTTTGTAATATGCATAAATATTGTTTTGTGAAGATGTGAGTTTTAAAATCTGTTTAGAGTGCAATTGTTCAGAGATGAATGAGGTTGTGTTTATGCTTGTTTTAGATTGTTAAATCTTTAATACACTGTTAATATGGTTAGGACATGTGTTTATGCTTGTTTTAGATTGGTAAATCTTTAATACACTGTTAAAATGTTGACACAAGCCTCCGACTTATAGGAGATTATAATTTTATGATGTAGGCTTGTGGGCGTATATGTTATTTGGTTGCATTGTTATGTTGAAATACTGTTAGAATGTTATATCTTTAATGCCATTGATTTACATAAACTGATGGTTTATATTAGGAATTGATTGCAAAATCCTTGGGTCACAGTGGGATAATTTAGTGACAAGGGGTTTGGTTTATATGCTGTTTTGATGACTGTATGATGGTGTTTTTGCAGTAATTGTAATGATTTGCTGTCTAGTCTGTAATTTTTCTGTGTTTGGCTGTTAGGGACGGGAAAATGTATTACTTTTAGACTCTGGGGGACAGCTGCCTCTGGGGGATGAAATGTGTGAGTTTAACCCTTTTTTGGTGTTTACAGGAGGGCCCAAGGGGGGTCGTGTATACAGCTGCTTACAATGGCTGTTCTTTTTATGACAGGATGGCGTGAGATTAGATGCAACAGGAGAGAGGTCAGAGGTGAAGATGCAGGAGACAGTTGTAGAGTGAGAGAACAGTTGGCAGTTATTTTTATGACGGGGGAAATATTGAGACAGGAAGCGTGCTAATACAGAACACAGCTGATGGAGGAGTGAGCACAGTAATTGAATTAGGATAGCCAGTTCAGATGAGGTTAATTACATTGGAGGGCTACCTGTTTGATTAGAAGGATTAGCTTTGGCTCTCAGGACACTGGGTATGTTTTGAGGTCTATCGCTGAGGGGGTTCCCAGACTTCCTCTGGATGTGAGGAGTAGAAGATACAGTGAGGACTGTATGGTGAGAAAGTGTGTACTGGATTAGCCCGAGATCAGAGCAGAGAAATTGAGAGCAGAAGAACTAACCTTTGTTTGTCAAAAGATGTGAGGTGATTAACGTGTGGGGTGAAAGGATATATGTTTATAATATGAATGTTGGGTGGATGATGTTGAATTGTGATGTTTGATTGGGTTTTGCTTTTATTTTGCTTTTAAAAAACTCTCAGGATTGAATGTGTTGTGACACTGTGAAATTGGATGTTTGGTTGAGTTGGGACAGATGTTATTTTTTATTTAAATTTAATTTTTGTATGTATGGGTGAGATTGAGATGTCCTTTTGATTTCAGTGAATGATTGAGCTGGGGGTGGGGGCCAGGAAGCCTTAATTACCCATTCACACACACACAGACACACACACACAGACACACACGCACACACACACACACACACACGCACACACACACACACACACACACACACACACACACACAGACACACACACACAACTTGGCTTTCACTTAAGGTGAAACTAGTCTTAAAAATAACAAAATGTGTTTAGGTATGATATATCTGTGTTGATGTAATCAATTGGATGAGGGTATTGAATTTAGATTTATTTTCTATTTTTGATCTATGGTTGTGTGGCCTGATTGGGTGTGAATGGGGCCTGTAGAGGGTGAATGTGCTGGCTTAAGAGGTGTCAAAGTCACTGACATGTGTGAATGGAACGGTTGGGTGATGAGATGTTGAATGGGTGGTTTTGGAAAACCTGGTTTTTATTTAATTTCATTGATTTACTGTTTTAGGTATGAAGGGTTTAGGTGTAGAGTTTTGATTTCTTTTCTTTTCTTTCTAAATAACCATTGAGGTGGTCTGCGGTTGGAGCGTGTTGATTTCATTGTTTTGCTATTTTGAGAATGAATGATAATCTCACATGTTGGAGTTGCGTGACATGTAGTAGGGGGATGTGTTGTATTTGAATATTTGGTTAATTGTTTGGTTTTTGTTGTTTCCCAAACTGTGTTACATGATGTGGCGGGGGAGGACTGTTGAAGGCTGAGATGCATTGGGACAGATCGAGGCTGGGATGCATTGGATCAGATCGATGGCAGTTAAGTGGTCCCATCACGTTTGCATAATGATTGAACATTTGGCTTCTCTTGAGAATATTTGACATATTGTGTGAAGAAAATTTGTTTTGTGTTTTGTTCCCTTGCAGTTCAGTCGGAGGGGGAGGATGGACCATCACAAGTGGAGGGATCATGGGAAGATGTGTAGGAATACATTTCATTAGATTATGACACAATGGTGTGAACCCGTTCAGTCAGTTCCTGTGGGAGATTGTTGGATTGTGGAGAGAGGTCGCTTGTAGACGCTGCCCCTCCTTCAATATAGCCCCGGATACAAAGGCCGGAGGTTTGAGACAAACCTCCAGACTGACAGAGTCGTTCGTCTGTAGATCCATGGAAATACAGTCATGGGACAGAATATGACAAGGTCCAGGCCTACAAACATTGGCTTCAGCTGAGGCTGGCCGACATGGGGTGGAGGGGGGGGGGGCGAAGACGGTCAGAGACTGTGCAACCAAAGCGTTGAACAAGGGCCTCTGTGTGATTGATTGGTATGTTGAACGGGAGGTGACTGAACGGTAACAACTGGTATAGATTATGACACAACGCAAGAGTACTAAACTAAACACATACACATAGGTAGAATATTAGGTGTAGATTATGGCCGACATGGTGAAAAAGATTTTTCCTTGCGTGATGCTCCGCCCTCCCTGTCCGTCTGTGCGCAGAGGTGGTAGGTGTTATGTCCATGGGATGTTCATAAAAGGGGGGAGAGGTGAGAAGACCAACTGAGTTGATTATGCAAAATGTGATTGGGCTGACTTGGAAAAGGAATTAACAAGAGAGGAGACGCAAAATGTATGAAAGAATGAATAATAATTTCTGTGTCCTCCCCAGATCATGTAAACGAATACTGTAATTTTAAAAAATTGTGATGGATTATACTTTAAATGTGTAATGTTTAGATTAAATTGTTTTATTGTGTTCAACAAGCTCAAATGTTGTTGTTTCAAAAGTAGGCCAGAGACGGAGTCACCCGTTTTAAATACATCATAACTTGTATTGAAAATTGGTAAAATGTTCTACAAAGTAGAATGCAGTAGAATCAATTTATCACTCGTGTATGGAGAAAGGAGCATTTGGACCTAACCACTAATAATGTTTTTCTAAATGAAAGATGCTGGTGTTTGTAATATGCATAAATATTGTTTTGTGAAGATGTGAGTTTTAAAATCTGTTTAGAGTGCAATTGTTCAGAGATGAATGAGGTTGTGTTTATGCTTGTTTTAGATTGTTAAATCTTTAATACACTGTTAATATGGTTAGGACATGTGTTTATGCTTGTTTTAGATTGGTAAATCTTTAATACACTGTTAAAATGTTGACACAAGCCTCCGACTTATAGGAGATTATAATTTTATGATGTAGGCTTGTGGGCGTATATGTTATTTGGTTGCATTGTTATGTTGAAATACTGTTAGAATGTTATATCTTTAATGCCATTGATTTACATAAGCTGATGGTTTATATTAGGAATTGATTGCAAAATCCTTGGGTCACAGTGGGATAATTTAGTGACAAGGGGTTTGGTTTATATGCTGTTTTGATGACTGTATGATGGTGTTTTTGCAGTAATTGTAATGATTTGCTGTCTAGTCTGTAATTTTTCTGTGTTTGGCTGTTAGGGACGGGAAAATGTATTACTTTTAGACTCTGGGGGACAGCTGCCTCTGGGGGATGAAATGTGTGAGTTTAACCCTTTTTTGGTGTTTACAGGAGGGCCCAAGGGGGGTCGTGTATACAGCTGCTTACAATGGCTGTTCTTTTTATGACAGGATGGCGTGAGATTAGATGCAACAGGAGAGAGGTCAGAGGTGAAGATGCAGGAGACAGTTGTAGAGTGAGAGAACAGTTGGCAGTTATTTTTATGACGGGGGAAATATTGAGACAGGAAGCGTGCTAATACAGAACACAGCTGATGGAGGAGTGAGCACAGTAATTGAATTAGGATAGCCAGTTCAGATGAGGTTAATTACATTGGAGGGCTACCTGTTTGATTAGAAGGATTAGCTTTGGCTCTCAGGACACTGGGTATGTTTTGAGGTATATCGCTGAGGGGGTTCCCAGACTTCCTCTGGATGTGAGGAGTAGAAGATACAGTGAGGACTGTATGGTGAGAAAGTGTGTACTGGATTAGCCCGAGATCAGAGCAGAGAAATTGAGAGCAGAAGAACTAACCTTTGTTTGTCAAAAGATGTGAGGTGATTAACGTGTGGGGTGAAAGGATATATGTTTATAATATGAATGTTGGGTGGATGATGTTGAATTGTGATGTTTGATTGGGTTTTGCTTTTATTTTGCTTTTAAAAAACTCTCAGGATTGAATGTGTTGTGACACTGTGAAATTGGATGTTTGGTTGAGTTGGGACAGATGTTAATTTTATTTAAATTTAATTTTTGTATGTATGGGTGAGATTGAGATGTCCTTTTGATTTCAGTGAATGATTGAGCTGGGGGTGGGGGCCAGGAAGCCTTAATTACCCATTCACACACACACACACAGACACACACACACAGACACACACGCACACACACACACACACACACGCACACACACACACACACACACACACACACACACACACACACACACACACACACACAGACACACACACACAACTTGGCTTTCACTTAAGGTGAAACTAGTCTTAAAAATAACAAAATGTGTTTAGGTATGATATATCTGTGTTGATGTAATCAATTGGATGAGGGTATTGAATTTAGATTTCTTTTCTATTTTTGATCTATGGTTGTGTGGCCTGATTGGGTGTGAATGGGGCCTGTAGAGGGTGAATGTGCTGGCTTAAGAGGTGTCAAAGTCACTGACATGTGTGAATGGAACGGTTGGGTGATGAGATGTTGAATGGGTGGTTTTGGAAAACCTGGTTTTTATTTTATTTCATTGATTTACTGTTTTAGGTATGAAGGGTTTAGGTGTAGAGTTTTGATTTATTTTCTTTTCTTTCTAAATAACCATTGAGGTGGTCTGCGGTTGGAGCGTGTTGATTTCATTGTTTTGCTATTTTGAGAATGAATGATAATCTCACATGTTGGAGTTGCGTGACATGTAGTAGGGGGATGTGTTGTATTTGAATATTTGGTTAATTGTTTGGTTTTTGTTGTTTCCCAAACTGTGTTACATGATGTGGCGGGGGAGGACTGTTGAAGGCTGAGATGCATTGGGACAGATCGAGGCTGGGATGCATTGGATCAGATCGATGGCAGTTAAGTGGTCCCATCATGTTTGCATAATGATTGAACATTTGGCTTCTCTTGAGAATATTTGACATATTGTGTGAAGAAAATTTGTTTTGTGTTTTGTTCCCTTGCAGTTCAGTCGGAGGGGGAGGATGGACCATCACAAGTGGAGGGATCATGGGAAGATGTGTAGGAATACATTTCATTAGATTATGACACAATGGTGTGAACCCGTTCAGTCAGTTCCTGTGGGAGATTGTTGGATTGTGGAGAGAGGTCGCTTGTAGACGCTGCCCCTCCTTCAATATAGCCCCGGATACAAAGGCCGGAGGTTTGAGACAAACCTCCAGACTGACAGAGTCGTTCGTCTGTAGATCCATGGAAATACAGTCATGGGACAGAATATGACGAGGTCCAGGCCAACAAAAAATGGTCTTCAGCTGCGGCTGGCCGACATGGGGTGGAGGGGGGGGGGCGAAGACGGTCAGAGACTGTGCAACCAAAGCGTTGAACAAGGGCCTCTGTGTGATTGATTGGTATGTTGAACGGGAGGTGACTGAACGGTAACAACTGGTATAGATTATGACACAACGCAAGAGTACTAAACTAAACACATACACATAGGTAGAATATTAGTTGTAGATTATGGCCGACATGGTGAAAAAATTTTTTCCTTGCGTGATGCTCCGCCCTCCCTGTCCGTCTGTGCGCAGAGGTGGTAGGTGTTATGTCCATGGGATGTTCATAAAAGGGGGGAGAGGTGAGAAGACCAACTGAGTTGATTATGCAAAATGTGATTGGGCTGACTTGGAAAAGGAATTAACAAGAGAGGAGAAGCAAAATGTATGAAAGAATGAATAATAATTTCTGTGTCCTCCCCAGATCATGTAAACGAATACTGTAATTTTTAAAAATTGTGATGGATTATACTTTAAATGTGTAATGTTTAGATTAAATTGTTTTATTGTGTTCAACAAGCTCAAATGTTGTTGTTTCAAAAGTAGGCCTCTGGCTATGAGCCATGAGGAGCAAAAGCTAATTGATGATATGTACCAAAGAAAAAATGGAGAAATTTTGGAAAAATGATATGTACCAAAGAAAAAATTGAGAAATTTTGAAAAAATGAATTTTAATTTTAGAAAAAAATGAATCCTTTGTATGGTTTGTATGTATAGAAAATCAAGTCAATATATCATATGTGACGATAAGAATCGTCAAAACGGGGAAAATGTGGTAAATATTGAGTTGAATTTCATAAATAATATGTGTGAATACTTAGAGATCATCACAGCTACTCTGCCAACTAACAGAGTGGGTTTTCAGTGCTAAATATGGGTGAAACAGGGGTGACAGAGAGCTATTCCCCACCCCCACTATGTGATCAGATTAGTACTGTATGGTAATTTGTCCCAAAGGGTCAAAGTGTATTCACACCCCCCCACCAGAGGACATCATGTCACACCCCCCCTCGTGAGACAAGACAGGCCCCTTCATCTCAGCAAAAGATCACATCAACGGGGGCCACCGCTGTCCCATCACGTCGCCACAACCCAGGGGGGAGGGGCTGCCAGCGCCCACAGGAGACCGCTCACAGAAGACGCCCACGGACCAACTGTATTATGTAAAGCTATTATTGGCTAGAAATTAGAGTATATAAGAGGACACAAAATGGTAGTTCAGGAGCCCAGACCGAACCAACCCCAGGGGTCTGCGGCTCCACCCCTCCACCACCGAGAGACTGCTGTGCTGTTTGCATTTTATGTGAGTAAATACATGGGAAACACCATTTGTTGTTTAAGCTTAATGTCTGAAACCAGATTTACTCATGTATAATGTGTGCAGTATGGTTAATGTATGTTCAGATTATGTTAACCAAGTGACTGTTTTATGTACATTATTGAGGTTTGAGATGCAAACCTGATTGTGATATTTCTGTACACAGACAGCCCTGTTAATGTTCTCTGATAATCTTTTGTATGTAAAAGGCAACCTTCTATTCACTCTTGGCCCTGGCTCAAATAAATCAGTTGAGTTGAACTACAGTTCTGGTTTGTCTGGTGTACACGTTTTATTCCTCATCTGCTAAGTCAGATGAGGAGACCAACAATTCTATCAAGTATGGTCCCTTTCCTCCTCCTTCCAGATAGTCAATCTCATTGTATTGTACTACAATAACCTCAAATTATTGTAGAAAGTCTGTGGGAATTTACCACACCTAAAAGTGAGTTGACCCAAAACGTTGAAGCCTTCACCACGATACAACGTGCCGTGAAGTGGGCCCCTTTTGCCCCTAGATAGAGCCTTGAGAACCGCGTGCGAATTGATAGCTAAGTGTCAGAGTTTAACGCTGTATCGTCGAGTTCGACTTATTCTATTGTAAAATAATAGTCTATTATTTATAGTGTATCGTGCGGCTACCGTTCTACAGTGACCAGCATTACCACCGGTTCGTCGTACCGAGCTAGTGCACTTATCCAGGCTGGGCGGCCTAAACTCGTGCCGCCATCCGAGGAGTCCTAGACGAGAACCGTTGGATATGTACACCGGAGAACCTACACCGGCGAATGCAGAGCCTTTTCCGGCTGGATTATATTGCTTTGGTACTGTGGCTGCTGGAGCAGAGAACCGTCTACCCCACTGCTGTGTGGGATCTACCCTGTGAGGAGCACCGTCGAGCCCGCCTCTAGGACCCACAGAGGCTGGCTAGCTTTCATCCATGCTGTCTTGCATACCGGAGTATAGCTGTTGCTTTGTCTACGGACCAAAGGATTATTGCACTGTCTCCTGTATCTGGAGTCTCTTTATTCCTCGTTGATCCAGACTTTGCTCCCGACCATTCCTCTCCCCTGCTGGCTTACAACCGGAGGGAACCCCCTTAGTATCTCCAGCTGACTACGAGTGTGCCTTATGTAATTCTTATGCTACAGGTGGTGTCAGTTATACCCATCTTATTATGCTCATGGACTTACGCTCTTGACCTACTTAAGTGTTCTTCGCCATATAAGCGCAATTCATAATTCTCAATTTGTAACCTATTGTTGCTGCTCTAATAATAAATACTTCTAAATATAACTTTCTTTGTTAAGCCGTATTCTTGTGTGGGTGTTCACCAGATATACCGTGTACTGTATGGCCAGTAATTAAAGTACATAACTAAGTAGTGGTTTAATGATACCATACTCTCAATACAGTCAGGGAATTGTACCCCTCAGATACAATTGGTCCTTCGAGCCGGAGAAATATCAGTGTAATATCTAAATATAATATTGATATTAACCATGGCCAGCGGTGAACACTCCACAAACGGCTCTCCTAAGCTAGAACGCCCGCAGCGCAGACGTCAGCCACCTCCTTACCTAGAGGACTACGCTGCCAGTCTAATACCTAGCTTTATACAGACGTTAAATGCGGGAAAAGCGGATAGTAAAAGCATGTCAAACCCTTCCGACCAGGCGACCTTGCCAGTAGAGACCCTAGTGGGTTCTAACGTAACTTACCAAGCTCACGGGGGGGACCAGGAGGGACATGACATAACTATACCCCCCGACAACGTCAACGGGACGGTCCCCGGAGAGCTCCAGGATAAAGAAAGCGCTCCAGGGACGGAACCCGACCCACTACCAGAAGAGAAGCGCACCCAGGAGATAGACCTCCTCGGAGCGCGCCAGGAGAACGGATCTCCAACGAGCACTGTCAGAAGCCGATCACCTCCATCAGTGTCTTCCCCCAGCGAGGCGGACAAGATGCTGGCGCAGGCATTCATCGCCACCCTGGCAGCCTCCACTGAACGCGATCGACTCCAAGCACAGACGCTTAGCGAGCGCGAACATTCTTCCATGGAACAAGAGCGCCTCTGGGCACAACAGCTAAGTGAGCGCGAACACTCTACCATGGAAAGAGAACGCCTGCAGGCTCAACAACTGAGTGAGCGCGAACAATCTGCAGACCAACGAGAGCGCCTTCACGCACAACTCCAAGCGCAAGCCCTTAGTGAACGCGAACACTCTGCAACCCAGCGAGAGCGCTTCCAGGCGCAGCAAAGGAGTGAAGACGACCGCATACGCCTGGAGACCAGACGCCTCCAGACGGAAGAGAATATTGAAAGAGACCGCGCCGATGCCCAGCGCGCCGCCGCCGATGCACAGCGCGACGCCGCCAATGCACAGCGTGACGCAGCCCAAGCCCAGCGCGAAGCAGAGCGCGACCTCGCTCACATCAAGCGCGAAGCAGAGCGCGACCGACTACAAGCGCAGATAATGGAGCAATTGATTGCCAGGGCGACACCCCCTCTCTCCGCACGGAGCTCCAGGGCATCATCAAGACAAGGGTCTAGGGCACCTTCCCCTACCCGACCAAGTGACCCGGAGCCCGGCCAACAGAGAGAGCCTATCCACGTCTCCGAACCCCCTCCCCGACCGGTCCATGCGAGACCCAGCAACCGGGAAGAACCGGCCTATGCCGCCGAGAGACTGAATAGACGACTTCAAGATCTAGAAGACCTAGCAAAGGAAGAGGAAGAGGAGGAAGGTCAAGCCCACCAGCAGCATCGTACTCCACAGGACCAGGAGGTCCAGTACAGCCCAGACTTTACCCCCGAGGCCCTGCGCTACAGACCCCCGACTCAACTCAGGGGTAAGTTTGACGCACAGCCAGCCCCGAGGAACAGCACCTGGGTACCCAGGCTTTGGTACCCACCAAGTACCAGCCCACGACGACACGTACGGGGAGACTCGCCCAGGAGGCCTCTCCCCCAACGCTCACCGATGTGCCAGCCATCCATGGCATCGTACCTTGGCACACCGACGTTCCCGGATTTTACGCACGAGGACAGTAGGACAGGAGGACAGGAGCACAGTACACGGAATTACGGATGTGCTTAGAGACTATGATGTCCGACGTCCCTGATGAGTCGTACAAATATGCTATCCTCCTCAAGCACCTGAAGGTGCCCAGAGCGCATAATATAGCGCTGGCATATTCCAACTCAAGTACCCCATACACCGCGGCTCTAGTAGCCCTCGACCAGCGTTATGGACGCATATGGGACTATGTGATACAAGAGATAAGGAATATTGACCGTCTCCCCCCCGCCACAGACAATCGCTCATTGGATGACCTCTCTATCAAGGTACAATCCCTGGTAGGGATGCTGGGGTCCCAAAAGGAAAAGGGTAGAAACGAACTGTATGCTAACTCTAATGTAGAAAGGATATTAGAGAAGCTTCCTCCAGCCCGACAAGAGCGCTTCAGGCGGCAAAGAGACCACCGTGATCCCGACGGTCCCGAGCCATCCCTCCTAGACCTGGCCGACTTCCTCGCGAGAGAAGTCAGCAGCCTACGACTGGATACGTTCGTGCGGAGTGGACCAAGCCCCAGAGATGGACCTCGGAGATCCAACGATAACCGCAGGCTGGTGACCGTCATGCACCAAGCCGAATCAGTACCGCGGAACAAGAACCACAACACCCCCTCGACGAAAGAGAAGTGGAAGATTGTATGCCAGTACTGCGAGAAAGAACATTGGCTGTCACAATGTGACACTTTCAAGAAGATGACCGCAGACGAGGTGAGTCAATGGATAAAGTCCAACCGCCGCTGTTACCGCTGTGCGCGCAGCCATATGGCAGCCGAGTGCCGCTTGAAGAAGAGGTGCAGCCGGTGTGACGGCGCCCACTTGGACGTCTTGCATGACAGCAACAGGAAGAAACTCGCACCCCCAAGCAGCACCAGTCATGTATATTGACCCCAGAAGTGCTCTTGAAAGTGGTCCGAGTGACATTAAGCTACGAGGACAAGGTCATGGACACTTACGCCGTCCTTGACGACGGGTCAGAAAAGACTCTCCTCCTCGCATCCGCTGCAGCCCAGCTGGGTCTGCGGGGGAGCGAAGAAACGATGGCAATTCGTACTATAAGAAGAGACCTGAAGACAATAAAGGGTGAGAACGTCTCCTTCACTATCGCAGCAAGCGGGCAGCCAGAGAGGCGGTATAGGATCACTAACGCTTTCACCAGCCAAGACATAGGCCTGTCGCGGTACACCTACCCCATCTCCAAGCTGATGGAAAAATACGTGCACCTGCGTCAACTACCTATACCGCTCGTCGACGGCGCCACCCCGACCCTGCTCATAGGATCCGACCACGCACACCTCATCGTCCCAACGGACCGGGTCCACATTGGGCCCAGAGGCTGTCCAGCAGCAGTCGAGACCCGCCTAGGATGGACACTACAAGGCCCCCTCTCCAGGTCTCCCAACCGACCAGCAGTCACTCGCTGCCTCCACTCCAGAGTGACAGAAGAAGACACCACCCTCTTGCAGCACGTCGAGAGGCTATGGACACTAGAGACAATGCCCTTTAAGAACAAAAAGAAACACATTCGTTCCAAGGAAGACATTTATGCCATAGCCCTCCTCGAGCGGAGGACAAAGAGAGTCGATGTCAATGGAGTGATGAGATACGCAACTCCACTCTTGAGGCGAGAGGGTATGCCCACCTTCCACGCCTCAAAAGAAGCGACGGAGCGATATCTACTGAACACCGAGCGGCGCCTAGCCAGAGACCCCGCTCAAGCCACTGTGTACCGCGCTGAGATTGACAAGCTAATCACAGCGGGACACATAAAGAAAATTGACATTCAAGAGGCCGATCAGACGACCGAATCATGGTACGTGCCCCACCACAAGGTCCACCACAACGGCAAGGATCGTATTGTGTTTAACTGCAGCTACCAGATCGGAGTACAGAATCTGAATAAAGAACTCTTGCCCGGTCCAACACTCGGCCCCTCTCTACTAGGCGTGTTGCTACGTTTCCGCCAAAACAAGGTGGCCATCAGCGGCGACATCAAAAGAATGTTCCTGCAGGTGCGACTAGTGGAAGAGGACAAGCCCCTGCTGCGGTTCTTATGGAGAGAGAGGATCGGGGATGAGCAACCATCCATCTATCAATGGGAAGTCCTCCCTTTCGGAACCACATGCAGCCCATGCTGTGCTACGTTCGCACTGCAAAAACATGTCGCAGAGGACCCAGCAGCTGACGAGGAGGTCCGACAAAGTGTAGAGAAGAGTTTTACGTGGACAACTGTCTGCAAAGCGTCTCGACGCCAGAAGAGGCTGAGGCCCTCCTACTCAAGCTCCGCGCCTCCCTGATCAAAGGCGGCTTTGATCTCCGGCAGTGGGCCAGCAGCGACCCTCAAGTACTGCGCAGCCTCTCCCCAGAGAACAAGGCAGCAAGCAGCGAGACCTGGATGGCGACCATCCCAGGGGAAGCCCAAGAAATGACATTAGGACTAGTCTGGTGCTTCAAAACAGACTCGCTCCATTATAGACACACACCCCTGACCAAGGAGCAGGGAAGGTCACTACCGACCACCAGACGGAGTGTATACAGAACACTCGCCAGACAATATGACCCGTTGGGATGTATTCTACCTTACACCACCAGGGCAAAAATTATTGTGCGAGAGCTGTGGGACAAGGACCAGGGCTGGGACGACCCCATACCCGACCACCTTGCTTCCACATGGAGAGAGTGGGAAACAGAACTCAACTCGCTCCCAGGTGTCAACATACGCCGCAGCTACTTCCCACCCACAGTGCGGCTGGAGACGTGTCAGATGGACCTGCACGTCTTCAGCGACGCCTCCGAAGTAGCCTACAGTTCGGTGGCCTACTTGCGGGCCCGAGAGGAGGGAGGAGAAATACATACCGCCTTCATCCTGGCTCGTTCATGGATAGCCCCCCGCAAGCAACAATCGATCCCGCGTCTAGAGCTCTGCGCAGCCCTGGTAGGAGCGCAACTCGCCACGTTAATCCAACGTGAACTCACCATCCCGGTGCAAAGAACAATCCTGTGGTCAGACTCCATGACCGTACTCACATGGATCCAGTCCGATTCGTGTAGATACAAGGTCTTCGTGGGAGTCAGAATCACAGCGATCCAAGAGTTAACAGAATCAGCATGCTGGAGGTACGTGGACACAAAACAGAACCCAGCAGACGTCATCACACGGGGAATGTCCCTGGATGACCTCACACGTCACAATATCTACAGTGACGGTCCCGAGTTCCTCAAGCTCCCGGAAGAAGAGTGGCCTAAACCCACCCCACGGGAGGCTAGTCAAGAGGAGGCAGAGATGAAGAAATCTATGTTCTGTGGGTTGACACACACACCAGTCCCCACAGACCCCAACATAGACGACTGCCCCACCCTTGAGAGTGCACAGTTAAAGACATTCCTGTGGCACCACCCTGAGGTTCCCTCCACTACTGACATTAATGCAGCTAATTACGAAGAAGCAGAACTCCTTCTGCTACAGCGAGCCCAAAGAGACTCGTTCCCCGACGAGCTAGACTGTCTGCAGGGATCAAAGCCAGTCCCGTCAGACAGCAGACTGCTCCACTTGGGCCCTGAGCGCGACGCCCATGATCTCATCAGAGTGGGTGGTCGTCTGAGAAGGGCCCCGGACTTAACGGATGACGTCAAGTTCCCTATAGTTCTCAACAGCCGACACAAGGTCACAGAGCTCATCATAAAGAAATACGACGAGGACGTGCACCACGCTGGGGCAGAGAGAGTCTTCGCTGAGATCAGACGTCGCTATTGGATACTGCAAGGAAGAGAAACAGTACGACGCTTCCAGCGGACCTGTCTAGACTGTCGCAAGTGGCGAGCACAGCCCAGTATACCCAGGATGGCTGACCTACCCCCCTGTCGCCTCCGACTCGGCGACAAGCCCTTTCCCTCCACCGGTATGGACTGCTTCGGCCCGCTGTATGTGAAGAAAGGAAGAGGGACGGAGAAGAGGTGGGGTATTGTATTCAAATGCATGACCACCCGAGCGATACACATAGAACTCCTTCCAACCATGAGTACGGACTCATTCCTTATGGCCTTCCGGAGATTCACAGCGAGGAAAGGAAAACCGTCTATATTATTGTCTGATCACGGGACAAACTTCAAAGGCGGAGAAAGAGAGCTGAGAGAGAGCTTCCAAGCTATGGGCCCAGAACTTAAGACCCACCTCGCTCCCTCTCAGATTGATTTCCAGTTTAACCCCCCGAACGCCCCTCACTTCGGGGGAACCTGGGAACGAGAAGTACGTTCAATAAAGACAGCCCTGTACGCCGTGCTTGGGGCCCAGACCGTGGCGGAAGAAGTCCTCACGACAGTCCTCACAGAGATCGAGAGAGTATTGAACTCAAAGCCCCTCGGTTACGTCTCAAGTGATGTAGCAGATGTCGACCCAGTCACCCCCAACACTCTCTTGATGGTGCGGCTGGACCCCGCGCTCCCACAGACAGTGTACAGACCTGAGGAAGCGAACGGCCGAAGAATGTGGAGGTACAGTCAAGTATTGGCTGACAAGTTTTGGAACAGTTTCCTCCTCCACTATCTACCGTCTCTACAGACCCGCCAGAAATGGGTAAAAGAAAGAGACAATTTGACGGAGGGCACAGTCGTCATGATCATAGACCAGTCACTACCCCGAGCTATGTGGCCGGCCGGCCGCGTAAGCAAAGTGATCACTGGTGCCGACGGAAAGGTCAGAACGGCAGAAGTGCTCGTCCAGGGACGGACATACACCCGACCCGTGGCGAGGCTGATAGAGTTGCCAAGGCTACCTGACTCCCTTGCTGACGACCATGACCCACTGACTTTGTGAATTGCCCTACTCCTCACAACGGACATTGAGTAGTGGACAAAACGGTTAATCTGTCTCTGCTTATCTAATTAGGTGCGGACTAATTAGGAGGCGGCTGTTACAAAGGGTCCGATTAAACCGAATATATATATTTATTACTTGAGATATATTGTATAATATTTGTATATCGTCTGATATCCCTTGTATATTCTTTGTATATATACACGGAATATCCCTTTACCTAGGTACAGGCCAGACCATAATATTCGTTCTCCTATTGGACAGCGACCCCTAGGCGCCAACGGCCATACCCCCAATGGCAAGTTCAAAGCTACCGCTAAGACATGTCTCAACATGTCCAGGTTTGCGCAGTAATACGAGACAGAACTGAGGTTGGCACTAGATTATTCACCTTACGTATAAATACGTCGCAGGTGGATACAGAAGCACTTAGCCTAAAAGTGAGTTGACCCAAAACGTTGAAGCCTTCACCACGATACAACGTGCCGTGAAGTGGGCCCCTTTTGCCCCTAGATAGAGCCTTGAGAACCGCGTGCGAATTGATAGCTAAGTGTCAGAGTTTAACGCTGTATCGTCGAGTTCGACTTATTCTATTGTAAAGTAATAGTCTATTATTTATAGTGTATCGTGCGGCTACCGTTCTACAGTGACCAGCATTACCACCGGTTCGTCGTACCGAGCTAGTGCACTTATCCAGGCTGGGCGGCCTAAACTCATGCCGCCATCCGAGGACTCCTAGACGAGAACCGTTGGATATGTACACCGGAGAACCTACACCGGCGAATGCAGAGCCTTTTCCGGCTGGATTATATTGCTTTGGTACTGTGGCTGCTGGAGCAGAGAACCGTCTACCCCACTGCTGTGTGGGAATTACCCTGTGAGGAGCACCGTCGAGCCCGCCTCTAGGACCCACAGAGGCTGGCTAGCTTTCATCCATGCTGTCTTGCATACCGGAGTATAGCTGTTGCTTTGTCTACGGACCAAAGGATTATTGCACTGTCTCCTGTATCTGGAGTCTCTTTATTCCTCGTTGATCCAGACTTTGCTCCCGACCATTCCTCTCCCCTGCTGGCTTACAACCGGAGGGAACCCCCTTAGTATCTCCAGCTGACTACGAGTGTGCCTTATGTAATTCTTATGCTACAGGTGGTGTCAGTTATACCCATCTTATTATGCTCATGGACTTACGCGCTTGACCTACTTAAGTGTTCTTCGCCATATAAGCGCAATTCATAATTCTCAATTTGTAACCTATTGTTGCTGCTCTAATAATAAATACTTCTAAATATAACTTTCTTTGTTAAGCCGTATTCTTGTGTGGGTGTTCACCAGATATACCGTGTACTGTATGGCCAGTAATTAAAGTACATAACTAAGTAGTGGTTTAATGATACCATACTCTCAATACAGTCAGGGAATTGTACCCCTCAGTTACATATGGTATATGTCCAAAAGTCTGGAAGGAGGCTAAAATCATTCCTTTACAGAAAAATGCAAAAGTCAACCTGTCGGGTGCAAACAGTCGCCCTGTGAGCATTTTGCCAGTGTTAGCGAAGATAATGGAGAAAATAGTGTTTACACAAATTCAGAGTTACTTCAATGACAATGAATTGAATACTGATTTTCAGCATGGTTACTCAACAGCGACAGCGTTGACACAGCTAGTAGATGATTGTCTAATGGATATTGATAGAAAGAAATTAGCAGGATCAGTGATGTTAAACTTCAGTGCAGCATTTGATGTTATGGATCATGAAATACTACTGGAGAAACTTAAAGACTATGGCTTTGCTTCATCGTCAGTTTCATGGATAACTAGCTACTTATACAGTAGAAAACAGAGAGTATTTTTTAACGGTAGCCTATCTGAAGCGAAAAATGTTAAGTATGGAATTCCGCAGGGAAGCTGCCTTGGACCTCTGTTATTCACCATTTATACAAATGATTTGCCGTTAATTTTAGAGCAAGCAAAGGTGGCTATATCATCATCATTAGGTGGCTTCTTCGTTCCGAAGGTTGCCTATCACTCTCCAACCCATTCTGTCCCCACTTCTTCTCTCCAACTCCGTGACTCCGCCTCTCACTCCACTCCAATCACAGACATCGTCTACCCAGCCTCTTCTTGGTCTTCCACTTCCTCTCTTTCCATCCACCTTCCCCATCACCACCTTCTTGAACATCTCCCCGCTGGATCCTCTCAGAACATGCCCGCACAACTCCATCTTTCTCTTTTTCAACCTCTCCAGCAGCTGTCCCCCTTGCATATCCGCTCTTCTCAGTACCTCCTCATTCTTGATCTTATCCTTCCATGTTATCTTCAGCATCTTCCTCAGTGTCCACATTTCAAAAGAGTCTATCATCCTCTTTGCCTCTTCATTCAGCGTCCATGCTTCTGCTCCGTATGAAAAGACTGACATAACATACGTTTCCAAAATCCTGGTCTTCGTTTTCCAACTTATGTTTCTTCTCAATAATTCTTTATGGTTCCAGAATGCGCCCTTTGCAATTCCGGTTCTTCTCTTAATGTCCATGTTAGCTCTTCCACCTTCACTGATCCAGCTTCCAAGGTACATGTACTCCTTCACGTGTTCAAGTTTTTCTCCATCCACCTGTATTTTACAAACAGTTCCTGGTGTTTTTTCAATGATCATTACTTTAGTTTTCTTTGTGTTTAGTGACATTCCATAGTTTTTGCATTCGACATTCAGCTTATTCATCATGTCCTGTAGATCTTCTTGACAGTTACAGACTATAGCAGTGTCATCCGCGTATCTTATATTGGTGATGTTCTCTTCGCCAAGTTTTACTCCTTTCCCTCCTCTCAGACCTTTTTTCATCAGTGATTCACTGTACATATTAAAGAGTACAGGGGACAAGATGCATCCTTGTCTTACACCCTTCTCCACCGGGAAGTCTCTTGATTTCTCCTTTCCTATTCTAACATTAGCCTTCTGCCTCCAGTATAAGTTGGCAATTATTCTTCGGTCAGAAACTGGTATTTTGAATTCTTCCATTGTTCTCATCAATGTTGTATGTTCAACTCTGTCGAAGGCCTTCGTGAAATCGATGAAGCAAATATACAGCTTCTTCTGTTGGTCTATCGATTTTTCACCAATGATTCTGAGTTGGCAGATTGCATCTCTTGTTCCTTTTCCTTTGCGAAAACCCATTTGGCTATCCGAGAGCTGATGTTCAATTATGGGTTCTATTCTGTTCTTGATGATTTTCAGGAGTACTTTTGATGCATGAGATATCAAACTGATAGTCCTGTAATTGTTGCATTCTGTGGCTCTTCCGGTCTTTGGGATCGGAATGAACATTGATTTTAGGAAATCATTTGGAATATTTCCTGAGTTATAGATGTTGTTTATCAGTTTCACAAGGAGCTCGATGCATCGGTCACCAGAGTTTTTAATCAGTTCAGCAGGGATCTCATCCTCGCCGGGCGATCTGTCCGTGGCCAGTGACTTCACAGCCTCTTCAACTTCTTTTTTCGTGATCTGGACTTTTTCTATCTCTTCTAGACTAATTCCTGTGTCTGATGTTCTGTTCTGGTCTTTGTATAGTGTTTCCACATACTCTGCCCATCTATTGATTATTTCCTTCTCGTCAAGGAGCAGTTTTCCTTCTTTGTCTCTGACACCTTGGGTTGTTTTTTTCCTCTTCCGTGTTAGTTGTTGGATCTTGTTGTACATGAGAGGGTTGTGCTTCTTGTCTAGATCTTCAATTTCCTTGCATTTTTCTTTGTAATACTTCTCTTTTGCATCTCTACACATCTTCTGTACTTTTCGTTTTGCTCTGTTGTATTCAGTTTTTCTGTCTGCATTCTTCATGTCTGCTCTCTTTTTCATCTCATCCATATGAATATATGGATGAGATGGATATATGCGGATGATACAACCCTGTACATGGCATCCTCCTCTGTGGAAGATCTGGGTGTGGCACTAAATAAAGAGCTACAAAAAGTAGAAGAGTGGATTAGAGCGAATAGAATGGTTTTAAACATAGCAAAAACAACGTGTATTTTAATGGGGTCACACCATATGCTAATTGCTAATCCAAAATTTTAAATAATAATGGGGGGAACTGAAATTGAACAGGTAGAAGAAGCAAAGTTACTAGGTATAACATTGGACAGTCATCTGAACTGGTCAACGCATATAAATAACATAACAAAAAAGATGGGGAGAGGGCTGGCTTTAATTAGAAGATGTGCAGAATTCCTAACTCCAGAGTCGGTGATCCATGTTATCCAGGCTCTGATCCTTTCACATCTGGATTACTGTCCGGGGATCTGGGGAAGTGCTGGAAGAGAAAAACTGGGAAAACTACAAATGACACAGAACAAAGCAGCACGCCTTGCTCTGAATTATAGGAAAAGGTCAAACATAGTAAGCATGCATGAAAAACTGACATGGTTAATGGTAGAACAAAGACTAAATGTAAATATCATAATGTTTTTTAGAAATATATATAAGAACAAAAAACTTGCTTGTCTATATGATGAGATACAATTCACAATCAACAGACACAGTTACTCCACCAGGCATGTGTCAATGGAAAGATGTACTGTAAAGATGCCAAGAACAAATGCAATGAAAAGGACTGTGATGTATAGAGCCATGACTGCATGGAATTCCTTACCACCTGCACTAACTAGGGTTGAAGACAAACATACATTTAAAAAACACCTTAAAAATCATATAAGAAAGAGTGGTACTGTCAGTTAAGTAAACATAGTGGGTGATTGAGAAGATGGGTATGTGTGATTGTTGAACATAGATTTTTAATATATTTGTATATTGTATTGAGATGTATTGTTGTGCTTTAAGTGAACATATATGCCTTGAAACATGATTGAGTAGATGGGTATGTGTGATTGGTGAACTTAGATATTTTATTATATAATATTTTTAGGTGTTATTGAGGTGTATTGTATTGTTTTATTGTATTGTATTGTATTGTATTAATTGTATTGTATTGATTTGTGTGGACCCCAGTATAATAGTAGCCTATGCCTGTGGAAATGGCTAATGGGGATCCGAATAAACTAAACTAAACTAAACGTGTGCCCACACGGGGACGAGGCGGTGTGCCGGACGATACAAGATGGCGAGCCAACCCACTGAACCTCTGATATAGCTCAAGGCTAATGCCAGCCTAATTCGAATACCCCTGTTGCTCAACTCCTGTTACCTCAACAGTCCGGTAGGATTGAACTGATTGAACTTGAATCATAAGAATTTCCACGGATCGAACTGACCTATATCCTTTTCTGATACACAAACTGTGAGGATTGGTCCGATTCCGCACGCTTCAAGGTACCAATTACCTTCGCGCACCTGAAGTGAGTTCTAATCAGCTCGGTGGAGCCCTTATATACTCTGGTGTTCCTAACGTTCTGTGTCGGGTCGTTTTGGATTACCACTGGCTGCTGCTTGTTCCCTCCCGTGTTGTTCCTCGTCTGTTTCTCTCCAGGACGTCTATGGAAGTCGCCGCTGTTGCTTTGCTCTGCCATCCGTTGGATCTGTGCCTCGTTGCCCGATTTGCGCAATTGCGCCTTGGTGAGTTTTGGAACGTATTTTTTGGATACTCTGTTTTCCTCGCATCTTCCTGACTCGGGACCTTTCCGTTTTTGTGTGTTTGGGTAACACTGAAGATGTGCAGTTTTTGTTTGTACTGGACTCAGCTAAACTTGTGTGTTGGTAGACACTGAAGATTGTCACTTGTGTTTATACTGGACTGCCCTGTATTCCGTTCGCTTGTTTGTTGACAACTCTCTCTCTCTGTTCCTCCCCGAGTGGATCTTCAAGTAGCTGCAGAGCCGCAGAGTCAGAGGCGCAACGCCACCGTGCCGTCTCTGTTCTGAGACGAGCTGCAGAGCCGCAGACAACTCTGCCAAGAACATTCCCCACTTGTACTTTTTGTTGTTTTTGCTATTAGCTGTTGTTGGAAATAAATACGCCCTGGTTTTTGGCTAACTCTGAACTACCTGTCTGTGCCATGCTGTTGGGGTTGGTGTCAAACCATAACACAAACTGATTGAATGAGAATAAAAGGACATTCCAAGGGCTTTGACCCTGTTCACCTTTTGTTATTTTGATATTGTATTTTGTATTTGATTTGATTTATTTTGATATATGGGTACTGATATTTCTCCTATAAGAAGGGAGACTTAAAGGGTAATTACACCCAGTAAGATACTTGAACCACTGATAAGATACTTGAACCACTGATAAGATACTTGAACCATTGATATTCTCCTATTAGAAGGGAGACTTAAAGGGTAAAAACGCCCAGTAAGATACCTGAGCTACTGATGTTCTCTTGTAAAGAGGACGAGTTAAAGGATCAATGTACCCAATAAGATACTTGAATTCCATTGATGACATTGATTATAGTTGAATTACTGATGGTTCTCCTGTAAAGAAAGAAGGTTTAAAGGGTAATTTCACCTAATAAGGTATTTGCATTCCCATAACCTAGAATATTCCATTTGGTACTTTTGTTGTGTTACACCTTCAAAGGAAGAGTTTAAAGGAGCATTTCACCTAATAAGGTATTTGCGTTCCCTGCACATTTAAAGATTTTAATTTATATCTTTAAACATTTACCTATTGAAATGATAAACTGATATAGTGTTTACTAATGATAAACTGATATAGAGTTTACTGACGATAAAAGGATACATCCAATATCCAACCTTGAATCTAGCTTTTAGCTAGAGATAACCTGAGAGACGTCTGAACCAAACCTAATGTGTTGATCCAATAAATCTAGGACTTGATATCGAACTAACCCTCCTGAGAGGGGAGGTTACTGATAGAACCTAAAAGAGATACTTCAAACAACTACTACTTTGTACTATATGCCTATATGTCTGTATGTCTAGCTAGCGCGCTTATTAATAAACCGGTCATTATTATAATTCTGTCTCTGGTCCACTATTCTTTTAATTGTGCATATTACTCTATCCTCTCCTCATTCGAACCTAGAACTGTGCCCGTGGCGAACAGCTGTTACAGTAAGTGACACAAGTGCTACACTATCATTGTCTACAGTGTAGACTCTATACACATTGTTTCCAATATAGAAACACTGGTTAACAATATATTTCCAGGGGGTGCATGATAGTGTCCGCTTTCCTACTCAACTAATTAGTAAAAATGTGATTATTTTGTATTGACGGCACAGATTTGCATAGGCAAATTACATAGAAACATGTGATCACTCTAGGGATAGTGTTATTGTGATCGTTGACCCTCAAAACATGGGTCTAGACACCTCATTTGTTCAGTTATCTGCAATATTGGCTGAGATATATGAAACAGATTTTTTAGCAATTATTTGATAATCACGTCATTAATTTGCATATAAATGATACATGGGACACTCTGACAGATTTTTAACATATCCTATCATTTTCTACAAATTTTCTCCTATCTAGAAACACTGGTTAACAATATATTTCCAGGGGGTGCATGATAGTATCCGCTTTCCTGTCAGGAATGGAGGTAGGTGAATTCCAATGGGTGAAGGCAATCACAGAGACGGAGAGTGTTTACTCTTGAACAGGTTCGACTTTAATAGTAAGAACACAGAGTAAATTCTAAGAGAGACAAGTGCTAAATAGCACAGGTAGGAATAAGGTAAATAGGAGCTTATTGGAGGTCCAGAGTAGAACCGTCCGTGTTATCCCCGAACGCAATTAGTGAAGACCTGACAATGAACAAGCAGAAGACAGGTAGGTTACATAGACACCAAATACCAACATTCCACACACACCCCCGTGACAGCCAATCAGGAACCACCCCTAAGTGACAGCACTAATTGACAGGGAAAGGACAGGTGACAAGCCCAGTGACATATGCCAGGAATGTGGGTGGTCACCGACCACAGTCGGTGTCCAGAACGTAACACTTTCCTACTCAACTAATTAGTAAAAATGTGATTATTTTGTATTGATGGCACAGATTTGCATAGGCAACATTACATAGAAACATGTGATCACTCTAGGGATAGTGTTATTGTGATCTTTGACCCTCAAAACATGGGTCTAGACACCTCATTTGTTCAGTTATCTGCAATATTGGCTGAGAATCATGAAAATTTTTTTTTTGCGATTTTTGGATAATTGCGTCCTTAATTTGCATATAAATTATACATGGGGCACTCTAGACAACTTGTTAACATAGCCTATAATTTTTTTCACCTTTTTTCCATTCTAGAAAGTCTGGTTAGAAGTATATTTCCGGGGGGTCTATGATACCCCCCTCTATCTACCGTTGATGTGCTCTCAAAATGCTTGCTGAGACACTTTATGTGTTGAGACAGTAGATGGCGCCATTCTGCAGCTTAGAACTGGTCTGAAATCAGCTATCCATATCAGTGACTTGAAAAAAGACGAGATTGATTGATTGATTGATTGAAAACTTTATTAACAGATTGCAGAATGGGTACAATACAGTACAGCTCAATACACACAATTGTTAAGGGGATGCAGACCTGAGAAAGACTTTCGTCTTGTTTACATCAGGGTCCCCCATTTTCAATTCATCAGGACATATATGACATACATGACATACAGATAGTCAGTACTGCTACATCTATACATTTATGACATACCAGATTTGCAAATACAGTACTGTTTGTGATACAGAAGGAGTCAAGAAAAGGGAGTATATACATTTGACGTAGAAACTGTACATTGGAGGAGGTTGGGTGGGGGGGGTTGGGTACGTTGGGATATTGACAACCATACTGGGTAATTTACATTGGAGGTGGTTGGGGGGGGGGGGGCACACTGTATAAACAAGCAAAACTGTACATTGAGGGGGGGGGGGGGGAGACACTATACAAACAAACAAAATTGTACATTGGACTATTGACAAAACCATACTAGGTAAATGACTGTACATTGGAGGGGGTTGGGTTAGGATATTTACAGGGGCCAGTGTTGAATTGCAGTCTCCCGTAGGTGTCCCTTAAGAGAGGTTTTGAAAGTGGGTAGTGATCCACATTCCTTTACAGCTTTGGGTAGGGCGTTCCACATTGATGTGGCATAATTGCGAAACGTGTTTAGTCCCTTATTTGAGCCGAATCTGGGTTTAACATGATTTGTGGAGCTCCCTCTGGTGTTGTGATCGTGGTATTCACTGACCTTTGGGAAGTATTTTGACATGTACATGGGTACCTTGGTCGTGTAGTGTATCTTGTAGACCAGGCCCATTGCAAGTTGCTGTACTCTGTCGTCTACTCTAAGCCATCCTAGGTTGTCAAAGTGGGCAGGGGTGAGGTGGGTTCTAGGAGTAAGGTCAAGCAGTAGTCTGACCAGTTTGTTTTGAGATGTTTGTAATTTTGTTTTTAGCGCCTTTGAGGTGCTTTGGTACCATGAGGTGCAAGCATAGTCGTAGTACCCCTGAATGAGTGCTCCTGCCAGAGTCTTCAGGGTATTCAAGTCAAGTCAAGTCAAGTCAAGAGTTTTAATTGTCACGGCATACAGGTATACAGTGAAATGCGGCTGGTCTTGCCCGCGACGATGTGCAATACAGTGGTACAACATATAATAGAATCCAATAAAATACAGTGGTACAACATATTAATAGAATCCAATAAAACAGTGCAATAAACAGGTACAGATACAGCTGGGAAAAGTCCAGGAACAGCTGTTTGCCTGCCGTTATGATGCCGTTTTGCGAGGTTAATGTTAACAATGACCAGCGGGGGCGCTCTCATACAGCTGGTGACAACTGCCCGAGGAGCTCCGCGCTGGACTAAGCTCGAGTTCCATTCAATTCCATTACAGCTGGTGACTTCATTCATAGGATGCTACAACGTCCTACAGTATGTCTACAGACTGCATGAATGAATGTTGCTGAATTAAAGAATGAATAAGTTAAACGTGTCAATTCAGCAGTCAAAGTGTATAATATTAAAACGTGTCAAATCTAACTTCATTAGATGGCCGACGTACGGCTCTCTTGTCCATTCATTTCATCAAAAGAAAGCGTTAGTGTAATGCTTCTTGGTAACAATAAGTTTGTGTACGCAATGTTGCTGAATAAAATAATGAAACCGTTAAGACCTGTCGAATTAGCAGTGGAGGTGCCAGGTGGGCTCTATTTATAATGATATATTTTCTCTAGTACCGTGGTCTAGTGGTTTATCCCCATTCCTTTCAAGCCGACGCCCGGGGTTTGATTCCCAGCCCTTTCTAATATTTATATATTTTTTTATTATTTATAAAATTAAATTGCCCGCAACGATGTGCATAATACAATAGTAATAATATATAATAAGAATCCAACCAATAGAGCGACATTGTGCAATAAACAAGTAAACAAAGTAGGGCATATCGGCATTTGTACATGAGTTAAGAGTGTTCTCACGGCGCGTCATCAAACCGGAAGTCGGCCTACTTGGCGTTGGCGATAAACTTGGATGTAAACAACGCGTGATTGCATCGAACTAGCAACTCTTCAAGTTCATTTTTGCTCAAAATGGTCAATTATTGCCGTGTTCTTGGCTGTACTAATAGGTCGGATAGGGAAAAGCATTTGGAGTTCTTCAGATTGCCAATTGTCATCACAAATCAAGGAGAAGAGGGCAAACAATTGTCTCAGGAAAGGAGACGTTTGTGGTTGGCCAAACTGAACCAGGATTTCCATGGCAAGACTCTTGTCAACATTCGAGTTTGTTCTGCGCATTTCTTGTCAGGTAATGTGAAATATATTCTTGGCTGGATATGATTGTTATCTCATTTCATAACCTACTACAGTAGTAGTGTAAGACTCAGTTTACGTTATGGTAACGTTACGTCAGGTAACGTTATGTGAAATATTAATAACAGCAACTATCATTTTACAGTGGAATAGTATGATGCTGGATATGATTGTTATCTCATTTCATAACCTACTACAGTAGTAGTGTAAGACTCAGTTTACGTTATGGTAACGTTACGTCAGGTAACGTTATGTGAAATATTAATAACAGCAACTATCATTTTACAGTGGAATAGTATGAGGCTGGATATGATTCTTATCTCATTTCATAACCTACTACAGTGTAAGACTCCGTTTCTGTAAATGTACTTAAAATGTAGTGTCAAAACAAAGTGTTTCTTGTCAGGTAACGTTATGTGAAATATTAATAACAGCAACTATCATTTTACAGTGGAATAGTATGAGGCTGGATATGATTCTTATCTCATTTCATAACCTACTACAGTGTAAGACTCCGTTTCTGTAAATGTTCCTAAAATGTAGTGTCAAAACAAAGTGTTTCTTGTCAGGTAACGTTATGTGAAATATTAATAACAGCGACTATCATTTTACAGTGGAATAGTATGAGGCTGGATATGATTCTTATCTCATTTCATAACCTACTACAGTAGTAGTGTAAGACTCAGTTTACGTTATGGTAACGTTACGTCAGGTAACGTTATGTGAAATATTAATAACAGCAACTATCATTTTACAGTGGAATAGTATGAGGCTGGATATGATTCTTATCTCATTTCATAACCTACTACAGTGTAAGACTCCGTTTCTGTAAATGTTCCTAAAATGTAGTGTCAAAACAAAGTGTTTCTTGTCAGGTAACGTTATGTGAAATATTAATAACAGCGACTATCATTTTACAGTGGAATAGTATGAGGCTGGATATGATTCTTATCTCATTTCATAACCTACTACAGTGTAAGACTCCGTTTCTGTAAATGTTCCTAAAATGTAGTGTCAAAACAAAGTGTTTCTTGTCAGGTAACGTTATGTGAAATATTAATAACAGCGACTATCATTTTACAGTGGAATAGTATGAGGCTGGATATGATTCTTATCTCATTTCATAACCTACTACAGTAGTAGTGTAAGACTCAGTTTACGTTATGGTAACGTTACGCCAGGTAACGTTATGTGAAATATTAATAACAGTGACTATCATTTTACAGTGGAATAGTATGAGGCTGGATATGATTCTTATCTCATTTCATAACCTACTACAGTGTAAGACTCCGTTTCTGTAAATGTTCCTAAAATGTAGCGTCTAAAGTGTGCTATATTTTTCATTATTGTATTCCAGGTAAAAAGTGTCACCTGTACAAGAAAGATGACCCAGATTGGGTGCCATCTGTAAATATGACCGGAAAGCAACAGCCTTCTTCTCTGCAACCACCTAAAGAAACACAATACCAACGGCGTGTGAATCGTACCCAGCAGAAACTGAAGGTGGATGCTGCCCATGCCTTGCTTCTTATGGACATACCAGCTGCTGCTGATGATTCTGCTGCAAGTGATAATGTGTGCAGTATAGGTACTCAAACTGATATGACTGGTGATTTTATTTATTCTATGACCAATGAAGTTATAAATCTGAGAGCGGAAAACCTTCAGTTGCGTTCTGATGTGAAACAGTTGTCCTCTACCTATGACCAAAGTGCATTTGTGGGTAAAGATGAGAAGGTTTTATTTTTCACTGGTCTACCTACATTCCAGATTTTGTTAGCACTCTATGCATACCTTAGTCCCCACCTTCCTGTGAAGAAGTCGCTTAATCCATTCAAGATGCTGATGCTGACATTGATGCGACTAAGGCTTAATGTTTCTACAACCTTCCTATGTTATGCATTCAATGTGTCAATATCCACTGCTTCTAGGGTATTTACTTATTGTATTTTGCACAATCACAATGTTGAGTTTTTTTGTGGAGGACATCTTCAGTTTTGCAGGATTTTGAGAAAGCATGGCACTTGAGACAAAACACACTATATCCTATATAATTGTATTTTAATTCCTCTTGTTTCTTTATATACATTGCGTACAGCTTGTTATATTACATTTTATTGTATTTTCTTGTTCTTGTGGCCATCTTGGTCGACAGGTCATTTGTCAAGTAATTGGTCAAACGTTTCACACCGAAACGTCATGATATGATTTCAGGCTGCCAATAAATTTGGAAAAACCTGGAGTGCGTGCCTGGACATTGTTTTTCCCTATTTTTATGTGTGGTACAATACACCATTCCCATCAGAACACTTGAATAACAGAAGAGACAGTTTTGTATGTAACGTGTTTAATAATTGTTTAATAATTTTGTCACAGGAGAGATTAGCCTCTAGGATGGAACCCAGGTAGGTAATTTCATCTTTCCTTGTGACAATATTGTCACCCACTGTAACTGAGAAGTTACAAGTTGTCGAACAGAACTTGTAAGTCGCTTTGGATAAAAGTGTCAGCTATTTTCTTTTCTATTTTTTTTTTTATATCCTTTATTTATCCAGGAATGTCCCATTGAGATACAATATATCTTCTTCCAGGGAGTCCTGACCAACACGGCACACAACACGTTTCAACATAAAAACAAGGGCATTAAACAAAAAACATACAAATCAAATATGTGATAGTGGCTTAGCCACACATTTTGCAGAGATTTGTAGCAGTGTTCCATTCAGATTATCAACACCGCAAGGTTTATCTGGTTTAAGTGATAGGAGGAGCTTTTCAATATCATTTGGACTTGTGCATTTAAATTTAAATCGGCATTTCTTGTCATACATTATATGTTTTTTTAATTACAGAGTCTGACAGCTTACCACTCATTGGCAACATTTGATTTATAATTGTGTTTACCTTGGAAACAAAGTAATTGTTGAAATGAGTTGCAATGTCAAATGGTTCATTCAATGTTTTCCATAGTCTCTTACTATCCCCTTTACACTCCTCCAATCTGGTTTGATAATAATGTTTTTTCTTCTGTAATTGTATTCATTTATAAATGTATAACTGTTGATTGATATGCACTGTCCCTGATCAAATAAACTGAGTAAACTCAAACGAAACTATTGTTTTATTGCACAATCGTAGCGGGCATTGTAACGTTTGGGGTTTTGCGAGAGAACCAGTGTTGCAGTGAAAGATTAAACAAGTGAGAGAGACAGATGGACAGAATGAATTAATGAAAACTTTATTTAACTGATTGCAGAATGGGTACAATACAGTATGGCTCAATACACACAAAATGTTTAAGGGGATGCAGAGCAGAGAAAGACTAGCCTGTGAAGGTGTCACATTGGATTGGCAACCCCCCACACACACCATTGAAATGCTAATTGTTGGGGGACCCTGATGTAAACAAGACGAAAGTATTTCTCAGGTCTGCACCCCCTTAACAATTGTATGTATTGAGCTGGACTAAGCTCATTGAGCTGAGTAATATTATTGGCAAAACTTAGCCTGAAGTATATAATTAGGTTGCTGTATATCAAAAAAAAAAAAAAAATTGTTCTTGTTACTGACTCGTGTCAATCTTCCATGTTTTCGCTATAGTGTGTAGACCTTGCTACACATGTATTTCGTTCATATTGTTTATGGACAATGAGATGGGAGTGGAACTTTGTACATGCCCTTTGGGCTTCGTTCCCTCCTAGCACTGTTTTTTTAAATAATGTGCTAAATAAATAAAATAAACTAAACATATGAAGCTAAATACTCTGCTATCACATTGTAGCTTCCTGGGGGCTTGTTCAGAGGAGGCTGAACTCACATTTCGCCGTGAACTCAGCTGTAACATTATTACTGACTGTGGATCGCTCGTGCTATCGCGCAACGTGATTGGTTGTTTCAAAACAAAGTGGGTCTGGGAAATGAAGTGTGGATTCGCGCAAAATGAATTAATATATATACATTTAATAACGTTAATTTTTAATCGTTGGGCATGGGGGGAGGTATCAAGTCTTTTCAAGTCATGTGAAGTTGCGTAGCAACAACAGACAATAAGTTGACTCAGAATAACTCATGTACAAATGCCGATATGCCCTACTTTGTTTACTTGTTTATTGCACAATGTCGCTCTATTGGTTGGATTCTTATTATATATTATTACTATTGTATTATGCACATCGTTGCGGGCAATTTAATTGTATAAATAATAAAAAAAAATATAAATATTAGAAAGGCCTGGGAATCAAACCCCGGGCGTCGGCTTGAAAGGAATGGGGATAAACCACTAGACCACGGTACTAGTCAAAATATATCATTATAAATAGAGCCCACCTAGCTATCTACACAAAATATATACATTGACTGCTCCATTCGGTTTTAACTGGTTAATTATTTTATTCAGCAACATTGCTTTAGACATGGTATGGTATTTATTTTAGACAACAAAACATACAGATCGTTATACAGTATACTGTGTAGGACGTTGTAGCGTCCGTCTAATGACTTTGCGCCTCCTGGCGGCATAAAATAGAACAGCAGCCTGGGTTCCTAATTCATTTCCACGACGTGATATAACCGTGCTCACGTCGCGGCAAAGCGCCCAGGAAAACTAAAAGCTTCATCTGTACATGGTGTGCCATCTCGATATCTGTACATTAGTATTTACAGAGCATATAGGACATGCTAGGTAGCTTTAGTAGTGCAATACACTGTTCCTGATGTTATACTATTTAAGTGGCCTTTCCTCTGGCCATAAGTGTGCGTGTGTGCGGCATGAGTGTTAAAGTGGCTGCTAGTGTGTGAGCGTGCTCAGCGTGCGTGTCGTGTATGTGCTTGTGTGTGGATAGTTCAGTTTCTGTGTCTCTCAATGTTCATTGTTCAAGGCTCTGATGGCCTGGGGGAAGAAGCTTAGCCTAAGCCTCTCCGTCCTAGTAGCTGGAGTTCGCAGGCGTCTGCCTGACCTCAGCAGCTGGAACAGGCTGTTATTGGGGTGGTGGGGGTCTTTCATTATCCTGCAGGCTCTGGATTTGCACCTCTTGTTGTATAGAGCCTGCAGGGGAGGTAGCGCAATACCCGTGGTACGCTCGGCTGAGCGCACCACTCTCTGTAGGGCCTTCTTGTCCTGTGCCGTGCTGTTCCCATACCAGGCAGTGATGTTTCCGGTCAAGATGCTCTCTACAGCTCCTGAGTAGAAGGACTGGAGTATCTTCCCCGATACTCTGAACTTCCTTAACTGTCTCAGGTGGTAGAGGCGCTGCTTCGCTTTCTTTACTACTGTGTCTATGTGTGTTGACCATGTCAGGTCCTCTGAGATGTGGACCCCCAGGTACTTGAAGCTGCTCACCCTGTCCACGGTAGCCCCGTTAATCGTCAGTGGTGTGTGTGTCTCCTGCTGTCCTCTCCTATAATCCACGATCAGCTCCTTGGTTTTACCAATGTTCAGGAGCAGGCTGTTGTCCTGGCACCAACGTTCCAGTACCTCAACCTCCTCTCGGTAGGCCTTCTCGTCGTTGTCCGAGATCAGCCCCACCACCACCGTGTCGTTTTGTGCCATTTGTGTCTCCAGTTTCTCAGCATATGTCCTCTTAGCAAGTTTAACAGCCTTGCGCAGAGTGTAGACTGAAGCCTTGTACTCTTCCATATTTCCTGACTCTCTGCCCAGGTTATAAGCCGTGGTGCGTGAGTTTAGGGCTGTTCTTATAGTGCTGTCCACCCAAGGTTTCTGGTTTGGGAAAACCCGCGCCTTCTTTGTGAGGACAATGCCGTCTACCACTGTTGCTATGTAACAAACAACGGTATCAGCGTACTCGCTGACGTCACTGGCGCTTCCTTTAAACATGTCCCAGTCTGTATCCGCGAACGCGTCACGGAGCTCGGTCTCTGATTCGTCAGACCACTTTTTTGTCTCACGTGACACGACGACATCACGCGATCTTTGTTTGTATGCTGGGATTAAAAAAATGGAGTCGTGATCGCTTGCGCTTGCAGAGCCCATCAGTGGCGGAGCCGCTACAGCCTTGTAGGCAGCTCTGAACGGGGTGTAGCAGTGGTCGAGTGTGTTCCCCCCTCTTGTGGAGCAGGCGATGTGCTGAAAAAAGGTAGGCATCACTTTTTTCAGGTTTGCCTGATTGAAGTCACCAGTCACTATCGTCGCGGCTTCCGGGTGCTTGATCTGCTGTTTGTTGATGTGGTCGTGTAATTCCACCAGCGCTTTGCCAGTATTTGCCTGTGGGTGAATATACACGACGGATATAATGACCGCGGTAAACTCACGGGGTAGGTGGTACGGTCGGCACAGGATTTGGAGATGTTCCATATCTGGGGAGCATGAACTTGAGAGGACATGTACTTCCTTGGGATTAACCCAGAGATTGTTCGTGAGGATGCAGACCCCACCTCCGATGCTCTTCCCAGAGGCTGCCGTGCGATCTGCTCTCAGGACGGTGAAATTGTCCGATGGAGAGATGCTGTTGTCCGGCGTCGCTGGCTTGAGCCATGTCTCAGTGAAACACATGACGTTAACGTCTCTCATCTCCCGTTGGAATCGGACCCTCGCTCTCAAGTCGTCCATCCTTCCCTCCAACGAACGTGCATTCGCCAGAAAGATGGATGGAATTGCTGGACGGTAAGCAGATCTTTTTAATCTAAGTCTGATACCGCCTCGTCTACCTCTATGCTTCTTTCTGCCGTTTCCTTTGTTGTCGTTCTCCCGCTTGATTTCTGTTAGCCATTCTGGGCATAAAGTGTCTCCCAACTCCTCTTTGAGTCCGGAGTTTAGGTCCATAAGTGTCTGGCGGTCGTATGACATACCCGCCAGTGATGTTTTAATAAAAAAAGTCGAAAAAACAAACATAATAGCTAAAAATGTGCACAATCGTCGCAAAGCTAAACCAAAGGCGACTGACCGGGGTCGCGCCATTACCAGAGAGGAGATCCGGTACAAGAATCGAGTTCGTTGGTTGACTTTTTTTTATTACATTGGATACCATTTTGTCACAGGAGAGATTAGCCTCTAGGATGGAACCCAGGTAGGTAATTTCATCTTTCCTTGTTACAATATTGTCACCCACTGTAACTGAGAAGCCGTCGGTCTTGCTGAGTTTGTTATTTGAACCGAAGAGAATGGACTCTGTTTTGCCCATGTGTAATGATAGTTTGTTATCAGCGAGCCATATGCAGATTCTGCCTAGTTCCGAGCTGAGGGTTTTTTCAACCTGTAACTTGTTCTTGTCAGAGACCAGCAGGGCTGAGTCGTCCGCAAACAGGAACAAGTTGCAGTCACAAGCTGACGACATGTCATTTGCATAAATTAGGAACAGTAGCGGTCCTAGTATGCTTCCTTGTGGAACACCACAGCTCACTGTGAGGGGGGGGGATAGGGTACCGTTTACCTCCACCATCTGTTCCCTCCCCTCAAGGTAGGATTGCATCCAGCTCACTGATAGACTATCAAAACCAATTGCTTTTGAGCTTTGCAGAAATCTTAATTTGGATACTCCAATGTTACAATCAACTCAGTTAATCGGACAGCGCGGAGTTCGGTGAGACAAGTTCAAGTTTCAAGTTTCTTTAATAGTTGTCATACAGAAGTACAGAATACTTTTATACAAAATGCTTCTTTCTGTTACGATCCAGAGACTGTGCTAGACCCCTTGATTCTCGGTGGGCGACCTCTTGAATCTCGACGCCCCCCTCACTCTGCTGTCCAGCCAGACCCTCTCCGCCTGAAACCTCTCCAGGCAGTCGCTGCACAGGAAGCTCTCCCCCACCATGTGCAGGCTCTCCACCCTCTTGATGGTGTCCAAGTTGAGGTTGACCTCCGGAGGGATGGGGTTGCCCTCCATGTTGACCGTCTCCAGGTTCTTCAGCTCCTGGAGGCAGACGGGGTGGCAGGTCAGGCGGTTCTGGAAGAGGTGGATCTCGCGGAGCTCCTTTAGGCGTTTGAAGGAGACAGGAAGGCTCTCCAGCTGGTTGAGGCCCAGGTTGAGCTCCTGGAGCTTCTTCAGCTGGCCCAGCTGCATGGGGACGAACGTCAGGCGATTGTTGCACAGGTTCAGGGTCACCAGGTTGTGGAGGAGGCCGATGACCTCAGGGACCTGCTCCACCTGAGGAGAGGAGACAGACAGACAGTGTGATGATGAGGCTCGACACAGACAGACAGTGTGATGAGGCTCGACACAGACAGACAGTGTGATGATGAGGCTCGACACAGACAGACAGTGTGATGATGAGGCTCGACGCAGACAGACAGTGTGATGAGGCTTGACGCAGACAGACAGTGTGATGAGGCTTGACGCAGACAGACAGTGTGATGAGGCTCGACACAGACAGACAGTGTGATGATGAGGCTCGACGCAGACAGACAGTGTGATGAGGCTTGACGCAGACAGACAGTGTGATGAGGCTCGACACAGACAGACAGTGTGATGATGAGGCTCGACACAGACAGACAGTGTGATGATGAGGCTGGACGCAGACAGACAGTGTGATGATGAGGCTGGACGCAGACAGACAGTGTGATGATGAGGCTGGATGCAGACAGACAGTGTGATGAGGCTCGACACAGACAGACAGTGTGATGATGAGGCTCGACACAGACAGACAGTGTGATGATGAGGCTCGACGCAGACAGACAGTGTGATGAGGCTCGACGCAGACAGACAGTGTGATGATGAGGCTCGACGCAGACAGACAGTGTGATAATGAGGCTCGACACAGACAGACAGTGTGATGATGAGGCTGGACGCAGACAGACAGTGTGATGAGGCTCGACACAGACAGACAGTGTGATGATGAGGCTCGGCACAGACAGACAGTGTGATGATGAGGCTCGACACAGACAGACAGTGTGATGAGGCTCGACGCAGACAGTGTGAAGAGGCTCGACACAGACAGACAGTGTGATGATGAGGCTCGACGCAGACAGACAGTGTGATGAGGCTGGACGCAGACAGACAGTGTGATGAGGCTCGACACAGACAGACAGTGTGATGATGAGGCTCGACACAGACAGACAGTGTGATGATGAGGCTCGATACAGACAGACAGTGTGATGATGAGGCTCGACGCAGACAGACAGTGTGATGAGGCTCGACGCAGACAGACAGTGTGATGATGAGGCTCGACGCAGACAGACAGTGTGATGATGAGGCTCGACGCAGACAGACAGTGTGATGAGGCTCGACACAGACAGACAGTGTGATGATGAGGCTCGACGCAGACAGACAGTGTGATGAGGCTCGACGCAGACAGACAGTGTGATGAGGCTGGACGCAGACAGACAGTGTGATGAGGCTCGACGCAGACAGACAGTGTGATGATGAGGCTCGACGCAGACAGACAGTGTGATGATGAGGCTCGACGCAGACAGACAGTGTGATGAGGCTGGACGCAGACAGACAGTGTGATGAGGCTCGATGCAGACAGACAGTGTGATGAGGCTCGACGCAGACAGACAGTGTGATGAGGCTCGACACAGACAGACAGTGTGATGATGAGGCTCGACACAGACAGACAGTGTGATGATGAGGCTCGACGCAGACAGACAGTGTGATGAGGCTGGACGCAGACAGACAGTGTGATGAGGCTGGACGCAGACAGACAGTGTGATGAGGCTCGACACAGACAGACAGTGTGATGAGGCTCGATACAGACAGACAGTGTGATGAGGCTCGATACAGACAGACAGTGTGATGATGAGGCTCGACGCAGACAGACAGTGTGATGAGGCTCGACGCAGACAGACAGTGTGATGATGAGGCTCGACGCAGACAGACAGTGTGATGATGAGGCTCGACGCAGACAGACAGTGTGATGAGGCTCGACACAGACAGACAGTGTGATGATGAGGCTCGACGCAGACAGTGTGATGAGGCTCGATGCAGACAGACAGTGTGATGAGGCTCGACGCAGACAGACAGTGTGATGATGAGGCTCGACGCAGACAGACAGTGTGATGAGGCTCGACGCAGACAGACAGTGTGATGAGGCTGGACGCAGACAGACAGTGTGATGAGGCTCGACGCAGACAGACAGTGTGATGATGAGGCTCGATGCAGACAGACAGTGTGATGATGAGGCTCGACGCAGACAGACAGTGTGATGAGGCTGGACGCAGACAGACAGTGTGATGAGGCTCGATGCAGACATACAGTGTGATGAGGCTCGACGCAGACAGACAGTGTGATGAGGCTCGACACAGACAGACAGTGTGATGAGGCTGGACGCAGACAGACAGTGTGATGAGGCTGGACGCAGACAGACAGTGTGATGAGGCTGGACGCAGACAGACAGTGTGATGAGGCTCGACACAGACAGACAGTGTGATGATGAGGCTCGACGCAGACAGACAGTGTGATGAGGCTGGACGCAGACAGACAGTGTGATGAGGCTGGACGCAGACAGACAGTGTGATGAGGCTGGACGCAGACAGACAGTGTGATGAGGCTCGACGCAGACAGACAGTGTGATGAGGCTCGACGCAGACAGACAGTGTGATGAGGCTCGACGCAGACAGACAGTGTGATGAGGCTGGACGCAGACAGACAGTGTGATGAGGCTGGACGCAGACAGACAGTGTGATGAGGCTCTCCTCGGTCCTCGCTCCACAATGGTGGAACAATCTTTACATCGTTGACCAAATACACACTTCTTCAATCAATATCTGAAATAGAAAATGAAACTATATTGTAGTATTAAGCACCGCTGCTAGAGTTTTAACAAGGACTAGGAAAGCTGAACACATTACACCAGTCCTCAAATCTCTGCATTGGCTACCAGTGTGTCATAGGACCAAAACAAAACATGGTGAAGCCACATTCTGCTACTATGCCACACATCGCTGGAATAAACTGTCAGAAGATATTAGATCTGCCCCAACTCTGCCTATTTTTAACACTTTAATCGCTGATGACGTGTTTAGACGTCATTCCTAGCCATGCTCATTCTGCCGAAGACGCCGTAACTCGTCTTTGATATCAATAATTAAAAAATCTGTGATCGAAATCATATTTCTCCTCCGGAGACATGAGATGTACTGGTAAGCTCCACTCAACTGTCTAACGGTTCAAGAGCGCCATCCGGTGGCCGATCGGCAGATCGGCCAAGAGGGAGGGGCGCGCCAAACAGGAAGTGCTCATCCATAATCCGTCCGGGCACTCACGATCGGTAGCCGGACCCCATCTCAACACACTGGATAATCAATCGCTCGCCCTAACTCAATAAACAACGTTATTTGGACGTATATAGTATTATACAACCTGGAAATGGTTCATCAGGATCAACATCCCATAATCGAAAACTGTCTACTCCACGCTCATCCCCCAACGGCGCGAGGAACATACGGTAAGATCCAGCGTTATTTTCTAACGTATTCCATATAAACTGCTCTGATGACCATATGACCCACACTAGACGAATGGTATAACGTTGCCCACGGAATTATAAACGCCCCCTCGCCCATCCGGTCAATATCAGATACGTAGTAACTTCTAGAACCACGTCCAGTTGAAATTTTTCATCTGGCAACGATCGCTACCAAACTGTATTTGATCATCAATAAAATGAATTTGGAGCTATAAATCAAGTTCTGGAGAAATCTGCAGAAAACGATAAAAACATACTTATACTTTAGACCATATTTTAGTATGAATATGTGAATGAAAAAGTATATCGTTGCTACACCCTGAACAATGGATATAGGACATTGAATGGGCCATAATAATGGCAATTTAGCAATAGAATTTAAAAAGTTATAGCCCTGCAAAGAAGGGGAACTTCTCCAGAGACAAATAGAGCTGGCTAGGGATGGTAAATTATGAATTTGAACCATGGCAATCAAAGTGTTAAGAATAGGCTAAAGACCCTTGTGTTTGTTTCTGCTTTTAACTGCTGATAAACCACTGCACAATTTTTTGCACCTTTTTAAAGACATTATACACTGAGCACACACACACACACACACACACACACACACACACACACACACACACACACACACACACACACACACACACACACACACACACACACACACACACACACACACACACACACACACACACACACACACACACACACACACACACACACATTTTTATTTTTATTTTTTTTATTTCAGTTACCCTTTCAGATATTTCTGTTTTCTTTCGGAATGTTGAGGAGATCGGAATCACCATAGAATTATAACATCTTTATCCATATTTCATTAGTAATATAGCCTGGTCATTCCCTCCCTGTAGAGACAACTAGAGTCAATTGTCTCTCTTGCTCTAGTGTCAGGTTGAAACATAGTTAATTTTAGTTGACCGCTGACCTCGTGGTGTTCACGAGATCTTCATGTTAGAGCTACACATAGGATAATAGAGACAACAACAGATGAGTCAAATAATGAACCGGTATGTTACCCTTCCTTGTCTCAGCACTAAGATCTAGGTTCCACTTCTAAAATGGAAATTAATACAACCATTCATTGTATCTTCAATGTTGAATCAATGTTTGATTTCCTTTATGCTTTCTGTTTTCTTTTCTTTTTTATAATTGTATTACTAATTACATTCTGTATTTGTATTCTGTCATATTATTTTCTTCTGAGGACCCCAGGAAGACTAGTGCTCATTAATTTGACAGCTAATGGGGATCCTAATAAAACATACAGGCACTAAACTTCAGGGCTGTCCATAAACAGTGTTATAGGGGTGCAGCACCACTATGACAACGCACCAGTGCCACCATGTGTTTAAAAATATCTTTTCTTTTTCTTTTAATATTAAATGGTGCATTTTTTTTACATTGCGCTTTTATCCAAAGTGCTTACAAAATTTTGTTCCTCAAATTCATTCACATTCTTGCTCAAGGACACTTCGGCAAGCTGCCCAGGAAAAGCGGGAATCGAACCGGGAAACTTCAGATTACCAGACAACTGCTCTACCTCCTGAGCCAGTCGCCCCCATTTTGGGGCAAGCTTATACACCGTATTACATTACGACTATGCTTGCACCTCATGGTACCAAAGCACCTCAAAGGCGCTAAAAACAAAATTACAAACATCTCAAAACAAACTGGTCAGACTACTGCTTGACCTTACTCCTAGAACCCACCTCACCCCTGCCCACTTTGACAACCTAGGATGGCTTAGAGTAGACGACAGAGTACAGCAACTTGCAATGGGCCTGGTCTACAAGATACACTACACGACCAAGGTACCCATGTACATGACAAAATACTTCCCAAAGGTCAGTGAATACCACGATCACAACACCAGAGGGAGCTCCACAAATCATGTTAAACCCAGATTCGGCTCAAACAAGGGACTAAACACGTTTCGCAATTATGCCACATCAATGTGGAACGCCCTACCCAAAGCTGTAAAGGAATGTGAATCACTACCCACTTTCAAAAACACTCTCAAAAAACAGGGAGACTGCAACCCGAAACTGGCCTCTGTAAATGTCCGAACACAACCCCCTCCAATGTACAGTAAATTACCAAGTATGGTCTTGTCAATAATCCAATGTACAGTGTTGTTTGTACAGTTGTACAGTGTCCCCCACCCACCCCTCCTACCCAACCCCCCCCCCCCCCCACTCCTAACCAACCCCCCCCCCCCCCCCCCCCCCCACCCACCCAACCACCTCCAATGTACAGTCCCCCCCCCCACCCCCACCTACCCAATCCAATGTACAGTTTCCACGCCTAATGAATGAATGAATGAATGAAAACTTTATTTAACAGATTGCAGAATGGGTACAATACAGTACGGCTCAATACATACAATTGTTAAGGGGATGCAGACCTGAGAAAGACGTTTGTCTTGTTTCCATCAGGGTCCCCCATTTTCAATTCATATAGACATTTATGACATACATAACATACATGACATTTATGGCATAGGGACATATAGGTATTTAGTACTGATACATTTGTGACATAGGCGGTATTCAAATATACAGTACTGTTACCCCTAGATCCTGACAGAGTATATACATATGATGGGGAGGGGACTGTACATTAGGAGGGGGTGGGTGGGTGGGAGGGGAATATACATACGGCGGGGAGGGAATATGTACATGCGGTGGGGAGGAGACTGTCTATTAGGAGGTGGTGGGGGTTTTGGGCATTTACGGTGGCCAGTTTCGAATTGCAGCCTCCCGTAGGTGCTCTTTAAGGGCGGTTTTGAATGTGGGCAGGGATTCACATTCCTTTACAGCTTTGGGTAGGGCGTTCCACATTGTTGTGGCATAATTGCGAAACGTGTTTAGTCCCTTGTTTGAGCCGAATCTGGGTTTAACATGATTTGTTGAGCTTCCTCTGGTGTAGTGGTTGTGGTATTCACTGACCTTTGGGAAGTATTTTGACATGTACATGGGCACCCCGGTCGTATAGTGTATCTTGTAGACCAGGCCCATTGCAAGTTGCTGTACTCTGTCGTCTACTCTAAGCCATCCTAGGTTGGCAAAGTGGGCAGGGGTGAGGTGGGTTCTGGGGTTCAGGTCAAGTAGTAGTCTGACCAGTTTGTTTTGTGATGTTTGTAATTTTGTTTTAAGCGCCTTTGAGGTGCTTTGGTACCATGAGGTGCACGCATAGTCATAGTACCCTTGAATGAGTGCTCCTGCCAGAGTCCTCAGGGTATTCTTGTTTACCAGAGAGGAGATCCGGTACAAGAATCTAGTTCGTTGGTTGACTTTTTTTATTACATTGGATGCCATTTTGTCACAGGAAAGATTTGCCTCTAGGATGGAACCCAGGTAGGTAATTTCGTCTTTCCTTGTGACAATATTGTCACCCACTGTAACTGAGAAGCCGTCGGTCTTGCTGAGTTTGTTATTTGAACCGAAGAGAATGGACTCTGTTTTGCCCATGTGTAATGATAGTTTGTTATCAGCGAGCCATATGCAGATTTTGCCTAGTTCCGTGCTGAGGGTTTTTTCAACCTGCAATTTGTTCTTGTCAGAGACCAGCAGGGCTGAGTCGTCCGCAAACAGGAACAAGTTGCAGTCACAGGCTGACGACATGTCATTTGCATAAATTAGGAAGAGTAGCGGTCCTAGTATGCTTCCTTGTGGAACACCACAGCTCACTGTGAGGGGGGGGGATAGAGTACCGTTTACCTCTACCATCTGTTCTCTCCCCTCCAGGTAGGATTGCATCCAGCTCACTGATAGGCTATCAAAACCAATTGCTTTTAGCTTGTCCATTAGAATGGAGTGATTGACAGTGTCGAAGGCCTTTTGTAGGTCCAGCATGACCATGCCGCAGTATTTGCCAGCGTCCACCTCTTGTTTGATGTGGTCGTTCAAATAGAGGAGGCATGTGTCAGTGGAGTGGGACGTTCTGAAGCCAGATTGGAATTCGTAGATTAGGTTTTTTTCCGCCAGGTACTTTTCGACCTGTTCGTAGACTATTTTCTCCATGACTTTCGAGATGGAGGTAAGAATAGAAACAGGGCGGTAGTTGCCTGGGTCTAATTTGCTGCCCTTTTTGTGTAGAGGGGTCACTCTCGCAATTTTGAAGTCCTTGGGGACGTGCCCCTGTTTTATAGAGAGGTTTATTATGTGTGTGATGACTGGGGTGATGGCGGCTGCTGCGTCTCTGAGGAATTTGGAGGGGATGTTGTCATGGCCAGTGGCCTTGTTAGGTTGGAGGGCGCTCAATTTTTTGAGTACCTCATCGGTTGTTACCATTTCAAGTTTGAAGTCGTCTTTGTGGACCCCTAGGTTTTTGTAGTATGCTACTATGTGTTCTACCCCATAATGCCCTGAGTGGGAGGGTAGTTTGTTTACCAGTGTTGTGGCTATGTTTGTGAAGAAGATGTTTAAGTAATTGGCTACATCCAGCTTGTCTGTGATGAGCGTGTTGTCCGTCTTTATGTTTATGTTTGAGAATCTGGTTTTAAGTTTTTTACTGCAGCCTAGTTGATTATTGAGTAATTTCCAAAGTTCGCGGGTTTGTTTTTGTTTTCCTCAGTTTTGTCGTTGATGAAATTTCTTTTTGCGGTTCTGATCATGGTGTTTACGTCATTTCTTAGTCTGTTTCTTTGGATTTTTAGTTCAACCACGTGGGCTTGGAGTTCACTGTTTGAGCTTTTGGAAAGCTTTGTCTGACTTTTATGAAGTTCAGAGCATTTTTTGTCTCTGGTTTTCATAGCGGCCAGTATTTCAGTGTGCATCCATGCCTCAGCGCGATTTTTAACCCTGGTGGTTCTTATCGGTGCCATGTTGTTGAGTATTGCTGTGAATTTGGTTTTGAATCCAAGCCATGTTTCTTCAACCTGTGTACCACTGAGCTCATCTGACCAGTCCAAGCTCCCCAGTTCTAGGTTAAAGGCCTCTCTAGAGTAAGTTTTGAGGTCTCTAGATGTGACTGTTTTGTGACAGTAATGTATATACTCTTTTCTTTCTGGACTCTTTTTGTATCACAAACAGTACTGTAATTGCAAATCTGGTATGTCATAAATGTATAGATGGAGCAGTACTGTCTATCTGTATGTCATGTATGTCATATATGTTACGATGAATTGAAAATGGGGGACCCTGATGTAAACAAGACGAAAGTCTTTCTCTGGTCTGCATCCCCTTAACAATTGTATGTATTGAGCTGTACTGTACTGTACCCATTCTGCAATCTGTTAATAAAGTTTTCATTCATTCATTCATTCATTCATTCATTCATTCATTCATTCATTCATTCATTCATTCATTTCATTCATTCACACTGTACTTAAACAAATAACTTATATGGAACTTTTGTTTGCTATTTTATTGAAATTATGCTTTTAAGTTGCAGGAAATGACAACAAACGGTACATTATTTTGCCTGTAACCACCATAGGCGGCAGGTATATAAGGCTAGGCGAGGCTATGCCTTACCAAAATCGTTATGCTGGGAATCTTGAAATGTATATAATATATGCGCAGGCTTCTGGCTATTGTGTGTGTCTTGTGCTGCAGCCGGCTGGCCGAGGTGTCAACGACGAAGGTGTCAATCGGTGGCAGCGTTTAACATTCCAGGTACAGGCAGTAACCAATCACACATAGGCTCAGGTTAAATAATGTAGCCAATCACATCATTCACATGATCATCCTGATCCCGCAGGCCGAGTAAAGCAAACATCTGCGTTCCGAATTTCAGCCCGCTGATCGCTTTGTAGCGAACACCAGCGCACTATTTTGAGTCAAATTTCAAAAAGCAAAATGGATATACGGTATTTTTCCAAGACATAAACAAAGTAATTTAGAAGCTGCACCGGGCTGGCCCTGGGCATAACTACCGATCACCTGAGGCTGTATGTTGTTTTATCTTGGCAAACAAGGGCTTGCTCTAAGAGGACATGATGAGAGTGCGAGTTCATCAAATCGTGGAAACTTTTTAGAGCTACTGTATGTACATTGTTTTCAAAGCATGATGAGATCTAAATTACGAAAAACTTTCCCTTCATTGCAACTTGTGATTCAAGTTGTGAACGGTCTTTCTCACCAAGACGAAACGTCGCATTTATCTGCATTAAGGTAAGACAATGGTTAATATATTATTGGATGCCTTCATTTGAACACTTAATTTGCACTATATGAAATGAGTGGGGCTCGCTGTAGTAGCCTAGTAGTGTGTGTGTGTATATGAAATCAGAACCTGGACAGCATAATTTGCATGCAACCAAAAAAAAAAGGAAAGATTTTGCGCGCTCGGCGCAAGGTCCATTCTAATAATACTAGCCTTCCATAATGTCAAGCTCACCCGCTGCCTATGGTAACCACCCTCTGGTTGCTGCTCAGTACCATCTTTTTGGAAAAAACCCTGAACTTGATAACAAAAGACCTGAAGGGGGCCTCACGGCGGTCGATCCCGACATACTGTACGCACGTAGTTGCTGTGCAGATCCAGGTAGCGGAGGTTGACGAACTTGGAGATGAAGTCGGGGATCTTGGTGATCAGGTTCCTGCTGAGGTCCAGCTCCACCACGTCGCACAGCTTCAGGAGACACTTGGGCACCTCGGCCAGGCCCTGGTAGCTGAGGTCCAGGCACCGGGTACCATCCGGCATTATCTGCAGGCACTTCGTGGCCATCTTCAGGGTGATCTTCTTCTGCACAGGTTTCTTCTTGTCTTTATCCATGGTGCTGGTGGGGGACATAGTACAGACAATCTGAATCAGAATCAGTCTTTATTGTCAAGTAGTTTACACATACAAGGAATTTGATTTAGACAATTGAACGGACAGACAATTACGGTAGAATAAAATAAAAAGGTGTAATAAAATGTTATGGAATATAAACTAAATTAAAATAGAAGCACAATATAATAGAATAGAATTATAAAATTAAATAGGTCAGGGCCAGGCCCGGACTGGCCATCGGGAGCACCGGGAGTTTTCCCGGTGGCCTGGCCTGCACAGATAAAAAAAAAAAAAAAAAAAAAAAAAACATTTAAAAATTATAATTTCTTTTTTTTATGATAATTTTTTTTTTGCCAGGCCATTGTTTCTAGTTGTGGCGGCGGCGCGGCGCGATAGTTAGATAACCTAGGTGGGTGGGGAACAACCAGGATTTCACTGTCTGCGACAGAGTTGGAGAACTATCTGACTCTCTCCCTCGCATCACACACACACACAATGGAGCCGTGCTGCCGCTTGTGATTGGTGGAGGCGGGACCAGGCGATACAACTGATTGACAGTGGAGGCGGCGAATGGAATGGCAGATGGCACTCTGCAGAATACTGTAACAGCCAGGCAGTGAGCCAGGTAGTTTTGTAATAATGAAAGGTCTGTTATTTAATGTTTGTGTAAGGGCTATTTTAACTGTTGATGGGTAGTGCATCAGTAAAGTGAATATGGTATTGTGCTCTTGCTCTGTTTGAATAGGTGGAGAGAGTGGTTAACTGTATTATAATAGTAAATAGACAAATATGTTGTGCTCTTGCTTTTTTCTTTTTGAAGGTGGAGAGAGTAGCATTGCTAGTGCCACAACAGTTTTATTTGAGGTTCATAACAGTACATTGTACTAAGCAATTGTTGGCTCATTAGTTTGTGATTCACATGCACTAAAATTCACCAGAATGCAGGAAATTAAGTCTTTGTAACAAAAAAAATCCTGGTGGGGGACCCCCAGACCCCCCGCTTAAAAAGTGGCCTGACTGGGGCTATATTTCGCGCTATATCTCCCGGTATGAATTATTTCCCCAGTCCGGCCCTGGCCAGGGCTATACAATTGTGCACAATGTGGTCGAGTATACACTAGTCAGAATAAAAACAACAATACAGTGGGGTGGAATATTTAGCAGGCTGTGCAATTGAGCAGTAATGTGCAAAAAGTATGAACAGTGAAGTATGATATGAAGAGTTTTGATTGTATATATAAATATATAGTCCAGTAAGGGTGTGTTAATGTAACACAGTGGGGGTGTCAGTGGGGGTCCCAAGCCTTGTTGATAAGGCTCACCTTATCTTTTAACCTTTTAATATCCCAGTGTCACAAAGTGTTTTATTTATTTAAAATATTTATGGTTATATTTTTCAGGAATCCTTTTCCATACATACAAACAATCTAACATACACCTGCATACAACCCATATAACTCTGTATGATAGCATGTACAATAATGATGTATATACCGCATATATGTATTTATACTTACCGACCGTATGTATCTATCCACATCTGTCTGTATACCTGCATATCATCCTTTTTACATATCTGTAGATACTATTATCTATATCTGTACATATCCCCTACCTACTCTTACTAGTTACGCTGCTGGACAGTATGACTTACTACCATAGTGTCTGTATCACTGTATCACTGTACCAGGAAAAGTATTTTCTGTTTACTGCAGAGCAGGAGGGACTGGGAGACCCATGTTACTGACCAGACACTCTATATCACTGGGTGATGGCTGTTGGAATGTAGAGCTACTATTTTAACATGTAGACCAGTTATTTTAAAAAATACCACTTACAGCACCTTTATGTTTATGAAGGAGTAAAACAGTCAAAGATAATGTAGAATTGACTTATACAATTAGAGATTGTCATTGACCTTTTCCCTATGTACCGTGGTGAGAGGCCCCTACAGTACATCTCTTTTCTCAGTGAGGCTGAGTGATGAGTGTTGCAGCCAGTGGAGGAAGAGGCCAAGCAAACTATAAAGGTTGCAGACCAGCACCCTTTTGTGCCTTTTGTGCATTCAAGGGTACTACGACTATGCTTGCACCTCATGGTACCAAAGCACCTCAAAGGCACTAAAAACAAGATTACAAACATCACAAAACAAACTGGTCAGACTACTACTTGACCTTGACCTCAACCACAAATCAGGTTCAACCCAGATTCGGCACAAACAAGGGTCTAAACACGTTTCGCAATTATGCCACATCAATGTGGAACGCCCAACCCACAGCCGTAAAACATTTTTGAATCCCTCCCTACCCACCTTCAAAACCGCTCTCAAAGAGCACCTACGGGAGGCTGCAATTCGAAACGCCCCCCCCCCCCCCCCCCACTCCCACCCCCTCCTAATGTACAGTTTCCTCCCCCTCGTATGTATATATAATCTGTTAGGATCTCTGTTTAACAGTACTGTATATTTGCATATCTTGTATGCCACAAATGTAACAGTACTGTATACCTGTATGTCATGTATGGTCATAAATGTCATGATTTATATCTGTATATCTGTATGGCCCCACGTAAATGTACAAACCATAAATGTACAAACCCCCCCTCCCACGCCCTACTAATGTACAGTTTCCTCCCCCTCGTATGTATATATTTTCTGTTAGGATTTTCTGTTAGGATAACAATACTGTATCTTTGCATATCTTGTATGTCACAAATGTAAGAGTACTGTATACGTCATGTATGTCAGAATTGTCAAGATATATATATACCAAGTCTGTGGTGTGTTCTCAGCAGCACCCCCTGTCTTGGGTCTAGTTAACTAATGTTAGGACTCATCATATGTTAGGACACATCATATGTTGGGACTAGGGATGTCCGATATTATCGGCCGATATCGGCATTAAAATGTGATATCGGAAAATATCGGTATTGGTTTAAAAAATAATAATAAAAATTTAAACATTTCTATAACCTTTATTTACCCAGGCAAGCAAGTAAGAACAAATTCAGATTTTATTTATTGTCAAAAGTATGCATAATGTTATGTTAATTCATTATGGGGGGGGGGGGGGCCCTGCATATATCGGTATCGGTTGATATCGGTATCGGAAATTAAGAGTTGGACAATATCGGTATATCGGTATCGGTAAAAAAGCCAATATCGAGCATCCCTAGTTGGGACGCATCATATGTTAGGACTCATCATATGTTAGGACTCATTATGTTAGGACACTTATTATATTATTATTATTTTTAACTAACAATAAATTACTTTTTGGTTTCCAGCATCTGTTTTCGTTTCATTCAACCCCCGTGTGTGGCTTTCAGAGCCTCTTTGGTTCTTTCTTATTAACAGCCTGTTACTGATTAAACAAGTTACATTTTAACCCGTTCCATCATGAATGATGAATGATGAATCTCTCTCTCTCCCCCCCCCCCTCCCCCCCCCCCCCCCCCCCCCCCCCCCCCCCCACCCCCCCCCCCCCCCCCCCCCCCCCCCCCCCCCCCCTCTCTCTCTCCTTCATGTAGTTGTAGATATACTATTGGTTACGATGTATTGTCACGGTTACTGTTATACTGTATGCAAGTCCTAGTTATGCTTAGAGCATAGATACATAACAAAATGCACTTTCGATGCAAGTTAATAAATGACCCAACCAAACTTGGGAGTTAAATACAAACGAGAGTGACACAGAGATACAAGGTGTTTCTTTGGAACGTATGTTGGATCAGACTGTGTGTAGATCTGATGTAGATTGAGATGAGACAGATGAGACTGCTCCATCCCAAATAGCAATGTTTAGACTGAGAGGAGACACATGAGACTGCTCCCTCCCAATAGGTCTAGGTTGAGATGAGACAGATGAGACTGCTCCATCCCAATATGTCTAGAATAATAGTGACACAGAAGTACAAGGTGTTTCTGTGTACTATATTGTGGATATGACTGATGATAGACTGATGATAGTGAATGCTTAATTTGTATTTGTATTTATTGGTTTAAAATACAGAGACAGTGCATATTAAGGAACATTTGACTGTAAATATGCCAGTTTAGCCAAGTTGGCTAATTTTCAACTGTAGTCTCTGGGGCAGGTGACATGAGCACAACAATAATTAAAACATAGTACAATAATTAAAACACAGTAGGAATCAGTATAGGTTACAATACACTAAAATACATACAAATAAATACATTAAAATACAACCCCTCAGTTAAAAAAACATAGTACAGTAATTAAAACACAATAGGAATCAGTATAGGTTACAATACACTAAAATACATACAAATAAATACATTAAAATACAACCCCTCAGTTAAAATGGTCGCACACTTGACCATCTCTCAACCATGATTTTAAGTTAGTTTTAAATGAGATGTAACTTTGATACTCCCTGAGCCGTGTTGGCAGACTGTTCCAGGTGTGGGCTGCTCTCACGGAAAAGGCTGTCTGACTAAAAGCAGACCTCCTGTTTGGGACTACACAGTCCCCTCTGACTACAGACCTGGTATACCTATCAGCAGATGCTTTCTGTTTTATGAAAGTACAGAGGGGGGGAGGAGCCAAGCCATGTAGGATTTTATAGGTAAGGCAGGCATCTTTGAATTTGACAAGATTATCCCAGCTCAGTAGGTTCTGGTTTGCTATGCTATAACAATGGTGGTGGCTGTTTGTTTTCCTGTCCAGAACTTTCACAGCCTGATGGTAAACTACCTGTACAGATCGTAATGTTGTACAGGAGGCTTGTGTCCAGCTAGTCAGACAGTATGCTAAGTGTGACATAATAATGGCATTAAAATACAGTGCTGCTGCTTTTGTTGACAGAGAGTTTCTGATGTGACGGAAGTTTGATAAGTGAAACTTTGCATTGTTTACTACCGATTTGATTTGTTTTTTAAATGTAAGGTTGGAGTCCATTTTTATCCCAAGGTATTTATATTCGGATACAACTGTCAACCTTTCTCCTCTGACATAGACATCAGGTGAGACAGTATTCATCAGCCTCTTTGTAAAAAACATGCAAACAGTCTTTTTGGTGTTTAAATGCAGACATGAGTTAGTCAACCATTCAGTGACCGATGTCAACACCGCTGTTAACTTGTTTGCAGCTTGCTGCTTGGTTTCTGCATGGACATAAATGACCGTATCATCTGCATACATCTGGATGTCAGACTTATTGCATACAGCTGGAAGATCATTAATGTATAAACTAACAGCGGTCCCAATATAGATCCTTGGGGGACACCAAAACCACAGCTAAGGGCAGAGGATAGCTCACCATTTGCCCTTACTCTCTGAGTTCTACCTTCAAGATAAGACTTCATGTATGTGATGGTATTAGGGGAGAAGTTGTACCGAGAAAGCTTGGTGAGCAGGACACCATGATCCACAGTGTCGAAGGCTTTCTTTAGATCTAAAAATGCGGCTGCAACAACTCCCCCCTTATCAAGCTTAGATGTAATACTCTCCAGGAGGAAGCAGATTGCAGTCTCTGTTGAGTGTTTTGCCCTAAAACCAAACTGCATGGGGTGCAGTCCAACAGAGCTGGTGCTAAGGTGACTTGTTAGTTGTTCTGCTATGTGTTTCTCTGCTATTTTGGAAATAACAGGTACAATGCTAATTGGCCTATAGTTAGCTACCTCAGAGGATTGACCTGCTTTGTAGATGGGGGTTATTATAACTTCCTTCCATGCTCCTGGGAAAACGCCTTATAGATATTGATGGTATTTGAACTGTTTGACAGACAAGGAAAATAACAGTCTTAAGAGGAACAGATGAGACTGCTCCCTTTCATGTGCTTAGATTAAGACACAACAAATATGCATTATGGCATAAGTAAACATGTACAGTATGTAATGATTGGTAACTACATTTAAAAGGACAATGCTGTTGAAATGTATAATGACAAATGATGATGACAAATGTTGTTGAAATAAAGATAATTCAGAGATGCCTCGTTGAAAGAACATCACGTCTGACTTCTCTATTTCTTCTAATAAACATTAACCTGTTTTATAGGTAAATATATATCTGCTACCAGGTCCCATATTCTGATACCTGTAACACTTGCACCTCATGGTACCAAAGCACCTCAAAGGCGCTAAAAACAAAATTACAAACATCTCAAAACAAACTGGTCAGACTACTGCTTGACCTTACTCCTAGTACCCACCTCACCCCTGCCCACATCAAGACTGTATGTAAGATACACCGAATGCACACTTTAATTTTGTGAGTTTGTTGAACGCTGTTGTCACAGGGGCTGTCCCCGACTAAGCATTTGGATAGTCGACTTTTGACTATTAGTCGACTATGAAATATATATATATTTTTTTTTTAATGGTATAATTAATTTTTATTTTTATTATCATTCCATTTGGGCTGTGGGGGATGCTTCTGAAGGAGTCGACGTAAGGCTTCTTGTCCTCTGCAAAAGCATGCAATTGGTCCACTGATGGATACATCTTTTTTTTTTATCCACTTTTTCTCCTCTTTTTCTATTTTTTCTCCCATCCCAATTCCACTGTGCCAATTCTCCCCTCCCCTGTCTTGAACGTTGCTCGCATATGCCCCCCACTGGCCTGTTGTAGGGAGGATAGAAGCCTTGCATCACGTGTCCCCTCCGATACATGAGGCAGCCTGTCACATCTTTTCACCTGCCAGCGCGGACCCTCATTGGCGAGGTGTAACGTGTGGGAGGCTCACACTACCCCCGCCATTTCCTGTCTCTGCTGTGCAGGCGTCCCCAACCGACCTGTAGGAGTCGCTGTCCACAACGAGTCGCTGTCCACAATGTCCAGATTACCACCCATCGACTTCCACCCGCTAACTCTGCCAATTGAGTTAGTATGATGGCTGGTCCAAGCCGGAGGCAACGCTGACAGCCGGAGTCGAACCCGGTGTCTCTTGCGTTGGTGATGAATGTCCGCTGGCCCACCCAGCCGCTGATGGATACATCTTGATATTTGTCTAGTCTAGTGTGTTCATTAGATGGGTGAAATCCTCTTTCAGTGCCTCTGTGCCTGTTGTCTTAGGCAGTTAGCCTCTGGTATGCGTGCCATTAGCGTTAGCCACGCTTCTAGGCCTCTTTTCTTTTGGAAAGAATGATAAAATAAATGTATACATAAAAATACATAAAAAAAAATATATATATATATATATTTTTTTGTTTGCATTCCTATGTGGTAGGATCGGTTTTAGGATCCTACTCATTCAGAATCAAATTCTGTATTGCCTATATTCATTGTAACGTATAAGTTACCGATAGGGCATACAGACTCATCTAATTATATTGTTTACACTGTTTATGTTTTCAATTTTTTTTTATATTCAGATCAAATTGTATTGCCTATATTTATGTATTTCTACTATCAGCTGTAAGGGTTCCCCCGGTCCTGCGGGACAGGACGGCAACCCTTCTCCCGGTTCGACTGGTCCAGGTGTCGGACCGTCTCAACTCCCCTTCCATACACCCCTTCATAATACAACATTGCCAACCGGTGGGCTGATCCAGATGTGGCAGATCTGGCATCAGCTCACTCACTTGATTAATATTATTTACTGCCATTTATGTTTGTTATGTTCATTGTCTGTGTTGTCGTTGTTGTCTCCACTTTGTTAAACTTGTGTTCCCCTGTCTGTGTTTTGTAAATATGTTTTAGTCTTGTTGGTCTCAGGTTGTTCAATTGTTATTGTTTTTCCTAGTGTGCTCTGTGTTCTGTTGTTTCTGTCTACCACACCTGTGTCCTGTTTGTAATTACCCTGTCTCTAATTAGTGTTTGTATATTAGGTGTTGTGGGCCAGCAGACACTTGCTGGTTCATTGTTTAATTGTTACCGTTGTTGTCAGTCGTGTTTCTTGTTTTCTGTTTTAAGTAAAAGCCTTATTATTCATCACTACGCCGTCTCCTGTATCCTGTATACCTCTCCATTTTACATTACAAATTGGGTTTCACCACATCATGCCAGCAAAGCGGCACCACCGTAACAGAATGAACCAGCCATGCCGTAACCCAGCAGTGACGGACGGAGACGGGGAGAGCTTCGCGCTCGGAATTTTGGGCGCTTCGGTCCTGTGTGCCGACCAGGCGGCCGCTCGGGGTCTGGCACCGTGGGACGGAGTGGCCGGCCCAGCGGCGCCGATGACACTGGGTGCTTTCGCCGCGGCCACTCCTGTGCCGGATCCCTGGGTGGGGAGTCGCCTAGTCCGCAGGGGAGCGTCTGGGAAGGGGCGCGGATCCCGATGCCACAGCCCCAGGGGGAGACGGGGTTCCCAGGACCACAGGTCCTCCTCGCCGTCCTGGTCGAGATATCCTCATCCCTGGGAGGTTCCAGAGGACGAGCCGCCACCATGGCAGACCTGGAGGACGACGCCGGATTCCACTGCCGGAGGGACCCCAGTCGGGGGTCCTGCACCGGGTCCTGCCATCAGGGAGCCTCCGGTTCGGGGTTCGGCGGTGGGTCTCGCCCTCCATCCTCCCCAGCTCCAGTCCTCCTCGTCAACCCCCTTCCCCCCGACCCAGTTCCCATGGGTCCCGTTCCTCTACCCCCCTTCCCCCAGCCCCTCTTCGCCGGTGCTGTGTCCCTCCCTCCCACCCTTCCCGTTCCCGGGGGGCCTGCTAGGCCGCCTGGGAGTCGACCTTCGAGGGCGGGGTACTGTAAGGGTTCCCCCGGTCCTGCGGGACTGGACGGCAACCCTTCTCCCGGTTTGACTGGTCCAGGTCGGACCGTCTCAACTCCCCTTCCATATACCCCTTCATAATACAACATTGCCAACCGGTGGGCTGATCCAGATGTGGCAGATCTGGCATCAGCTCACTCACTTGATTAATATTATTCACTGTCATTTATGTTTGTTATGTTCATTGTCTGTGTTGTCGTTGTTGTTTCCACTTTGTTAGACTTGTGTTCCCCTGTCTGTGTTTGTCTTCCCCTGTCTGTGTTTTGTAAATATGTTTTAGTCTTGTTGGTCTCAGGTTGTTCAATTGTTATTGTTTTTCCCAGTGTGCTCTGTGTTCTGTTGTTTCTGTCTACCACACCTGTGTCCTGTTTGTAATTACCCTCTGTCTCTAATTAGTGTTTGTATATTAGGTGTTGTGGGCCAGCACAAGGTTCATTGTTTAATTGTTACCGTTGTTGTCAGTCGTGTTTCTTGTTTTCTGTTTTAAGTAAAAGCCTTATTATTCATCGCCGTCTCCTGTATCCTGTATACCTCTCCATTCTACACTGCAAATTGGGTTTCACCACATCATGCCAGCAAAGCGGCACCACCGTAACAATTAGCCTACCCTGCCCACCTGTATTTCCTCCCCCATCACATGCTGCTATGACACCCGAATTTCCCTAAGGGGATCAATAAAGGAATATCTTATCTCTTATCCTAGGATTAGTAAATTTAATCTACGGTAGTCTACTATGAAATAAATAAAAAAATATTGCCCTGCTTGGTTTGTTCACCCGTTTCAAACACATCGATGTGTTTATTCAGAATGCATTTTAAAGAGTAACACAATTCTCTATTATGTATGTTATTAATAATGATACATTGAGGATCTCCAAGCTGCAACAGTTTGTCAAACATCTATGGGGGTAGATTTCTAAATAAACAAACGCAAAAGTAGAATCCACAATCGTAAAAACGATCCACACACACAAACCTCTCAATTTGTGTTTCATAAATCATAAAAACACGCTTGATCTGCTTAGATTTATGTATGGAATTCTAAAAACACGCTTGATCTGCTTAGATTTACGTACGGGATTCTAAGGCTGCGGTTACACTAGGGCCATTTCATTTAGTTTCATTTAGCTTTTCAGAACGCTGCGTATTGGCAGGCAAGTTAGAGTTGTTTTGTCTCGTCTACTATATACATGTAGTACAATGCCAAAGCAGTAGGTGGCGATGTAGTTCAAACATGAAGGCCATTTTCAACCAATCAGAAAGGTTGAACGAGTCACTCCACATCCTGCTCAAAATCTCAGAAAGCCACCACCTTTATACCTCGCATGAGCCATTTTGCTACATAGCATTTATTTTTCAGCAAGAAATAAAGTGCAATAAACAAAAACGGATACATTCACTGTGTTCTGCCTCATTTGTTGATGATTTGTTGATGAAACGAACATCAACACAATTGACCACCAAGAGCGGAGTTTAGTCTGACAAAAAGATCGCCGATTTTGTTAGCTTACGTGATTGGGATATGCCATTATAACAGTATAGCATTGTGGCTAGCAGCGTAGTAACGTTAATGCTAGCAGAATAAATGGATATATACGTTATTTAACAGATTGCAGAATGGGTACAATACAATAGGGAATGCAGACTGTTGTAGTTTGGAGTACTGGGTTCCTTATAACAATAACTTGACAACACGTTGGTAGCCGCAGCTACTTGGGACAGCTCTGCTGTAAACACTGGAAATAACCGTGCAGGTCTCTACTGCGCATGGGCATTGGGCAGAACGGCTCCGTATCCGGCTCGCGCAAATTACATGGCACCATTGTCGGCGAGTTTCGGCGAGTTTCCAAAACAAAAACACCCTTTGAGCATTGCCACTAGGAAAATGCGTTTCCTGCGTTTCTTTTTAACTTGGACATGCAAACGTAATCATTCGAAAATAGAACATTGCTGTTTTACCCCAGTGTAACCATGGCCTAAGAGGTGTGTTCGAGATTGATTTCGGCTCGCCTCGAAAGTAGACGAGAGTAGACGAGTGCAGCCGGGGGAGGAGTCAGAACGTCGGACACTTCAGATGTGACAACAGCCTGCTCGCCTAGTCTCGCATGGCAGATATCACGTTCACGTTACCACACACACATACACACCTGTCCAGCTCATTATAATGCGATGGCCGTGTGCAAAATTAGATTAGATTCAAATGTACAGCACACCATATACTGCTATAGTGGAATATACTATTCATATACCAATTATATATACCTATTAAGCCAAATGATTCCTCCCAATTACAAAATCTTGAGGCTTGCCTGCTTGCCATCAAAAAGTGGATGTCGCAAAACGTTCTACTCCTTAACACTTTCAGTGCCCTTCACGTCATATGACGTTTTATCAGCCCAATGCCTGAATGCCCACGACGTGTATTAGCGTTTTATTTCATATTTCATCAACCGAGTCTCCAGTTGGTACAGCAGCTCCTCCAGCAGCTCAGAATGGAAAAAAGCGTCCCCTATCGTCTATCGCTTAGACTGACCTGGGATCAGTCGATATGTAGAGGCGGAGCCAGCTGGCTCCCTGAGCTGGCAAGCTGTCTGCTCAACATGGAAGTCATCGCGGGACGGGAATCAGCCTGGAATATATATTCACAGTAGCCAATCGATAGTAGACAGTAGTGATCAATTTTTGGAATGGCGATTAGGAATTGGAATGATCTTTTTGGAGAACATCTGATCTGAGGTAAGGAATCTATTTGACCAGTCTTGGGATAATCAGAGTTGTATTCGCTGAGATATCAACGTGTCCCCTATGTGTGTGTGCGTGTGTGTGCGCGATCGCTGATGAGGAACTCAGATAATCGATTTTCAGCTCGCGGCCCCAGCGTGCATATGTACACATAATATACTATCGATAATCTGCGATGGGCAGATTAGACACATAGCCATAATTTAAAACATAGATTAGGCGTTATTAACGCTGACATTGAAGTGGATGGTGGGCATTCAACCGGTAAATCAAGGTTAAGCTTGGGCTCTGAAAGTGCCCCCCAAACCACAGAGGCCTGTTTCAGGACATCTCCCTCAACTTTGATACTTGTCATGTATCCCAGAGCTCCACCATAAAAAACCTCTGAGTAATTTTGTATTCCTCCCTCTCATTTAATGGACATATAAAAAATTTCACCAAAATTGCCTTCTTCCATCTTCGTAATGGTTCGCCCCATTTTAACTCTGGCTGATGCTGAAACCCTAATTCATGCTTTTGTCTCATCACGTCTAGACTACTGTAATGCACTTTTTTCAGGCCTACCTAACTCAAGCATCAAAAATCTTCAACTCGTGCCAAATGCGGCTGCACGGATACTAACTAAAACTAGAAAATTTGATCACATCACACCAGTTTTGTCCACCCTACACTGGCTTCCTATTCAAGCCCGATCTGATTTTAAAGTGCTACTCCTCACCTACAAAATTTTAAATGGGCTTGCACCGCTCTATCTATCCGATCTCATCTCTCGATACTCACCCGCTCTTGCTCTGCGCTCACAAAATGCGGGGCTTCTATCGATTCCTAGGGTTAAAAAGAATTCCGCCGGCCACAGAGCCTTTGTCTACCGTGCTCCCTACCTGTGGAACAAATTACCTGCCGTCGTCAGGGGCGCCTGCTCTGTCGAAGTTTTTAAATCCCTGCTTAAGACCCATATTTTCTCTCTCTCCTTCAACCTACCCTGATCTCACCTGGTTGGGGACTGACCCTTAGATTAATCTGTCTAGTTTAGTTAGGATGTCTATTTGCTCCCTTGTCTGCTTTCCTGCAGACATAGGAGAACCTTTTAACCTCTGTCTCTGTCTTCACAATTTTCTTATATACTATGATTCTACTGTCACCATGTATGCATATGCTCACTACATGTATTTATTGCTCCATCTCCGCCCACTACAAACATGGGAACGAAAGGTTATAACTATAACCTAGTTATATGAGTACTGGCTGAGCATCTCGCTCTTCGCCATATTGAGATATATCTTTATCTCCAGTACCTACTGTACTTCATTAACGAAAACAATGCACCCATGCACTTGACCAGGCCCCGCCCCAGTGTCCCCCTATAAGACACCGGACATGGTCATACTCGCCCTTCCTCGGGTAAAAGTTACCATCATAGAAAACCCAACCAAGGGACCTCAGGGCGCGCTAAGAGCGAGACGCTCAGCCAGTACTCATATAACTATATTATATATATATATATATATATATATATATATATATATATATATATATATATATATATATATATATATTAGAGCTGGGCCGTTAACGGCGTTAACGTGCTGCGTTAACGCGATACTATTATCGCGCGATAATATAATTAACGCATTAATCTAAAAAAAGATATATATATATATATTTTTTTTTACCTTTATTTACACAGGTTAGGTTCGATGAGCACAGATGCTATTTTTCAGGAACGCCCTGCTTCACATTCACACAGTTCCATTCACACCTGGGAGCTGCCCAGTACAACCACAGTTGACACCATTGGCCACTGAGCAACTCCACTGGAGCAGTTGATTTGCATTGGCACCCAACGGGAAACATATTATAGGCACTATAAGTAGACATCGCTACATAAAACAAGCTGGTCTGACTGGTGGAAGAAGGAGAAATAGAAATTGGACTGATTGAGTCAAGCCATGTCACATAGTTCAAGTTTGAAATGCTTCTTTCTGTTTTGCTCCTGAGAGTGTGCTAGATACTGTACTGGTAATATTATTTATTTGTGTTAACTTCTGAATAAAACAACTTATTAAACACAAGTACATCTTATTGAACATTATTTTGATATTTCATTACCAATTATCATAGCAAAACAGCTTTTTCAAACAGTCTGTAATGCATTTTGGAAATGGGAGATGGGCTCATGGTGTAATGGGCCACCTGGCCTGAGAAACATAAGGAGGAAAGAAAAAGTAAGGATTTACTTCTGGTCATTATTTGGGTAGAACACACATATTTTGAATGCCTTCGGCAGGTTTATTTTTATTTTTTTTGGGCCATTTTAATCTAGATTAATCTAGATTAAATCCAGGATTGCAGATAGATTAATCTAGATTACAAAAATGAATCTATGCCCACCTCTAATATATATGAGGATATATATATATATCGTTATATAGCCTACTGGCCTCGCGTCTTGCTCTTCGCCATATTGAGCTATGGGGCAGAGCAGATGCGTGGCCCGACAAATGTACCCCCTGAGGACCCGCAAGCCCTACCACCAGGGGGAGGGGAGTCCCGTCCCGTCCCGAGTCCGACTGAGGTAAACCCCCCAAGTCTTGCCAGCTGCCCCCTACTGTGTTGGCCCGACACGCCCCCCCCCCCCCCCCCCAGTGAGGGAAGCGTCGGTGAAGACCGTGACGTGTGACAGCCTGCTGCCCATGGGGACCCCGCTGGTGAGGGCCCCAGGCCCTCACCAGAGGGCGAGGTTCCCCAGTACTGACATGGGAACCTTAGCCGCTTCCACTGGCTTCTCACCGGGTCTATTTCCATACTGGAAAACCACCTCTGTATCCTCCTCACGAAGAGGAGGCCAAGAGGGACCACGGAATGAGCAGATGCCATCATACCGAGCAGGCGGATCACGGACAGCGCCGTAACCGCCCTAGGACGGAACCTCCCGAGCGTGCCGAGAACACCCACTCGCCGCCGCTCTGAGAGGGAAGCCCATATAGACCTTGAGCTTAGAATAAGCACAAGAACTCCACCCGTTGACTGGGAAGAGGAGTACTCTACTTCCAGTCTACAGCAAAACCCAGGCTGGTGAGGAATTCCACCACCTGCCTGGTATGAGACCTGACGACAGAAAGGGCCGGTTTGATACGGGAGAAGCTGACATCATAGGTGATAAAAGCTCCCCCACTGAACACCCCTCCAGCATGGACTGCTGAGGAATTGTTCTACAGCTGGACATGCAAGGTGTGAGGCCCCCACACTGCCCGATAGGGTGGGTTCCTACACACCGTAGCCCTGCAGTGATATTACTACCACCCAAATCGCGTGCGCCTGCCAGACCACTGCCGGTCTTCCGGGAGTGGGAGGCACTAACGTGATACCCGGCCGCGTGAATGCCACCTACAACAGAACTGCGTTTCCGCGTTGCTATGATTGGCCACTGACCCCACGTGACCCTACCCTATTACACGGCCCCTTATCGACGCGCGTTATGTGACGCTCTACAGCTATTTCGCTGACTGCCTTGCAGAGTTGGGGGGGGGAGTGACCGGAGAGCGAGCAAAGTTTTTTTAGGGCATGCTCATCTAATGTAGCCGATCCCTCTGCCGCCAAGGCTGTCGGCCTTGCGGTCACCTGTTGATGTTGTGCCCAGGGTACCTCAGGCGGGGGAAACATGGCCCCTGGTTGAGGCCGCGCCCTCACCTCTGGCTGCGCGGTGTGAGGCGGTGTGGGGCCTAGCTCAAATACCGCCCGCGCTCCTGTGGAAAGACCAAAGTCCCTCTGCAGAGAGGGGAGCCCTGAGGAGGGAAAACACTTCTCACCCCCTCAAAGGGAGACTGATCCAACCAAGATGTCTGTAAACAAGCGTTGACAGCATCCTAGCCCCCCCTGCGGTTATAGCTTGCGGCTAGGTCAAAGCTAATAACGTCAAAACCTCGCACGATGTTTCGACGTCGGCTGGCCTTCATGGCCCCGCTACCCGACATCATTTTTGACAGAAAAAACAGCAATTCGAACAAAGTTACTTAACAACCCACCAGCCACCTGCCGGGCCGACTCACCTCATGGCGTCGGCCGGGCGGGGCACCGTTCCAACATGCCAGAGGCAAAGGACTGATGCCACCTGCTTCACAAGCACGGAGCACCAGTGGTGGTTGCAACAAAAAAGTACTACTAGTGAAGCACTGCCTCACTAGTAGGAATGCAGCAACCTCCACTGTGGTGTGCACCCATGAAGGGGTAAATGAATAGATGAACTAAAATTCCACCAACACACTGGAGAATGGGCTAGCCCATACACACAATGTTAAGGGGATGCAGACCAGAGAAACACCAGTCCTGCACACAATTCATAGATTCACAAAAAACACCAGCCCTAGGCCTCAGCCCATCCACCCATGAAAAGGTAAACAAGTCCCCGTCAAAACTCCCAACAGTAGACACCGATTGACCGTCAGCATGAATGGTTAAGAGGAGGGAAGACCTTTTAAGAACAGCCCTCGGCGGGGAATCAAAGGAACAGTGACCCAGCATCGTAGCATTTAGCATTAGCCGCGCGCTCCAGGATAGCTGGGAAAAACATCAAAGTTTACCCAGATATCCTGCCCCTTGCGCCAATACACAACTCGGTTGTCTCACAGGACAACGAGCAGTGTTGTGAAGGGCCAGATTAAAGCTGAGAATCTACATTTATTGTTTTATATACATTGTATATTATTTATATATACACGGTATATCCCTTTAAACCTGCGTTCGAACCATAGTAATATTCGCTCTCCTTATTGGATAGCGCCCTAGGCGCCAGCCCGCAAGCCCCCAATGTCAGGTTCAAAGACAAGCTCAGGCATGTCGTAACATGCCCGGAGACAGCGTATTGATTCCAGACAAGAACTGAGGTTTGGGACTAGATAATCACTTAAGTATATATACGGCGCAGGTGCGCAGAGCAGTTGTTCATCCCGAGTCAACGTGCAGTGAAGTGAGCAACCGTGCGTCTAACAGAGCGTTGAGAACCACGTGCGAATAGAATAGTAAAGTGTCAGAGTTTAATGCAGTAACGTCAAGTTCGACCTAGTTTAATGTGAAGTAAATAGTCGTTCATTTATTGTATATCGTGCCAACCACAGTTCGTTCGTGTGTAGCATTACCTAACGGTTCGTTCGTGTTAGCTAGTGGACCTTAGCCAGGGTGCGTGGACTAAATACATTGGTGCCAGTACCCGAGGAGGCCTAGTCGGAGAACCTGTTGGACATGTGCACAGGAGAACCAGCGGCGGCGATTGCAGAACCATTACTGGTTGGATTATATTGATTGTGGAACGTGTTACCCGGAGAAGAGCATCGTTGATTTCCACTATCGTTTGGGATTTAACCTCGTGAGGATTTACACTCGGGCTGGCCTCATGGACAGAGGCTGGCTAGCTATCATCGTTTGCTATCGAGCATTGGATTACAGTTATTGCTTTTGCTGCTGATCGTTGGATTTACAAGGACTGGCTTCTGTACGTGAAGTCCCTTTATTCTTCATTGAATCAGACTGAGTATCCGAACATTCCTCTATCCTCTAGACCTTACAACTCTGAGGAACCCAGTGTCTCCAGGCGGTACCAGCGTTACCTTCTATAATTGCTATTATACGCCAGGTGGCGTCAGACTAGTACCCATCGTAGGAATCCTGCTATTCCCAGTGACTCATGCTACTGACTGACTTTATGCATATTCTTCGCCATACAAGCGCAACCCTAATTCTCATTCTGTAACCTAATGTTGCATAATAATAAAATACCCTCAAATACTATTTCTTTGTCAATGCCGTGTTATTATGAGTGTCCACCATATCTATTCGATGTACTGTCTGGCCAGTAATTAAAGTACATACCTAGCAGTGGTTTAATCTATCACAATCTTTAATACAGTCAGGGTTTTGTAACCCCTCAGTTACAATTGGTCCTTCGAGCCGGAGGGTATCAGTAATATTTAATATCATATTAATATTGATATGGCCAGCGGTGGACACTCTCCAAATGGCTCCCCCAAACTAGAGCGCCCGCAGCGCAAACGGCAGCCACCTCCATATCTGGAGGACTTCGCTTTCGTTTTACCCCCTAGCTTATCTAAACAGACGTTAAATACGGATAAAACGGATAGTTTAAGCATGCCCAATCCTATCGACTTGGCGGCCCTTCCAGTAGAGACCCCGGTGGGTTCAAACGAAACTGACTTAGCTCACGGGGGGAGCAAGCGGGACATGACGTGACTATACCTCCAGACAGCGCCACCGGGATAGACCCCGGAGCGCCCCAGGATAAAGAAAGCGCTCCAGGGATAGACCCCGGCGCACAACCAACCCAAGAGCGCGTACCAGAGACAGACCTCGGCGCGCAACCAAGAGAAGAGTACCGCGCTCAAGAGATAGACCTCGGAGCGCGCCAGGAGAACAGGTCTCCACCAAGCCCTGTCAGCACCCGATCACCTCCGTCAGTGTCATCCCCCAGCGAGGCGGACCAGAGACTGGCGCAAGCCTTGATCGCCACGCTGACAGCTTCAACCGAAAGAGACCGACTCCAGGGTGAGCGCGACCGTCTTCAAGCAAAGACGCTTAGTGAGCGCGAACACTCTGCAACGGAACAAGAGCGCCTCCACGCGCAACTCCAAGCACAAGCCCTTAGTGAGCGCGAACACTCTGCAGCGGAACGAGAGCGCCTCCAGGCGCAACAACTAAGCGAGCGCGAACACTCTGCAACGGAACGAGAGCGCCTCCAGGCGCAACAACTAAGCGAGCGCGAACACTCTGCAGCGGAACGAGAGCGCCTCTAGGCGCAACAACGGAGTGAGCACGAGCGCATCAGACTGGAGGAGAGGCGCCTTCAGACGGAAGAGAACATCCAGCGAGAACACGCCAACGCACAGCGCGAAGCAGAGCGCGACCGGCTACAGGCGCAGATGATAGAACAATTGATCGCCAGGGCGACCCCCCCTCTCTCGACACGGAGCTCCCGGAGATCATCACGACAAGGGTCTAGGGCACCTTCCCCTACCCGACAAAGCTACACGGGACCCGGCCAACAGGAAGAACCTGCCTACGTCTCCGAGCCCCCTCCCCGACCGGTCCATACGGGACCCAGCCAACGGGAAGAACCGGCCTACGTCGCCGAGAGACTAACTAGAAGACTCCAAGACCTAGTGGAGAAAGAGGAGGGATATCAAGCCCACCAGCACGAACCTACTTTGGAACAGGAGGCCCAATACAGCCCTGACCTCAGCCCCGAGTCACTGCACTACAAACCCCCGACCCAACTCAAGGGTGAGTTTGATGTACAGTCAGCACCGAGGAACAGCACCTGGAGGCCCGGCCTCTGGTACCCACCCAGTACTAACCCACGACCACCCGTACGGGGAGACTCGCCCAGGAGGCCTCTCCCCCTACGCTCATCGGTGTCCCAGCCATCCATGGCGTCTTACCTTGGCACACCGACGTTCCCAGACTTTACACGCGAGGACAGAGCACAGTACACAGAATTACGCATGTGTTTAGAGACTATAATGTCCGATGTCCACGACGAGTCTTACAAATATGCCATCCTCCTCAAGCATCTCAAGGTGTCCAGAGCGCATAACATAGCGCTGGCATATTCGAACTCAAGCACCCCATACTCAGCTGCTCTGGTGGCCCTCGACGCGCGCTATGGACGCATATGGGATTACGTGATCCAAGAAATACGAGATATCGACCGCCTCCCCCCAGCCAAAGACAATAGAGCACTGGATGACCTCTCTATCAAGGTACAATCCCTCGTGGGGATGCTGGGGTCCCAAAAGGAGAAGGGGAGATATGAACTGTATGCAAATTCTAACGTGGAGCGGATACTGGAGAAGCTCCCTCCAGCCCGTCAAGAGCGTTTTCGGCGGCAGAAAGACCACCGTGACCCCAACGGCCCAGAACCATCCCTCCTAGACCTGGCTGCTTTCCTCGCCAGGGAGGTTAGCAGTCTACGACTGGACACATCTGTGTGGAGTGGCTCTAGCCCTAGAGATGGACCGCGGAGGTTCAATGACAACCGCCGGTCAGTGACAGTTATGCACCAGGCCGAGTCAGTGCCGCAGCACAAGAACCACAACACCCCCCACGTGAAGGGAAAGTGGAAGATTGCATGCCAGTACTGTGAAAATGAACATTGGCTGTCTCAATGTGACACCTTCAAGAAGCTGACCACTGACGAGGTGAGTCAGTGGATCAAAGCCAACCGCCGCTGCTTCCGCTGCGCGCGCAGCCATATGGCAGCTGAGTGCCGCCTAAAGAAAAGATGCAGCAAGTGCGACGGCGCCCACTTGGAGGTCCTGCACGACAGCAACAAGAGGAGACCCGTACCCCAAAGCAGCTCGAGAGTAAATGTCATGTATATAGACCCTGCGAAGAGCGGGAGCTCCCGAGTGCTCTTGAAGGTGGTCCGAGTGCTCCTAAGCTACGAGGACAAGGTCATGGACACTTACGCCGTCCTAGATGATGGGTCAGAAAAGACTCTCCTCCTCGCTTCCGCCGCAGCCCAGTTGGGTCTGCGGGGTACCGAAGAAACAATGACAATCCGTACCATTAGAAGAGACCTAAAGACCATAAAGGGTGAAAATGTCTCCTTCACGATAGCAGCGGTCGAGCAGCCCGAGAAGCGGTATAGCATCACTAACGCCTTCACAAGCCACGACATAGGTCTGTCACGGTATACCTACCCCATCACACAGCTGACGGAGAAATACGTGCACCTACGTTAACTACCTATACCGCCCATCGACGGCGCCACCCCGACCCTGCTCATAGGATCCGACCACGCACACCTCATCGTCCCAACGGACCAGGTCCACATCGGGCCCAGATGCTGTCCAGCAGCGGTCAAGACCCGCCTGGGTTGGACACTACAAGGCCCCCTCTCCGGGTCTTCCAACCGACCGACAGCCACTCGCTGCCTCTACACGAGGATAAACGAAGACGACACCACCCTCTTGCAGCACGTCGAGAGACTATGGACATTAGACGCGATGCCCTTTAAGAACGAAAAGAAACTAGTTCGTTCAAAGGAAGACACTTATGCCATAGCTCTCCTCGAGCAGAAGACAAAGAGGGTCGAGGTCGACGGAGTGATGAGATACGCAACTCCACTCTTGAGGCGAGAGGGGATGCCCACCCTCCACGCCTCAAAAGAAGCGACAGAACGCTATCTACTGAACACCGAGCGGCGTCTAGCCAAGGACCCCACTCAAGCCACTGTGTACCGCGCTGAGATCGACAAACTGATCACAGCGGGACATATCAAGAAAATTGACAATCAAGAGGCCGACCAGACGACTGAATCCTGGTACGTGCCCCACCACAAGGTCCACCACAACGGCAAGAACCGCATTGTATTCAACTGCAGCTACCAGATCGGACTACAGAACCTGAATAAGTTACTCTTGCCCAGCCCGACACTCGGCCCCTCCCTCCTCGGCGTACTACTACGTTTCCGCCAAGACAAGGTGGCCATCAGCGGCGACATCAAAGGGATGTTCCTGCAGGTGCGACTGGTGGAGGAGGACAAGCCCCTGCTGCGGTTCCTATGGAGAGAGAGGATCAACGATGAGCAACCCTCCATCTACCAGTGGGAGGTCCTCCCCTTCGGCACCACATGCAGCCCATGCTGTGCTACGTTCGCACTACAAAAACATGTGACAGAAGACCCTGAAGCTGATGAGGAGGTCAGACAAAGCGTAGAGAGGAGTTTCTACGTGGACAACTGTCTACAAAGCGTCTCGACGCCAGAAGAAGCCGCGCCTCACTGATCAAAGGCGGCTTCGATCTTAGGCAGTGGGCCAGCAGTGACCCTCAAGTACTTCGCAGCCTCTCCCCAGAGACAAAGGCAGCAAGCAGCGAGACCTGGATGGCGACCACCCCAGGTGAAGCACAAGAAATGACATTGGGCCTCGTCTGGCGCTTCAAAACAGACTCGCTCCATTACAAGCACACACCCCTGACCCCGGAGCAGGGAAGGTCGACCCCTCTACCGACCACTAGACGGAGCGTATACAGAACACTCGCAAGCCAATACGACCCGCTGGGGTGTATCCTACCTTACACCACTCGGGCGAAGATGTTTGTGCGAGAGCTGTGGGACAAGGAACAGGGCTGGGACGACCCCATACCCGACCACCTAGCTTCCACCTGGAGAGAGTGGGAGAGAGAACTCAGCTCGCTCCAAAATGTGAACATACGCCGGAGCTACTTCCCACCCACAGTGCGGCTGGAGACGTGCCAGATGGACCTGCACGTCTTCAGTGACGCCTCGGAAGTAGCCTACGGTTCGGTGGCTTACTTGCGGGCCCGAGAGGAGGGAGGAGAAGTACACACAGCTTTCATCCTGGCTCGCTCAAGAATAGCCCCCCGCAAGCAACAATCGATCCCGCGTCTAGAGCTCTGCGCAGCTCTGGTAGGCGCGCAACTCGCCACGTTGATACAACGTGAACTCACCATAACGGTGCAAAGAACAATCTTGTGGTCAGACTCCATGACCGTACTCACATGGATCCAGTCCGATTCTTGTAGATACAAGGTCTTTGTGGGAGTCAGAGTCACAGAGATTCAAGACCTGGTAGGATCAGCGTGCTGGAGGTACGTTGACACCAAACAGAACCCAGCCGACGTCATCACACGGGGGATGTCCCTAGATGACCTCACACGTCCCAATATCTACAGTGACGGTCCTGAGTTCCTCAAGCTCCCGGAGGAGGAGTGGCCTACCCCCACCCCACGGGAGGCAAGTCAAGAGGAGGCAGAGATCAAGAAATCTATGTTCTGTGGGCTGACGCACATCCCAGCCCCCACTGACCCTAACATAGACGACTGCCTAACCTTTAAGAGTGCGCAGATAAAAACATTCTTGTGGCACCACCCTGAGGTTCCCCCCACTACAGACCTTGATGTATCGAACTACGCAGAGGCAGAACTCCTTCTGCTACAGCGAGCCCAAAGAGACTCGTTTCCAGATGAGCTAGACTGCCTGCAGGGAACAAAGCCAATCCCTTCAGACAGCCGACTGCTCCACTTGGCCCCCGAGCGCGACACCCATGGCCTCATCAGGGTGGGTGGTCGTCTGAGACGGGCCCCGGATTAACAGATGACGTCAAGTATCCTATCGTCCTCAACAGTCGACACAAGGTCACAGAGCTTATCATAAAGAAATACGACGAGGATGTGCACCACGCTGGGGCAGAGAGAGTCTTCGCTGAGATCCGACGTCGTTACTGGATACTGCAAGGAAGAGAAGCAGTACGTCGCTTCCAGCAGACCTGTCTAGACTGTCGCAAGTGGCGAGCACAGCCCAGTATACCCATGATGGCCGACCTGCCTCCCTGCCGCCTCCGACTCGGCGAGAAGGCCTTTCACTCCACGGGCGTGGACTGCTTCGGCCCGCTCTACATTAAGAAAGGAAGAGGGTCAGAGAAGAGGTGGGGCATTGTATACAAGTGCATGACCACCCGAGCAGTACATATAGAACTCCTTCAGACCATGACCACGGATTCATTCCTCATGTCCTTCCAGAGATTTATATCAAGAAAAGGAAAACCGTCTGCTTTGTTGTCTGATCAAGGGACAAACTTCAAAGGCGGAGAAAGAGAACTGAGAGAGAGCTTCCAGGCCATGGGCCCAGAACTTAAGACCCACCTCGCTCCCTATCTGGTCGAATTCCAGTTTAACCCCCCGAACGCCCCTCACTTCGGGGGAACCTGGGAAAGAGAAGTCCGTTCCATAAAGACAGCTCTGTACGCCGTGCTTGGGGCCCAGACCGTGGCGGAAGAAGTCCTCACGACAGTCCTCACGGAGATCGAGGGAGTATTGAACTCAAAGCCCCTCGGGTACGTCTCAAGTGATGTAGCAGACGTCGACCCAGTCACCCCCAACACTCTCTTGATGGGGCGGCTGGACCCTGCTCTTCCACAGGCGGTGTACTGACCTGAAGAAGCGAACGGCCGAAGAATGTGGAGGTACTGACCAGTTTTGGAACAGTTTCCTCCTCCACTACCTACCGTCCCTCCAAACCCGTCAGAAGTGGGTAAAGGACTGAGACAACTTACAAGTGGACACAGTCGTTATGATCATAGACCAGTCACTACCCCGAGCTATGTGGCCGGCCGGCCGCGTAAGCAAAGTGATCACTGGTGCCGACGGGAAGGTCAGAGCGGCAGAAGTTATTGTCCAAGGGCGGACCTACACCCGACCCGTGGCGAGGCTGATAGAGTTGCCAAAGCTCCTTGACTCCCCTGATGACGATCATGACCCACTGACTTTGTAGATTGCCCTACTCCTCACAACAGATATTGAGCAGTTGACTGGACTATTAATCTGTCTCCCTTAACTAATTAGGTGCGGACTAATTAGGAGGCGGCTGTTGTGAAGGGCCAGATTAAAGCTGAGAATCTACATTTATTGTTTTATATACATTGTATATTATTTATATATACACGGTATATCCCTTTAAACCTGCGTTCGAACCATAGTAATATTCGCTCTCCTTATTGGATAGCGCCCTAGGCGCCAGCCCGCAAGCCCCCAACGTCAGGTTCAAAGACAAGCTCAGGCATGTCGTAACATGCCCGGAGACAGCGTATTGATTCCAGACAAGAACTGAGGTTTGGGACTAGATAATCACTTAAGTATATATACGGCACAGGTGCGCAGAGCAGTTGTTCATCCCGAGTCAACGTGCAGTGAAGTGAGCAACCGTGCGTCTAACAGAGCGTTGAGAACCACGTGCGAATAGAATAGTAAAGTGTCAGAGTTTAATGCAGTAACGTCAAGTTCGACCTAGTTTAATGTGAAGTAAATAGTCGTTAATTTATTGTATATCGTGCCAACCACAGTTCGTTCGTGTGTAGCATTACCTAACGGTTCGTTCGTGTTAGCTAGTGGACCTTAGCCAGGGTGCGTGGACTAAATACATTGGTGCCAGTACCCGAGGAGGCCTAGTCGGAGAACCTGTTGGACATGTGCACAGGAGAACCAGCGGCGGCGATTGCAGAACCATTACTGGTTGGATTATATTGATTGTGGAACGTGTTACCCGGAGAAGAGCATCGTTGATTTCCACTATCGTTTGGGATTTAACCTCGTGAGGATTTACACTCGGGCTGGCCTCATGGACAGAGGCTGGCTAGCTATCATCGTTTGCTATCGAGCATTGGATTACAGTTATTGCTTCTGTACGTGAAGTCCCTTTATTCTTCATTGAATCAGACTGAGTATCCGAACATTCCTCTATCCTCTAGACCTTACAACTCTGAGAGGAACCCAGTGTCTCCAGGCGGTACCAGCGTTACCTTCTATAATTGCTATTATACGCCAGGTGGCGTCAGACTAGGACCCATCGTAGGAATCCTGCTATTCCCAGTGACTCATGCTACTGACTGACTTTATGCATATTCTTCTCCATACAAGCGCGACCCTAATTCTCATTCTGTAACCTAATGTTGCATAATAATAAAATACCCTCAAATACTATTTCTTTGTCAATGCCGTGTTATTATGAGTGTCCACCATATCTATTCGATGTACTGTCTGGCCAGTAATTAAAGTACATACCTAGCAGTGGTTTAATCTATCACAATCTTTAATACAGTCAGGGTTTTGTAACCCCTCAGTTACAAGCAGTATCACAAATGCCAGCATTGATGCCTGGTGGCGCAGGCCCTACCTGTGCGCGACCTAGCCCGAGAGCTAGCCGCCGCGCGACGTCCCTCGATCCGCTGTCAGAAGACGAGGAAACCCCAGGACAGGCCCGATGCACTGTTAGAATTTGCCGAGAAGATTCCAGGGGCTGGCAAATCTCCGGCGAAAACCCTACATTGTTCAATTTCCTTCTGCATTTCATAACTACTAATTCATGGAGTGCACTGCATCGTCCATGATGGAAACAAAAAAGCGGAACGGCGAGTATGACCATGTCCGGTGTCTTATAGGGGGAGACTGGGGCGGGGCCTGGTCAAGTGCATGGGTGCATTGCTTTCGTTAATGAAGTGCAGTAGGTACTGGAGATAAAGATATATCTCAATATGGCGAAGAGCGAGACGCAAGGCCAGTAGGCTATATAACTCTCTAACCCCCTCCTATTGCTAGGTTTTAGTGAGTTTTTCCTTACCTTCGCGCGTGGTATTTCTGGGAGTGTTGCATTTATTTATTTTGCATTTATTTAAAAAATGTTGGACCTTATGGTGTTCTTGTTTTGTTCTTGACTTATTGTGATGTTTCTTCTTGACTTGTTTAAAGAAGAAGTGTACGGCCGATGGGGAATTTGATTTGATTTGATTTGATAATGTAAACCATCTTGTTGCGCACTCCTGCCCACCGCAGCGCACACGCACACACAACACACCCCCACTGCTGAATAATTCTGTTTTGCATCAATATATATATATACATATATATATATATATATGTAACGGTTGTGACAACATCACCTTAAACTTCGATGCCTCGAGTGGGAGTTGAACCCCGGTCTCCCGCACCGGGGCCAACATCACAAACCGCTGTGCCAAGAAAGGATATCCCTTCTAAGCGCTCAGTCTATGCCTCTTTTGAGGATGTGAGAGTGAGTTTAACCCATAGCACCGCTACTCACCCCAGCCCTTCTTGACTGCGCTTTACGATACCATCCGTTACACTCACCCTCTCAAACTCACTCCACTCCACCCAAGGCATCCGGGTCACGGCACCATTGTAACGGTTGTGACTACGTCACCTCAAACTTCGATGCCCCGAGTGGGAGTTGAACCCCGGTCTCCCGCACCGGGGGCCGACATCACAAACCGCTGCGCCAAGAAAGGATATCCCTTCTAAGCGCTCAGTCTATGCGTCTTTTGAGGATGTGAGAGTGAGTTTAACCCATAGCACCGCTACTCACCCCAGCCCTTCTTGACTGCGCTTCACGATACCATCCGTTACATATATATATATGTATATTGAGTTAAAACAGAATTATATATACAGTATATATTGAGGCAAAACAGACGATGCATGTGTGTATGTGTGCGGGATACAGTATCAGCTCAGCTGCTGCATCGTTAATGAACTATATTTATATGGAATTCGTTAATCTATCTAGCGATTGGGTTAACTGAGAGCCAGATTGCTTAGAGGAGTACTGTACATAGAGCGGTAATGCTCAGATTGCTCATTGAGTCATAAATGCTAAACGTAATTGTCATATTTATTATCATTATAATTATTTAATTCCGATGATAGAAAGTCTGTCTGTAGAATCGACTTGAAGAAGCAATCACCATTTGTTCAGGGGGGTTGATATATTGTTATTTTGATATAAACTCCATTGCAGAGATGGTTATTAAGACAGCATTCATTACTCTGATAAAAATAATTTGGTGTCTGACAGTTTATCATGATATGATGATAACGTTATTTGAGGAAGCTCTTGGTACCCAAACTCCTGTATCCAATAATAATAATAATAAATATATCTGATAGATGGGATAGACGGGTAGATGGGACCCGTACTGTATTGTACCCATTATGCAATCGGTTAATAAAGTTTTCAATCAATCAATACAGAATGGGTTACATTTCCCATATTCATGCTCCCCATACATCTTGCACATCTCTGCTCCTTCCTACATGACTTGGCTATATGTCCGAACTCTTGGCACTTGTAACACCTCAAGGTTTCGGCACAAACTCCCTAACCCTATATACCATATACCCTATAAATATCTCTTTTGGACTAACCTCATCTTCAAACTGAATTACTATTGTCTCTGTCTCCTTCTTCTCTGCTCCTCTTGTCATCCTTTCCGCACTCTTAACTTTCTCATTACATTTATCACTCTTCAAATCTCGTACCAGCTGCTCTATACTACCTATATACTAGCCTCAAACTATTAAACATGTTCTATTGTGATGTCACAGTATGTTGTCATAATCAAACATTCTAGAACATTTGTGTATCTATTAAACATGTTCTGTTGTGATGTCACAGTATGATGTCATAATCAAGCAATTCTAGAACATTTGTGTATCTATTCAACATGGCCTGTTGTGATGTCACAACAAACAGACATGTCATGTCTGTTTGATTATGACATCATACTGTGACATCACAACAGAAAAAACCTTCGTTTTTAATAAAAAAAAAAGTAATTCAAATTATTTTTTTTAGATATTTAACTTTTTTTTATAAATATCCTCAAACATAAAAAAGGAAAATATAAAAAAAACTAGAATGTTTGATTATGACATCATACTGTGACATCACAACAGAACATGTTGAATAGATACACAAATGTTCTAGAATGTTTGATTATGACATCATACTGTGACATGACAACAGAACATGTTTAATAGATACACAAATGTTCTATAATGTTTGATTATGACAACATACTGTGATTATGATCGAACAGGTGCTCCTCATCAGCAAACTTGATGTTGATTGGCTGCTCAGACAGGTCATCATGTGACATCATCAGCCATCAGGCTATATAAGCTGGCAGCTGCCCACTGGTCAGTCACTCTGGGAGATGCAGGGAGTGTGCAGGAAGACGCTGCCTCGCCCAGTGGTTCAGCCTCTGGGTTCGGTGGGGCAGGCTCTGGAGAGGTAGCTGACTGTACCCCTGGCACCCTTGGGGTCCCTATTTCCTTATTCCCCCCCCCCCCCCCCCCCCCCCCCAGTGGGCTGGCAGATCCTGAGCGGTCTCGCTCCAGGGGTAGATGAGGGATTTCGTACCCTCTCTTAACTGATGCCTTGTCACGGCGAGAGGGCTTGCGTGTTTCAGTGAATCCTTGACATTCGCCAGTGGGGCAGGTTCCGATCTCCCATGCCGGAAAAGTCCAGGAGGAGAAGCCAGACCAAAATCAGTTGTATACTGTGAGTGTAATTTCACATTCTCATCAAGAGTCATGCTTATGGCTTTCTACAAAACACTGCAGCCATTCATCAGGCTTGATAAGGTTTGCAACATCCAAGGTCAGCATGTTCCTGGGAAAGGGGCCCCGATTCATCAGAAACCTGTCTTCCGTCTTCCGGATGCCCATATAAAACTTGACCCAATCAGAACTATCCTCCCAAAACTAAATGAACCAATGATACATCTCTATTCCATATGTTTATAAACGAATACACTATGCTCCAACTCGAGTGTCTATTACTTTTCGGATAGTTTCACTGCACCGGTTGGCTACAAATCGACTTTAAACAGGAACATTTCGGTCCCATTGGGAATGCATTGCGATTTAGAGTGGGGCAGCTGAAATAATTGTTTTACCATCACCTTGGGTAAATTGCGACAGTGATCTCAATTTTGGACGTAGACATAAAAACAACACATCAAACCGATGACACGGCTGTCCCCTCGCTCACAAAAGAAAAATAAATGGAATTGGACATTTCTATCTCAACTGATGACCATTTGTTTGAAAGTTATCCTCTACATACAAACCAATGGCGTTGCACTCTAAGAAAAAGCAGATTTTTGAGCTTTTCCCCCCTTGTGTTCCGATCGCCACCGGGGCCACAATTGTCGACGGAATGACACAATATCGCACACAACCCTTCACATAACCCTTCAAGTGCTCATCTGAAAGTGACAACGCTTCATCTCTTATCGTTTTCTTTTAATCATCGTGAGAATGCAGTCATGCATCTGCCCTCATTGAAATACATTGAAAGTGAAAGTGCATAGTCATTGCTGATTGCATCACCCTAATCAGTGGTCAGCAGGTGTGTGTGTGGCTCATGGCTCAAAGGAAGCTGTCAATCAACTCAGTACAGCTGACCTGGCAGCGTGTAGCTTAATCCCAGCGGAAGAGTGCAAGAGCGCTTCCGCATTCTTCGCCATACGCCAGTACGGTAATGCGCATTTCCTTTTCCTTCGCCCAGGTGCTCGCGCGCGCATGCGCATGAGATCCCCGCTTGGTTCGACGCTTTGGTTCATATTAATCACATATTAACACGCTTTGGTTCATATTAATCACATATTAACGCTAACGCGCCATATTAGCACACATATATACACGCGATGGACGCAGCAGGCGATCACTGCTACTGTTATTCAGCCGCGCCGAGGTACATGATTGATTGAGTAGTTCATACAAGACATTATCCTCTAAGCCAAGCTGCACTTTAACATAGGCCTGGGTTGTTTTTATTTCTGTTAGCGCTGCCACTCTGCAGTAAACAGACATCACTGATATAGAGTGTCTGGTCAGTAACATGGGTCTAGAACCCACCTCACCCCTGCCCACTTTGACAACCTAGGATGGCGTAGAGTAGACGACAGAGTACATTTTCCTTTTTGAAAATCATCTGACATGAAGGCGTAACAAATTTTTGTTGTTAATATGATTTATGTTACTCGTAGTTCATACAAGACATTATCCTCTAAGCCAAGCTGCACTTTAATATAGGCCTGGGTTGTTTTTATTTCTGTTAGCGCTGCAGATATAACAAAGAGGTCTAGCTGAGTCAATGTTGGCGGTTTTGTTGAACATTTGTACGTCACAGGAGAGAAACCGTGTATTCAAAGAAAGCTATTTAAATAGTCTTTGAATCTAAATATACTTTCTTTGTAAAATTTGTCATAATGTAGCATTTGTGTGTGTAACGTACTGTAAAAAATAAATGTTTTTTCACAGGAAATTCACTATTATTTTACAGATTACTTTTGTTTTTCTACTTTAAGTGTAAATGCCATACAAATATAGTAAATTACCTTTTATCAAAATATTAACCATTAAATAAAGGTTGTAATTAGGGCTGTCAGTTTATCTGTATGTCATATATGTCCTGATGAATTGAAAATGGGGGACCCTGATGTAAACAAGACGAAAGTCTTTCTCTGGTCTGGTATCCTTAACAATTGTGTGTATTGAGCCGTACTGTATTGTACCCATTCTGCAATCTGTTATTTTCATTCAATCCATTTCATTCAATCAATTTTATGAATGACCGAAAAAACAATGTTACAAAGTAAAGTTGACAGCTGCGTTGTGTTATCATTACAATGTACAGGGAAATAACATTATGGCGTTGCGAGTGAATCGCGTCACGATAATATACATGTATTCCATAATATGTAAAGTACAGTTGACAGCTGCGTTGTGTTAACGTTACTTACAATGTACAGGCAAATAACATTATGGCGTTGCGAGTGAATCGCGTCGCGATAATATACATGTATTCCATAATATGTAAAGTACAGTTGACAGCTGCGTTGTGTTAACGTTACAATGTACAGGGAAATAACATTATGTGGTCCTCGTTTGGATAATATGTAAAGTACAGTTGACAGCGAGTGAATCGCGTCGCGATAATATACATGTATTCCATAATATGTAAAGTACAGTTGACAGCTGCGTTGTGTTAACGTTACAATGTACAGGGAAATAACATTATGTGGTCCTCGTTTGGATAATATGTAAAGTACAGTTGACAGCTGCGTTGTGTTACATTGCAATGTACGCGGAAATGCTGCGTTGTGTTGCAATGTACTACATGCATTCCATTTCGGCGTCTGAGGGGGGGGAAAGAAAATGCGCATTTGGAGGGCGTTACCGCGGCCAATCAGGGCAAAATGCGGAAGCGCTCTTGCACTCTTCCGCTAGGATTAAGCTACACGCGACCTGGCAATGACCTCTCATGGAGTTAACCCTTCATCGCCCCTCTGTGTAGTAGGGGTGGGACGATACATCGATCCAGATCGATATATCGATCTATTATCAATAATCAAATAGGATCGATGCAACGTAAAAAGATCGATTTATATTGTGATACTTTTATTTTGAAAATCCGGCGACGGATTGAGGATGGACAAATAATGTTGATATTTAAACATGAATACATAATAAATGTATTGATGATCATCATGCAACAAAAAACAATTGTAGGAACGGTTTGGGAGAGGAAGGGGTTTTAGCTTGCGTGTTGTGAGTTCCAAAACATTTTACTTAAACTTTAAAGCTCAATATATAAAAACGTGGCACTTTACAGTGAACAGGAGGTCTATTTGTATTAAAAACAATAGATTGTTTTTCATTTAAATGTCTGGAAGAGCTCAAAAATAAAAACGTCAATTGATATTTCCATAGCCTTTTTTTAGTTGATCTAAATGTGACTGATTGTGTTAAATGGGCACATAATATCGTCTCATATCGATTGCAGGCACCTGAACCGAATCGAATCGTATCGTGGCAGACTTTGTGATATCGGCAAATATCGTATCGTTGTACAAAGAATCGATATCGTATCGTATCGTGATGAAACTGGTGACTCCCACCCCTACTGTGTAGCAGTACTGAATTGATAGACAGCGCCCTCTGTCTTGCGGGTTGTGTCATTGTACTCAGTAGGGATGTCCTCTTTCATTGGTCTATGTTGACCACTCCCCCGATCCTTAGACCACGCCCCCTTAGGCCACTTGTATCAATTAGAGACTTGTGGGTTGTGCCATTGTACTCAGTACAATAGTGTGTGTAATAGTGTGCTAGTGTAATAGTGTGTAATAGTGTGCTAGTGTAATAGTGTAATAGTGTGTAATAGTGTAATAGTGTGTAATAGTGTAATAGTGTAATAGTGTGTAATAGTGTAATAGTGTGTAATAGTGTAATAGTGTAATAGTGTGTAATAGTGTAATAGTGTGTAATAGTGTAATAGTGTGTAATAGTGTAATAGTGTAATGGTGTGTAATAGTGTGTAATAGTGTGTAATAGTGTAATAGTGTGTAATAGTGTAATAGTGTAATAGTGTGTAATAGTGTGCTATGCGACTTGCGGGTTGTGTCATTGCACTCAGTAGGGATATCCTCTTTCATTGGTCTATGTTGACCACTCCCCCGATCCTTAGGCCGTGCCCAATTTTTGTATCTTTTGAACCATTTGTCATAGAGACTCGCAAGAGACCCTCTCCAGTTGGCCGGCGGTGCACAGGCGTCACCCACACTTTCACAATTTCCCCTGCGCGGAATTGTTTTAAAATGTTTTACCATGGTATGTTTGGTATCCTTTTTTTCAGCACAGTCTCACATATATGACCTGACAGCATATAAAACAGTGGAAATGCACCCTCAGGTAGTATATTTACATAAACAAAAGAGAACAGGACAGAATTCAATTAAAAAACAATTATTTTCTCCATACACAGGTAATAAACACAGACACAATTTTGATTCTCAACTGGAAATTCTCACCATCATGCTTTTTTAGAAAGAGTCAGTAAAAAAGTAAGTAAAAGTAAAAAAAAATCATTATGGAATGTAACTAAAGTAATGTGCAATAAAAATACTTAAAAGTAAAAAGTAAAAAAAGTAAGTAAAAGTAAAGAGGAATATTCAATATACATATATACACTATATAGACTACACACATATGTGTGTGTGTGTGCGACATTGTACTGTGCTGTACTGTGCTGTTCTGTATGTGCTCAACTGTGCCACGCTTCAAAACAGTCTCTGTCAATGACGACACAGAGGGCTACATCACAGCGCTTGCATTTCCAGGGAGTCAGGCTCTGTTTCCCCCCTAGGTGACACTGCTGGCAGATCCTGCGGCCATGTGTGGCTTTCTGTCTGACGTCCTCTGTACGTGCGGCGATGGGAACAGGGACATGCTCTGACTTCCTGTCAAGAGGAGCTAGTGTGATGTCCACGCCACACAACTCACGCACCATCTCACACATGAAGTCCTTGTGAGTCATGTATGCCTCCTGTTTTGCCTCACTGATTTCACAGTGGAGGATGTAGGCGTTGGTGCTCGCGATGTCCACAAAGTGGAAGAACATGGTCCTGTACCAGCGGGCAGTTCTGCGGTGTGTGGAGTAGTACTGGATCAGCTGGTCTGAAAGGTCAACTCCGCCCATGTGCCTGTTGTAGTGAATGATGGGGTTGGGGCAACGAAACATCTTGACCATCCAGTGCCCATCCTCCTTCAAGATTCAAGAGATTCAAGAGTTTTATTCATGCACATCATTTACTGCTCACTTATACTTCCTTACATTTCTTACTGTGTGGAAGTATGGGGGTCGATATGTTTCTAAAGATGATCCGTGTCTCCAGTACCTTCCATTTTGATGACTATATTTGTCCTTATCTGAGTAGGACCGGTCCTCATCTGGCCAGGTTTAGCGCGTGAACTCTACTGTAGCCTATTTAGAATGTCACAGTGTTTGCATCTCACCGAAAGCTTGCTTGCATTGGAGGAGTGATATTACAATGTTGTCACGCATTGCCTGCAGCCACTTCTGTAAAATAATGTGAACCATTAACTCAATCAGCGCCAGATAGCGCTGTGTACCATGTGGTAAGAAGGCCACGCTTTAAAGAATAGGGATACATGGCGGTGTTTGCAGGGCTCAAACTATATTATATATCATAGCTATGGATATAATACTATTGCCCATTTGACATCGAGTATCTATCGTTCAATTTGTGAAAAAGAAAAAAAAATGTCATCCATACATTCCCGTTTTATACCGTGGTGAATATGAGTATAGTTTTAGAGTAATCCTGTCTAATCCCAGACAATTACGCTATGCAGCGTTTAGTGCATTTCACTAAAAACCGTGGCTTTTCTCGCCTGTATAAACAATCAATCTGAAATCAACGCTATATTATCGGTATTATGTTTCATCATGAATGCATGAAAGGGTGGCGGGGGGGGGCATTTTTCTATGCTTCGATTGTCACCAACGGAATACGTTACACACACACATTACACACATACGCTCGGATCGCAGTGAATGGATTCTTGGATCAACGCAAGATTGATACCATATAGCCCTTACCTTGACTAGGATGTACTCCAAAAAGAATATTCCAATTATCTGATCGCCATTCCAAGTATTGATGTTGATCGTGTTGCCAACATAATCCACCAAAGAACATGAACCGGGAGTGCTTGATTGTCCTCAATCCATGCGTTATAAACGCTTGTCCGGCCCGACAAGGAAAACCCGGCCCGGACTTTTTAGATCAATGCACAGCCCAAGCCAGATAGTTTCAAAGGATGTGCAATACCGGCCGCAACGCGGCTGGCAGTGGTATCTCTTTTTCTGGAGGGGAAACCCTTGCGAGCATGGGGAGAGAACATGCAAACTCCACACAGAAAGGCCCCGGAGATACCCCCCACCTGGGTACCTGGCAACCCAGCAACCTGGTCCCCAAGCAGGAATCGAACCCAGGACCTTCTTGCAGTGAGGCAACAGTGTTAACCACTACTACACTACCACGCTGCATATAATCATCCTTTGACAAAATATTTTGTTCCCCTCGTCATTTACCCTCCAGGCCAAAACACCAGTTTATTTCCTACATACCATTACAATCCGTTTTAGTTTTATTTATTTAAATGAAATGCCAGGCAAGGATATATTGTTTCCTATACTATTTCCCACAGCTGTGTGTGAACTGACTAAGGAAATGGACCCGGCTGACCTAATTGACTGAGGTAGCGTACACAGCCGGGCCTGTTGGAGGGAGGCTTATATTACACTTAATGATTCGCAATGTGAGTAGTCTCTGTGTGTGAGTGTGTGTGTGTGTTTGTGTGAGAGAGAGAGAGAGAGAGAGAGAGAGAGATAGATAGAGAGAGAGAGAGAGAGAGAGAGAGAGAGAGAGAGAGAGAGAGAGAGAGAGAGAGAGAGAGAGAGAGAGAGAGAGAGAGAGAGAGAGAGAGAGAGAGAGAGAGAGAGAGAGAGAGAGAGAAAGGTCAGAATGAAATAGAGTAAAGGAATTTCTGAGATGGAGAGAGAGAGAGAATGAAATGGAGAGACTCTTTAATAGTTACATTCTGAAGTGTGTCCCTCCTCCTTAAGGGCTTCAAAACATAGTCCATTGACAGACTTTGTTCCCCTTACTTCCCGATTCATTTCATCTATCTCTGCTGACGTGCACCACGCTCTCTGAGCCAACATATCGCATGAGCCGGTTAAGGTTGAGCACTAATAGCTTCTCTGTGACTTTGTGGTTAAAGTAACGTTAAGGTTAGGATCAGGTTATGGTTATTGTTATGGTTATTGTTAGGATTAAGGTTAGGATAAAATTAGGGTTGGGATTAGGTTAAGGTTAAGGTTTAAGTTAATGTTATGGTTAGGATTAGGGTTATGGTTATGGTTAGGGTTAGGATTATGGTTAGGGTTAGGATTAGGGCCGGGTTTACAGTTCATTGCCCGCTCAACAATTGGTAGGAAACCCATCAAAAAGCCGACCATCATCCATTTTCCTGGCCTTTAGAAGCCTGACACAAGGGCCACACACACACACACACACACACACGCGCACGCACACACGCATGCACGCACACACGCACGCACGCACGCACGCACGCACGCACGCACGCACGCACGCACGCACGCACGCACACACACACACACACACACACACACACACACACACACACACACACACACACACACACACACACACACACACACACACACACACACACACACACACACACACACACACACACACACACACACACACACACACACACACACACACACACACACACACACACACACACACACACACACACACACACACACACACACACACACACACACACACACACACACACACACACACACACACACACACACACACACACACACACACACACACACACACACACACACACACACACAAAGGGACCAGGAAACAATAAACTGGCTGGGGATCACTTTCATACCAGTACCGATATCAAAACGATCAAACGACTTTGCTGAGTTATGTCCGTTGCGTGTGCTGTGTGAGCCAATCAGAGGCTTTGTTACATTTTGAATGATGTTGGATTGTGGTTGAATGGAAGAAACGTTATATCTTGGAACAAACATGCTTATTGGCTCACTGACACTGATGAGATTAACTACTTAGGTACCGGAATTTGGTATCTGATGACATGGTGTCATTTGATACCAAATTTCGTTACCACAGCATTTTTCGATACTCGATAGCACTGATTGATTGATTGATTTTATTTAGACATAAACATATACAGATCACATGAGTATTTGCTTGTCCCTGGTGAAGCAATTCCATCGATGACATAAAAGTATTGCATTTCGATACCCAGCCCTACTGTTCTGCGTATGCCAGTACTCTTTATATAAAGGTATGGGTGACGAACACTAATGGTTCCTTCTCACCCAAAGCAGCCAAGTCTAGCAGCGTGACTGCTTTCAATTAATTTCCGATGAAGCGTATGCAGCCACGAGTTACATACAAGGCACTGCGTACTCATCTACATTGGAAAATAATTGAATTGACATTGAGGTGACACTGCTGTATGATGATGAACATTGGCTGTAATAGTTTTCCCATTTTGTCAATGACAAAACATATGCTATTGGTCATTTAAGTTTGGTTTACCATGTCTTTTCCTCTGTGCCTCATTTTATTATTTTTTTATCCACTTTTTCTCCTCTTTTTCTATTTTTTCTCCCATCCCAATTTCGCTGTGCCAATTCTATTATTATTATTATTATTATTATTATTATTATTATTATTATTATTATTATTATTATTATTATTATTATTATTATTATTATTATTATTATTATTATTATTATTATTATTATTATTATTATTATTATTATTATTATTATTATTATTATTATTATTATTATTATTATTATTATTATTATTATTATTATTATTATTATTATTATTATTATTATTATTATTATTATTATTATTATTATTATTATTATTATTATTATTATTATTATTATTATTATAATAATAATAGCAGTAGGACGCGACCCCGGTCAGACGCCTCTGGTTTTAGCTCCGCAACGATGTACACACTTTTAGCTATTATGTTTGTTTTTTCTACTTTTTTATTTAAAGCAACACTGGCGGGTACGTCATACGACCGTCAGACACTTATGGACCTGAACCCCGGGCTCAAAGAGGAGTTTGGAGACACTTTTGACCTAGAATGGCCAGCAGAAATCAGACGGGAGAATGGCGGCAAGGAAAAGAACAAAGGCTACGGCAGGAGGAGACACAGAGGGAGACGTGGAGGTATCAGACTGAGACTAAAAAGAGCTGCTTACCGCCCAGCAATTCCATCCATCTTTCTGGCGAATGCCCGTTCGTTGGAGGGAAGGATGGATGACCTAAGGGCGAGGGTCCGGTTCCAACGGGAGATGAGAGACATCAACATCATATGTCTCACGGAGACATGGCTCACGTCGGCGACTCCGGACAAAAGCGTATCTCCCTCGGATGCCTTCACAGTATTACGTGCAGATCGTACCGCGGCCTCAGGAAAGAGCATCGGCGGCGGAGTCTGCCTCCTCACGAACAATTCCTGGGTTAATCCCGAGGGGGTGCATGTTCTCTCAAACTCGTGTTCCCCGGACATGGAACATCTTTCTATTCTGTGCCGTCCGTTTCACCTCCCGAGGGAGTTCACCGCGGTCGTCATGACCGCCGTATATATTCCCCCACACGCGAATACGGGCAAAGCGCTGGGAGAACTACACGATCATCTCAACAGACACCAGATCAAACATCCAGACGCAGCGATGGTAGTGGCTGGCGATTTCAACCAGGCCAACCTGAAGAAAGTGATGCCGTCCTTTTTTCAGCACATCGCTTGCTCCACCAGAGGGAAAAACACACTCGACCACTGTTATTCCCCGTTCAGAGCCGGCTACAAGGCAGTAGCCGCTCCGCCATTAACGGGGTCCACAAGCTCGAGCGACCACGACTCCATCTTGCTATTTCCGACATATCAACAGAGATCACGTGACGCCGTCGTGTCACGTGAGACAAAGAAGTGGACCGACGAATCAGAGGCCACACTCCAGGACGTGTTTACAGAAACGGATTGGGATATGTTCAAAGGAAGCGCCAGTGACGTCAGCGAGCTCGCAGACACAGTGGTGAGCTACATTACAACAATAGCCGATGGTATTGTCCCCAGAAAAACGGTGCGGATTTTCCCAAACCAGAAACCGTGGGTGGATAGCACTATTAGAGCAGCTCTGAACTCTCGTACCACCGCCTACAACCTGGGTAGGAAACATGGAGGAAACATGGAGGAGTATAAGGCTTCAGTCTATACTCTACGCAAGGCTGTCAAACTTGCTAAGAGGACATATGCTGATAAACTGGAGACACAAATGGCACAAAACGACACAAGAGGATTATGGCAGGGACTGAAGACAATAACTGACTATAAAGTCAGCGCCCCCTCAATGGGGAGCGACGACGCCTCCCTCGCGGACAAGCTCAACATCTTCTACGCTCGGTTTGGTGTAGACAGTGGCGCTGCTGGCTCTCCGGCTAGTGACGTCACTGGCGCGCTGGCTGTTGTGGAGGGGGGGGGGGGGGCAACCGCGGGGGGCGGGGACGCTCTCTCGTTGTCGGAACACAGTGTGAGAAGAGCATTTATGCAGGTGAACACCAGGAAGGCTGCTGGCCCAGATGGCATAACAGGACGCATACTCAAGTCCTGTGCCAACCAGCTGGCCCCTGTGTTCACCGCCATATTTAATCAATCCCTGGCGGAGTCAGTGGTCCCTGCCTGCTTCAAGATGTCTACCATCATCCCTGTACCGAAGAAACCCTCCCCAACATGTCCAAATGACTACAGACCGGTGGCACTCACCTCTGTGGTCATGAAATGTTTCGAGAGGCTGGTCAAGGACCACATTTGTGCCTCCCTCCCCAGTGATATGGACCCTATGCAATTTGCATACAGGACAAACAGGTCCACCGACGACGCGGTCTCCCAGGTACTGCACAGCACCCTCTCGCACCTTGACCGTCAGAAGGGGGGCTATGTGAGACTGTTGTTCATTGACTACAGACTGGTGGACAAGCTGATCGAGCTAGGTCTGAGCTCCGCCCTGAGCGCCTGGGTACTGGACTTTCTGAGTGAAAGACCCCAGGCGGTCAGGGTGGGGGGTCAGACCTCCAACACCATCACCCTGAGCATCGGGTCCCCCCAGGGCTGTGTTCTGAGCCCCCTGCTGTACTCACTCTACACACACGACTGTGTGGCCAAGTTCAGCTCTAACTCCATAGTGAAGTTCGCAGACGACACAGTGGTGGTGGGGCTGATCTCGGACAACGACGAGAAGGCCTACCGGGAGGAGGTTGAGGTACTGGAACGCTGGTGCCAGGACAACAGCCTGCTCCTGAACATTGGTAAAACCAAGGAGCTGATCGTGGATTATAGGAGAGGACAGCAGGAGACGCACACACCACTGATGATTAACGGGGCCACCGTGGACAGGGTGAGCAGCTTTAAGTACCTGGGGGTCCACATCTCAGAGGACCTGACATGGTCAACACACATAGACACAGTAGTAAAGAAGGCGAAACAGCGCCTCTACCACCTGAGACAGTTAAGGAAGTTCAGAGTATCGGGGAAGATACTCCAGTCCTTCTACTCAGGAGCTGTAGAGAGCATCCTGACCGGAAACATCACTGCCTGGTATGGAAACAGCATGGCACAGGACAAGAAGGCCCTACAGAGAGTGGTGCGCTCAGCCGAGCGTACCACGGGTATTGCACTACCCCCCCTGCAGGTTCTATACAACAAGAGGTGCAAATCCAGAGCCTGCAGGATAATGAAAGATCCTCACCACCCCAATAACAGCCTGTTTCAGCTGCTGAGGTCAGGCAGACGCCTGCGAACCCCAGCTACTAGGACAGAGCGGCTGAGGCTCAGCTTCTTCCCCCAGGCCATCAGAGCCATGAACAATGAACATTGAGTGCTCAGAACATTGAACTATCCACACACAAGCACACATGAACACACACACGACACGCACGCTGTGCACGCTCACACACGAGCAGCCACTTAACACTTTAACATGAGCGGGCACACACTCATGTCGCACACACGCACACTTATGGCCAAAGGAAAGGACACTTTAAATTAGAATAACAGGAACAGTGTATTGCACTACCAAAGCTAACTAGCATGTCCCATATGCTCTGTAAATAACTATGTACAGATACCGAGATGTCACTCCATGTTACCTGTTACCTGTTTACTGCACAATGTTGTTTTTTCATTTTTGATTCTATTATATGTTGTACCACTGTATTGCACATCGTTGCGGGCAAGACCACCCGCATTTCATTGTATACCTGTATGCCGTGACAATTAAAACTCTTGACTTGACTTGACTTGACTTGACTTGACTTGATTATTATTATTATTATTATTATTATTATTATTCATTTATTTTGTACAGCGCTTTTCAAAGACCCAAAGTCGCTGACAATAGGCAAAAAAGAAATAAAGAAAACAAAGAAACATAGAACCACAGGGAAACGGAGGACAATAAGAATACACAGGAACATAAAACCACGAGTAACGGATAACAAGTACGGGAGTGAGTAGGGGAGACAGTCGGGAGGAGAGTAAGGGAAAACCAAGGGGGGTGGGGGGGGGCAGGAGAGGAGAGAACGTGGGGCAGGGGGAAATGGTGGCGAGTTGGAGGAGGGTGGTTATGGGTAAGGAAGGTTGAATGCTTGGGAGAACAGGTAGGTTTTGAGTCTGGATTTGAAGGTGGAGAGTGAGGGAGAGTCTCTGATGGTCTGAGGGAGGGAGTTCCAGAGTCGGGGTGCAGCTCGTGAGAATGCCCGGTCACCAAAACTTTTGAGTTTGGATGACGGGACAGTGAGGGAAAGAGTGGAAGAAGACCGGAGGGAACGGGTGGGGAGGTAGGGGAGAAGGAGGTCAGTCAGGTAGGAGGGGGGCAGGCTATGGAGGGCTTTGAAGGTGAGGAGTAGTGTTCTGAAGTTAATGCGTTCCTTGATCGGGAGCCAGTGGAGGGAGTGGAGGACAGGAGTGATGTGTTCGCGGGACCGGGTGTTAGTGAGGAGGCGGGCGGCTGAGTTTTGGACCATCTGCAGTTTATGGAGGGAGCGGGAGGTGATGCCAGTGAGGAGGGAGTTACAGTAGTCCAGGCGGGAGGAGATGACGGCGTGTATGAGGGATTCAGCAGCAGGGGGGGGGAGGCAGTGACGGATTTTGGCAATGTTGCGGAGGTGAAAATATGAAGTTTTGACAATGGAGCGGACATGGGAGTCAAATGAGAGGGTGGGGTCGAGGATGACACCGAGGTTGCGGACTAGGGGGGAGGAGGTGATGGTGGAGTCATTGATGGTGAGTGTGATGGGTCCGGATCTGGTGAGGGTGGTGTTGGTGCCGATGATGAAAAGTTCTGTCTTGTCACTATTTAATTTGAGGAGGTTATGGGTCATCCAGGTTTGTAGTTCAGTGATGCAGGATTCAATGTGACTGAGGGGAGGGCTGTGGGGGGATAGTGTGGTGATGTAAATTTGGGTGTCATTAGCATAGCAGTGGAAGTTGAGGTTGTATTTGCGAATGATTTTATTAACAGATTGCAGAATGGGTACAATACAGTACACACGCAATGCACACACACACACACACACACACACACACACACACACACACACACACACACACACACACACACACACACACACACACACACACACACACACACACACACACACACACACACACACAATTCTCCCCTCACCTGTCTTGAACGTTGCTCGCATATGCCCCCCACTGGCCGGTTGTAGGGAAGATAGAAGCCTTGCATCACGTGTCCCCTCTGATACACGAGGAGGCAGCCTGTCACGTCCGCCAGCGCGGACTCTCATTGGCGAGGTGTAACGTGTGGGAGGTTCACACTACCCCCGCCATTTCCTGTCTCTGCTGTGCAGGCGTCCCCAACCGACCTGTAGGAGTCGCTGGGCCAAGCCGGAGGCAACGCCGACAGCCGGATTCGAACCCGGTGTCTGTTGTGTTGGTGACGAGCGCAAGCGCAATGTCCGCTGTGCCACCCAGCCGCCATTCTGTGCCTCATTTTCATACCATATAGGACCTCAACATTGAGAAAGCCTGGATTTTACTTTAAGCCTGGTTTACAAATGGATGCATCCAGCTTCTTTGATACATTATTATATATATATATATATATATATATATATATATATATATATATATATATATATATATTATACACACACATATATATATATATTTAGGCTATACAGTATATATATATATACAGTGGCTCAGGAGGGAGAGAAGTCATCTGGTAATCGGATGGCTCCTGGTTAGATTCCGGCTTCTCCTGCAGCGTGTCGAAGTGTTGTTGAGCAAGACACTCAACCCCTGACTGCTCCTTATAAGTAGGTTGGCACCTTGCATGGTTGCCTACGCTGGCGGTGTGTGAATGTGTGGCATAGGTTGTAAAGCACTTTGGATAAAAGCGCTATGTAAATGCAGTCCATTTACCATATATATATAGTTTTCATGCCACTTTATAGTTTTCATGTTTACTTTAAAATACATGATGCTGTCAGCTTCAGGTTAAAATTAAAGGAGCTGTAAGTGGTATTTCTTTTGTTAAAGTAAGTGTTCTACATAAAATAATTAAATAATTTAAATAATAGCACATTCTGTGTGTGTCTCTCCAAGCCAGGCAGAACTAATAGGAAACAGTCTCGTCTGGAGGCTGGAGAGACCCCCTCAGATCCCACGGCGATGACATCATGATCTGGTGACATCATGCGTGGGTGGATTTATGACTGAGAGCAGAGTTAACAGCCTAGTGATTTGGAGCTTCTTTGGATGTGCGAACATTAACGTTATAAAACCTTGCTAAGAGCTAATGGTGCTAAAAGTGGTGTTTTATTTTTTTTAAATAGCTCTACATTCTGACAGCCATCACTGATATAGTGCCTGGTCAGTAACATGGGTCTGACAGCCATCACTAATATAGTGTCTGGTCAGTAACATGGGTCTTACAGCCATCACTGATTTTTTTAAATGAAGGTAAGAGTAGGTGAAAAGCAAATAACAAACAAGGATTCAGTTGTATATCTAGGCTGCATACTGGACAAACATCTTACAGGAGAGGCCATGGCTAAAAAAGCCCACACTAAAATCTGCCAGAAAACGAAATTCCTAGCTAGACAAGGGAAATTACTGGACCAGGCAACACTTAAAATGCTAGCGGGCACATTAGTACAGAGTCACTTTGACTATGCTGCCACCTCCTGGTTCAGTGGCGCTCCACAGGTCCTGAAAAATAAACTTCAGACAGCTCAAAACAAATTAATTAGAGTAGTCCTTAAACTACCTCCACACACTCACCTAGGGCCAACTTTCTTTAGGCAACTAAACTGGCTTCCGGTCAATAAAAGGGTAATTCACATCAAATTAGGTCTCACACACAAGATAGTTCAAAATACAGGTCCGAAATATCTATCTAATTATTTTAATCGATTCCGTGACAATCATTCATACTCCACTAGAAGGAGCAGTACGGATTTTATTCTGCCAAGATTTAACTCCCTAATGGGCACAAATAAATTTTTATATTCTGCAGCACTGGAGTGGAACAAGCTTCCAGTGGCCCTGAAAAACATCGAAGAGGGGGGAAGTTTTAGACGTGCCACAAAGAAATGGCTAGCCAGTGAAGTATAGAATAGCCATAGGAAGGAGAGGGTAGGAAGTGCTTTTTTTGTATGGGGTTGCTATTATGTTTTATTCTGTTTTTTATTATGATGATCTTTGTTTTATTATGATGCTCTATGTTTTATTATGATGCTCTATGTTTTATTATGATGCTCTATGTTTTTATTATGATGCTCTGTTTTAGTATGTTTTATTATGATGCTCTATGTTTTATGATGTCTGTCCATGTCCAAAATCAGGGACCATGATGGAAATAAGTGCTTGCACTTTCTCATGTTTTTATCCCTTGGATGCTGTCTTTTACTCCACAATAAAAATCAATCAATCAATCAAACATGGGTCTCCCATTCCCTACGCTCTGCAGTACACACAAACTAAATGCTACGGTATCCCGTTCCCACTAATCCAATCAGGAGAGAGAGCTCCACACTGCAAAAACGGTCTGAGAAAAATGAGAAAATACCTAGTTATAAGCAAATATGGGCTTTCAAGATTTCTTGAAACAAGTAAGTAAGTATCCTGGTTGAATAAAGTTGGAACGGGGTATTTACTGCACAGCTGAGGGACTGGGAGACCCATTGTAGAATTATCCAAATGTATCCAGTAATTGTTTTGCAAAGGATTACTTGCCGTCCGGTGCCCTCTAGTTGGCATTCATAGCGAGTGCTACCGACACTGGGACGTCACAGCTCTGGGACGTGCATCTGTGCATGCGTCGGAACAGAGAACTACTTCCGGGTCGGTGCGACCCTCTGCTAGGATATAAAACAGTGTGAGTAACGTAACGTTACGGATTCACTCAAAGGAACTATCGAAACGAACATTATTAAGACCACACGAAGCACGTCTTTTGGAACAAAGGCTGATGAACCAGTTCTATTTCATTCTGGTTTCCGCTCAGCGTCATTCTGCACTAACCTCACTTCGTGCCTAGCACTGAATAAAAAACTCCACAATGTACCTTTACATACCGACATCCGTCTGGCCACACCCCTATCCGCTTACCTTCATAAGCAGGTGTGTGGTCACCTACTCGCCTCCTTCTTCACTTTCACCACAAGGAAGTGCCTTGGTAGATACCCACACTTGACGAGGTTGTTTAGTTGAAGAAAGTTGATACGTGTTTACATTTTTTCTTGCTTTTTTCTTCTCTCATAGATTTAAAAAGAAAAAAGCTAAGTCATAATGTTTACCTCGGAGGGTCGCGCTCGCAACGTCACCCTTCACCAGCGGTTCTCCATGGACCGGGGTTGAGGCCTCTCTCGTGGTCGGCAGCCACGCCCGGTAGGCGTCCGATGGATAGTTTGCCTCCAAGGAGCTGGTGCACCAGCGCCGTCTCCTGTGCGATGGCCTGGTTCCGGCTCTGGTTCCTCTGCTTCCGGGGAGTCGTCTGCTGTTGGGCGGCCGGCTCCTCTGGTTGCGGGGGATTTGAGATGCAAACTTTTTGTGTCAGCTCGCTCCCGTCGCAAGATGGTGGCTTGTAGACGCGAACGGCCTGGTTTTGGTGAGTTGCTGGAGCCGGATGAGGATGCGTCTGATTCTCCATGGCTGATGGAAACAGAGGACTACATGGTAGAAGCGGACAGGTTCTTGTTCGAAGCCCCGGTGGAGACATGTCCCCGCCCGTCCAGGTAACACTGGAGGGGGGTGAGATGTCTCCTTGGGATTCCTCGTATGCAGATGTTGGGTTAGAACCTCCGACTCGGCGGCGGGATGCCCTGCTATCAGCCACATCAGAATGTGGCTCCTTAACCAGTACTCTGCTGCATGTGAGGGACGCGAGCTCGGTGGGGGAAAGTATGCAGGGGGAACTGCGTGCTTTGTTCCCCGAGCTCATGGCGGCGGCGGCAGTCACAAAAACGGCGTGCCGCTGCCGCAGCCACTGCCTGTTCCTATTCCTGACGATCTCATAAAGAGGGACTGTATTTTCTTGTTACAAACTGTGTGTTTATTCCTGTCTTGCGTTGCTGGTAGGGTTAGCTTGCCTAGTGCAGCTTTCAATACACAGTAGCAGGAGTTGGTTGGGCTTGACGTGCCGAGACAGCTTGTACACAACCCTCAGCCTGTCTGGCCTCACGTGGTATGAGGCTGCAATCCATCACCTGGAAGACAATAGGCGTGGGAAGAGGACTAACAAGCCAACTCCAAAAGCCCTCCAGGGGGTTGGGCGAGGGGCTAACATCCCCACCCCGTAAAACACTATATTGTTACAGAAACGCCAACAAGAGAAAAACAAGACATCAACACCTTGGCCCAGGGAAGAGAAGGGTCTTCGATAAGAAGGTCTATGACACCATGTGGTGAAAGCCAGAAGTCTCTGGAAGCCACACGGCCGATCACCCTTCTTTCGTCCAGGGCTGCCCATATCGGTACGTGGAACGTGAGAAGAAATGCAGATGGCGCTGGATAGGCCACACCCTGCGAAAGCCCGCAAGTACCATCACCAGACAAGCCCTAACATGGAACCCGCAGGGCAAGCGGAAAAGGGGCCGCAGAAAAAGGGGGCGCAGAGACCTGGAGGCAGACACCAAGACCATGAAGATGACCTGGAACCAACTGGAGAGAACAGCTCAAGACAGAGATGCTTGGAGATCACTTGTTGACGGCCTATGCCCCAGAAGGGGTAGCAGGCGTAAGTAAGTAAGTAAGTGTGTTTATTCACCAAACATATTATGGGGATGCGACGTGTGAATCTTTCGCTGGGTTTGATAGGAGGGCTAGACGCTACATTCATGTTAGAGCTTAAGCAAGGCCTGCAGCCTACACTCGTTGAAAAAGTTTTTTTCTGCCTCGACCTGAATCTTCACATAAAGGTAGAGGTTAGTTGTGTGCTCTGTTGCTTAAACAGTGATATTGAGCCGCAACACTATTGTGTTGGTCTGCAGTAATGCTCGTATGAAAAAGTACCGCGGCTCATGCCGCTCTCTCTATCAGATTTTCTGTGTCTTACAACATGGATACGGGTGTCGGGTTCACACATACACAACTTGGCCTTGTTATAAACCCTGTTCACAGATGTGTCTGTGGTTAGCGTGCATTGAATTAGCTTGCGCTGTTCATTAGCATTTTTGGCTACTTAAGGTATCGTATGGCTGTTTGTTGTTGTCGTATGCAAGGGTTGGGCTTGCGAGGGGGTACCGGATAAACCCCTCCTTCCCTCTTCTGATTGGTCAGGGGGTTTATTGGACTCTCTTTTCATTCGGTCAGGGCCAAGCCGCTAGGCAGCTTGGCACGGGGGGGGGGGGGGAAGGGTTTCCCTGACTCCACACCTATCACATGCGGTTGAGTCTTGGGTTTCCCCCCGTCATAGCAAACGTCACTAGGCACGTTTCTATTGGATGACGGCTTCCGTGAGTTTTAGACCCGTATGTAGGGTCTGTTGTTGTCAAGTTGTCGGGGCAGAGCGTAGGAACTTACTGTTCTACTACGCTCGATATACGTGTAACTTGAGTCTGTTGGTCACATGACTCAATGTTACCGTGACTTTTCAATCTATGGCTCACGTGGGAAGTCTCTCTGAGGATTCCCGTCTCTCCTCTATGGTGAGGGTGGTGGGATGTAAGAATGTAAAAAAAAATTACCCTCGGCCGCGTCACGTGGGATTCATGTCAGTCGGTGTTTCTTTCTTTTTAATAATAAAAAGAGTGAAGAATATGAAGCACGACAAACTTCTTGTCGTTCTCCCAGGCGACTTAAAGGACCAATGTCTGGTGTCTGGTTAGACTATCCATTGATGTGTTGGGTCTCGACGCGTACATAGTGCTGGCTCGGGGTGTTTCTGATAAGAATCATGCAGGAGGCTAGTACGCCTTGGTTGCTCGTTATTAAAACAGCGTTTTTATAGGGCAACTGGGATGGGGGATTTTTTCTTCTTCCGAGAGCCTGTTACTGGGTCTCAACGGATTCTCGTTCATATCTGGGGGATGTTAACGGAATAGATCAGGACATAGGTAGAGGGGTCTCACGCCCTTGGGGTGGGCCACTGAGCGCGGTACAAATGGGACCGTCTGGGTGGCGCCCTCTTTTCATGTTTTAGATCGACACGCATACCTACCCTCTCTCCTGGAGTGGGCATGTCAGCGTGGTTAGGGCATGCGACTGGTTCTGGTCGCGCTGGTCCAGGTCAGTTAACCCGTTGCCCGCTGGGGACGCAGATCTGCTGTTCTGGTACCCTGAGGGACTTTTGCTTTTTTCGGGGGGAAAAATGCCGGGTCGGCCCGGGTGTCACATGGTTAGGCGTTATGGAGACCCTTTGTTGGGTACACGTTGTACCTGACACTATCATAAAGGGGCTGGTTCTCCTTTCTTTCGCTCCTCTCTCACGCATGGCGAAGAGGGGGCTGTTGGGGTGGTCTCCTGGACCTCCTCTGGTAACCCTGTGTGCTTCCCGAGCCGCCGGGCCCGGTCCGAAGTAATGTTTCGTTGAAACCGTATGCCTGGGATAACCCTTTTTGGAAACTGAAACACTTGTACTGCGGTATAGCTGGTGTATACCCGCAGGTGTGTTTTGGAGTTTTTTCTTGAGGGGTTATAGGAACAACCACCGTATGTTGTACCAAGAGGGTGGTTGATTCCCTGGTGTGTTGGAGCAGTCAACTCCCGGGTTACCCGGTTGAGTGTGCCCCTGCACGTTCATGACGTCTGCCAATCGTGTCAGCCTTCTCTGCCTCGACCCCTCTGGGTGGGTTTTTTTTTATGGAGGCTTTGTCATGGTGCGCAACCATGCCAGCATACGCCCCTTCCGCCGGGGTGCTGTTTTCAATTGACCCCTTTGGCGCCTGTCTCGTCCGCAGTGCTCCAGGCGCGGGTCTACAGCCTGCTGCCTGGTTTCCCCGGTGCGCTGCCTGCTTCCGTTATGGTTAACCTTTTGAGTGCTTCAAAGTTACGGCCATGCTGACTGCCTGTGTTGCAGGGTCAGTGTGCCAGGCGGCGTACTAATGGGGGGAAGGGCCCGCTCTTGGAGGGGCCCTGTCCGAATACGCTGGCGATGTGGGGGGCGGTGTCACTAAGTGACCGCCTGGTGAGGTCTTGATGCTTGGCGTCATTGACCTCTCCGGGCCCCCTTTTTTTCCAGGGGATCCAGTCCCTTCAAGGGGTCTGGGTCTGCCTTCGCGCTCCGCTACTACGGCCTTGCCACGGGGTTGAGTTTGCTCTTGACTCCGTGATTTTTGGGGGCAGTAACAAGGGTTGTTCTTTCCGTTCGTTCCCTGGTGGCATGCGGGTTGTGCGTGTGCGTAGTCGTGGGGTCAAGCCACGGTCTGCTCACCCTGTGCGTTGAGTTGCTCGAGTTCCTCTTCGCACGGTCGGATCCGTCTCCCTCCCGTCCTCCAATAGGGAGGGTATCCCTCCATTAGGGAGGGTCAGGGGGGCTCGGTCCTCTCCGGTCTGATGGTTGTGGGGGGCCTCAGCGGGGTACATTTGTCGAGCTTCTGGCTTCCGCTCAGCTCCTCTTGTGCAGAATGACGCTGAGCGGAAACCAGAATGAAATAGAACGTAAGGTTATGTATATAACCAAGTTCTATGAATACTGGTGACGCTCAGCGTCAGGACGCCACTGCGGCCCTTGACCTCGCCTTGTGGTGAAAGTTTGGGAAGGAGGCGAGTAGGTGACCACACACCTGCTTATGAAGGTAAGCGGATAGGGGTGTGGCCAGACGGATGTCGGTATGTAAAGGTACATTGTGGAGTTTTTTATTCAGTGCTAGGCACGAAGTGAGGTTAGTGCAGAATGACACTGAGCGTCACCAGTATTCATAGAACTTGGTTATATACATAACCTTATGTTATATTTGGTGACTCAACTGACCAATGGTACGATATTATTGTAAAAGCAGACTACCAGTCTAAATAGTTATTTGTAAGCATTGAATGTGACGGCTTGTTGATGTGTTTATAACGCAGGCTACCAGTCTAATGTTATTGTGTTCTGCTTGAACGTATCACTGATTCCATCGTTTGTTTCTGTTTATTCCAGGTTAATAATCTGACTACAAACCAGCTAAAATGGCTAAAGCACTGACAATCACTGTACCATTTCTACGGAATAAAAGAGTACAAGAGAATGTCGGTCATCTGAATTGTTTCCTTCGGTCTGCAAAACCAGTTGTTTTGCCATACACCCTTCCAGAGGGAGATCTTATCAGCGAATAAAGACTGTGACTGGCCGGATATCTGGACAATTATTAGCCGTTGGTCAGTCAAGTCGTCCGAATTGTTACTGACCATACACTCTATATCAGTGATGGCTGTCAGACCCATGTTACAGACCAGACACTCTATATCAGTGATGGCTGTCAGACCCATGTTACTGACCAGACACTCTATATCAGTGATGGCTGTCAGACCCATGTTACTGACAAGACACTATATCAGTGTTGGCTGTCGGAATGTAGAGCTATTTAAACAAAAGAAAACACCACTTTCAGCACCATTAGTTAGCAATAAAAAATCCTTAGCAAGGTTTTATAACGTTAATGATCGCACATCCAAAGAAGCTCTAGATCACTAGGCTGTTAACTCTGCTCTGTCATAAATCCACTCACCCATGAATGTCACCAGATCATGATGTCATCACCGTGGGACCAGAGGGGGTCTCTCCAGCCCCCAGACGAGACTGTTTCCTATTAGTTCTGCCTGGCTTGGAGAGACAGACACACACACACACAACAAGAGCACAAGGTTTAAATCACGGAACTAACTGATGACAGTCGGCCCGTCGCTACAGACTATTAAGTGGGCCGTGGAGCTTGTGGAACGCCTCGCAGCTTACTGGGTGCCTTGTGAACACTTTGAGCACCAGCCAACGGCCAAGACACTCTTTGATGGAAACACAATGAGAGGCGGGTCCAGGGGCGGGTCCAGTGGGCGAGTCCAGGCGGCGGGTCCAGGAGGCCGCTTGCACTGAGACGTGACAGGGCAGTGTTTATTTCTCCCTTGGTTCGGCCTCACAGCACGTATCACAAAACAATAGCAAGGGGCACCTGTTCACCTGCTTATTTCTTGGATTCGTTTTTGTTGCTGCTATTGTCGCTTAAAGATACAGTACGACGAAAATGTATTTTTTCAATCCCATTGTTTTTAACCATTTTCTTTTACAGAAGGTATTGTGGCAGTTATCACCCCCCCCCACCCCCCTCATGGATATGTGAAGGATGGGAGATATTATTGCCACAGAAGGAGTAGAAACAATTAGGTAGCTGATTAGTACTGATAGAACACACCTGTGCATCATCAGTTCACCCACATATCACGTGCACACACCCCAGACACACACACACACTACAAAGACACTAGGTTAGTCAGAAATAAGTTGAGTGGAGGTGAGGTTGGAGTTGTGACAGAGAGAGAGATTGAGATATTCGGAGTTGTGTAAGGTGAGAGGTAGTGAGAGGAGAGGTGAAGGCAAGACGGTGTTCATTGTGTTCTGGACCCTAGACTGGCTAAGAAACCCCCTTGTGTACTGACCCTGGACCGGACGGCTAGTATTGAACAATCCCTTTTTGTGTACGGGAGCTTGTTTTGTGTTTTGGACCATCGGACTGTTTTACGACCATTCTCTTGCCTATCGAACTGAATTCTGCCCTTATTCAATAAATATTCGTATTGATTGATATTACTCTTGTGTGGACATTCGAATTTGTTTGTATTTGAACCGTGGCGAGTCTGAACCCCACCAGGCTCGTCACAATATGTTGATGTAATTAAAGCCCTTTGATGTCCATCTCCCTGAATATCAACAAAATAAAGCAATTTTAGATATCCAATCTACTTCCTCTGAAATATCGCATAATACACATGGGTTACTCCTGATTCGCCCATTAGTCACATCTAGCTGCTCTGATTGGCCTATCAGTCACATCTGTCTAGTGAACAGAAGACCACGCCCCCTCAGCCTACTGAGAGTTGGCTGTGCTCAGAGAGGGTGGCCTAAAACACTTTTTTTTTTTATCCACTTTTTCTCCCATTTTCTATATTTTCTCCCATCCCAATTTCGTATCATCCAATTCAACCCTCCCCTGTCACGAACGCTGTTTCTTGCCTCCCACAAGCCGGCTGCAATGTGGACTAAGTCATACATAGCACAAGTCCCCTCCGGTACTTGAGGTAACAGCAGTCGCATCTTTTCACCTGCGCAGCTCGATCTCTCAGTGGCGAGGAGTAACGCGTGGGAGGCTCACGCTGCCCCCGACACTTCCTGATTCTACTGCGCAGGCGCACCAACTGACCTGTAGGAGTCGCTGTCCACAACGCCCGATCCCCACCCATCAGTTTCCCACCCCCTAATACGGCCAATGTGTATTAGTACGGACGGCCAGCTAAACTGAAAGCAATGTGGAGCGCTGGGCTCGAACAGGCAAGCCCAGCGTCTCCGTCATTCGTGGCGAGCGCCTTGCCCACTACGCCACGTAGCCGCCCCCTGGTGGCCTAAAACACTTATAACTAATCTGAAGCTGAAAAAACATTGTAACATTAGTCTGTCTCTGTCTGTCTGTCTGTCTGTCTGTCTGTCTGTCTGTCTGTCTGTCTGTCTGTCTGTCTGTCTGTCTGTCTGTCTGTCTGTCTGTCTGTCTGTCTGTCTGTTGGTCTGTCTGTCTGTCTGTCTGTCTGCCAGAATTGGCAGCAGCATCACCAGCATTCTAAATAACCACTACTTTGAACACATTGTAATTTCTTGTCTGTCTGTGTTTTTATCTCTAACTACAGCTTATCCAAGGTTTTATTTAATTGTATCGGGACACTCTACTTCCATATTCTATGAGCTCTTCAGGTACACTGAAAAAGGGAAACAAGACAGTCTTATCCTCAGAACCATCGTGACCTGAGGTTTCGAACCCACCCAACCTATACGGACACGTGTATGTATGTAGGTCAAGTGGTCAAGTCCCCTCAATTCCACATAATATACATCCCAGATTTTTCTGGGCCTTCTGCAGGGATCAGGGGCAGCTCATGTCCAGCCTTGCCGGAGCCTTATTGTAATTCTAGCTTCCTGTGAAGTCTGTCATTATACTTTGTATTTCAGCTCCATCAGACTGGCGCTGTGTGAATGGCCCCCGAAGGCTGTTTGTACTCTAGCCACCTATTTCTGTGACCACACAGGATACGTTAGATCTTGGGCCACGTGTTTACTGTGCATTGTAATTCTATGGACCCGGGACGATGATGATGATGATGATGGTGATGATGAAGATGAAGATGATGGCGCGTCTGGGGGACTGAACCATCTCCGTGACATACAGGGCTCCGAGCCCAGACAGAACAATGTGTTTTGTTTTCGCCCCTGTTGTTACCGATGACCTCAGCGTTTCTTTAATAGGCGTGCGCGGTGGAGCGCTCGCAGACCGTGTCGGCAGTGGTGTTTGTCACTGCGTTTTATTTTGAGACGGTCTTCCCACGTGAGGCTCCCAGCGAGGCTGAGACCTGCCTCGGCTTGTCAGACGGCCACCGGCTCTCTGTCTGCGTGTTTGTATCTGTTTGTCTTTATGTCTGTCTGTCTGTCTGTCTGTCTGTCTGTCTGTCTGTCTGTCTGTCTGTCTGTCTGTCTGTCTGTCTGTCTGTCTGTCTGTCTGTCTGTCTGTCTGTCTGTCTGTCTGTCTGTCTGTCTGTCTGTCTGTCTGTCTGTCTGTCTGTCTGTCTGTCTGTCTGTCTGTCTGTCTGTCTGTCTGTCTGTCTGTCTGTCTGTCTGTCTGTCTGTCTGTCTGTCTATCTAGCTATCTAGCTATCTTTCTATCTATCTATCATCCCTTCAGAGAGATTCATTTTTCCCCCTCCAACTCTCTCTCTCTTCATCTTGTGGTCCACTCCCTCCGTTAATCTCTAAATGTTGTCCTCCCCTCCCCCGCCCATCCTCCTCTCTCATTACAGGGCCTCCATCACCACAAGACCAGCTCACACCCAGCCTGGCTACCAGCTACCAACTATAATCTACCATCTACCAGCTACCAACTATAATCTACCAGCTACCAGCTACCAGCTATCATCTACCAGCTACCAGCTACCAGCTACCATCTACCAGCTACCAGCTACCAGCTACCAGCTACCAGCTATCATCTACCATCTACCAGCTACAAACTATAATCTACCAGCTATCATCTACCAGCTATCATCTACCAGCTACCATCTACCAGCTACCATCTACCAGCTACCAGCTACCATCTACCAGCTACCATCTACCAGCTACCAGCTATCATCTACCATCTACCAGCTACCAACTATAATATACCAGCTATCATCTACCAGCTACCAACTACCATCTACCAACTACCAGCTACCAACTACCAGCTACCATCTACCAGCTATCATCTACCAACTACCAGCTACCAACTACCAGCTACCATCTATCATCTACCAGCTATCATCTACCAGCTATCATTGAGTTCTTTAATAGTTGTCATACAGAAGTACAGAATACTTTCATACAAAATGCTTCTTACTGTTACGCTCCAGAGACTGTGCTAGACAAGATAGTATCAAATAACATAATAACATAATATAGCATGAATTTAGAAGAAGAAAATGAGGTCACAGTGTTCGGTATAGACATATGTACAATGTTCTGAGTTACCATATAATATACAATACACAATACTATGCAGTGTACTAATGTACAGTACTATCTAGTGCAAAGCAGAAATGGGATGAGGTACAATTTTAGGTACAATTTACAGTAAGGTGTACGAGTTGTAGTGCAATCCTTCATCCATAAATATAAAGTGTGGGGAGTGGGTGCTACAGTGTATTTGTTTAAAGTGGGTGTGTGCTATAAGTGTGTGGAGTGGGTGCTACAGTGTGTTTGTTTAAAGTGAGTGTGTGCGTGTGGATGTGTGTGCTATGTGCGTTTGGTGGTTGTTGTTGTGTAGTGTTCATTCATTGTTCGTTTAGCAGCCTGATGGCCTGGGGATAGAAGCTTCTTCTGAGTCTTTCTGTGCTCGCCTTGAGACTCCTGTATCGCTTGCCTGACCGCAGCAGTTCAAAGAGGCAGTTGTTTGGGTGACTGGAGTCTTTAATGATTCTCTTAGCCTTGCCCTTGCAACGCTTGTAGTAAATGTTCTGGAGGGTGGGGAGCCCCCCTCCAATTGTGCGTTCGGCTGAACGTGTCACTCTTTGTAGTCTGCTTTGGTCTTGTGCAGTGCTATTCCCAAACCAGGAGGTGATGTTGCCGGTCAAGATGCTCTCTATTGTACATGAGTAGAAGTTCTTAAGGATCTTCTGGCTGACTTGGAACTTCCTTAGGCGCCTGAGGAAGTAGAGGCGTTGTCGTGCCTTCTTCACAACACTGTTAATGTGTGTGGTCCATGTCAAGTCCTCGGATATGTAGGCTCCGAGGTACTTAAAGCTGTTGACTCTCTCAACCGGTGCCCCGTCGATGCTGAGGGGGCTGTAGTCCTTGACCCCCGACCTCCTGAAGTCCACAATCATCTCCTTTGTTTTGCTGACGTTCAGGGAGAGGCTGTTTTCCTGGCACCATCCCGCCAGGACCTTGACCTCTTCCAGGTAGGCCCTCTCGTCGTTGGCAGAGATCAGGCCCACCACCACTGTGTCGTCAGCAAATTTGACGATTGTATTGCTACTCCGCTGAGCCACACAGTCGTGTGTGTACAGGGAGTAGAGGAGGGGACTCAGAACACAGCCCTGGGGGGCCCCTATGTTGAGGGTGATGGATGAGGAGGTGCAGTTGCCTGCTCTCACCACCTGGGGTCTGCCAGTCAGGAAGTCCAAGACCCACTGGCAGAGGTCATAGCCCAAGCCCAGGTCCCTGAGCTTGGCTATGAGTATGGAGGGGACTATGGTATTGAATGCCGAGCTGTAGTCGATGAATAGCATTCTCACATAGTTCCCCTGCCTCTTGTCCAGGTGTGATGCTGCTGTGTGCAGCACATGGGATATGGCGTCCTCCGTGGACCTGTTGGGGCGGTATGCAAATTGCAGGGGGTCCATGTTGATGGGGAGGGAGGAGCAGATGTAGCCCTTTACTAGCTTCTCAAAGCACTTCATGGCTATGGAGGTGAGAGCTACAGGGCGGTAGTCGTTGAGGCAAGCAGGCTTGGATTTTTTGGGTACAGGGATAATAGTGGACTTCTTCAGGCAGGTGGGGATGACAGCCTGTTCTAAGGACAGGTTAAATATGTCAGTGAATACTGGGGCCAGTTGGTCGGCACAGACTTTTAGGACGCGGCCGGGGATGCCGTCTGGACCTGCTGCCTTCCTGATATTCACTTTTTTAAAGGTCCGCCTCACCTCATGCTCTGTTACCCTGAACACTGCGCCTCCATCAGCAGCCGACCCCCCCCCCTATCATCTACCAGCTATCATCTACAGTACCAGCTATCATCTACCTACTGTAGATATACCCCATCCCATCTTATCTTAAGACCAGCTCACACCCAGCCTGGCTACCAGCTACCAACTATAATCTACCATCTACCAGCTACCAACTATAATCTACCATCTACCAGCTACCAGCTATCATCTACCAGCTACCAGCTACCATCTACCAGCTACCAGCTACCAGCTATCATCTACCATCTACCAGCTACCAACTATAATCTACCAGCTATCATCTACCAGCTACCATCTACCATCTACCAGCTATCATCTACCAGCTACCATCTACCAGCTACCATCTACCAGCTACCATCTACCATCTACCAGCTACCATCTACCAGCTACCAGCTATCATCTACCATCTACCAGCTACCATCTACCAACTATCATCTACCATCTACCAGCTACCAACTATAATCTACCAGCTATCATCTACCAGCTACCAACTACCATCTACCAACTACCAGCTACCAACTACCATCTATCATCTACCAACTATCATCTACCAGCTACCATCTACCAGCTATCATCTACCACCTACCAGCTACCATCTACCAGCTATCATCTACCAGCTACCATCTACCAGCTATCATCTACCAGCTACCATCTACCAGCTATCATCTACCAGCTATCATCTACCAGCTATCATCTACAGTACCAGCTATCATCTACCTACTGTAGATATACCCCATCCCATCTTATCCCCCTAATCATGCTAAGCGCAGGGATGAAAACCAACCAGAACTATCTGAACAGAATAGCTTATCTTTTAAATGGAAATTCATTATAGACGACTGATTACCTGAACATAATTCACTGGAAAACTCAAACTCACAGTAACAGAGAAGGGTAAACCAACAATTTACTCCAATTTATATATATATATTTTTTGACCTACTATTTCTCCTCCTTTTTCTGTGATTTTTCTCCCATCCCAATTTCCTCTCATGCCAATTCTCCCTCCCCTGTCCTGATCGTTGCTTGCATGTGCCCCCCACTGGCCGGTCGTAGGGAGGATAGAAGCCCATCACATGTCCCCTCCGATACATTTGGAGGCAGCCAGTCACTTCTTTTCACCTGCCAGCGCGGACTCTCATTGGCGAGGTGTAACGTGTGGGAGGCTCACACTGCCCCCGCCATTTCCTGTCTTTGCTGTGCAGGCGCCCTGACCGACCTGTAGGAGTCGCTGTTTACAATGACCAGACTATCACCCATCGACTCTCCTCCCGCTGACTCTGCCAATTGAGTCAGTATGACGGCCGGCCCAAGCCGGAGGCAACGCTGACAGCTGGATTCGAGACCGGTGTCTCTTGCGTTGGTGATGAGCGCAATGTCCACTGCACCACCCAGCCGCCCAATTTATATATATTTATAGTGTTATCATCGTCATCATCGTCATCATGTACAGCCATTAATGAAGTGTGAAGTTACATTTGTGTATAATCTTAGAATCTAAATGGCTTTTTGCCTCCATGTGTTTCTGAGAAGTCGCCCATTGTTGCTTGAGATGATTGAACACGCCATTGAACAGGGGGGATTCTTGAGAGATGTAAATATGGCTTTAATTTCTTTACTACTCAAAAAGGACAAGGACCCCAATGACTGTCGCAGCTATAGGCCCCTGAGTCTTCTTGGGGCCGATCTAAAAATGTTTGCCAAAGTACTAGCCCGTCGTCTGCAGAAGTATATGGCAGTGCTGGTGCATTGTGATCAAACCGGATTTATTCGGGGTCGCTTAGATAATCTCAGGAGATTATTACATGTAATTGACAACAGTAAGGACAATATATCTCCGGCCACGGTTCTGTCTTTAGATGCCATGAAGGCATTTGATAGACTAGAATGGTCATATCTTTGGATAGTACTGGAGGCTATGGGACTTGGAAAGGAATTTATACAGATTAAAGTGCTCTATGCCTCACCGTCAGCAATGATAATGACAGGCAAAATATGCTCCACACTCTTCCCGGTCTCTAGTCTTCTAGGCAGGGTCGTCCTCTGAGCCCCGGACTATTCACGCTTTCCCTCAAACCCTTAGCCCAATGTTTTAGGCAAACAGAAGAAATCGTCCCTATAATAATCAATGATACACCATACAAAATTGCTCTTTATGCTGATGACTTACAAATGTTTATGAAAGACCCTTTCAGCCACAAAGTTACTGAATATAATTGATGATTTCGGTAAATTATCAGGCTTCAAAATTAACTGGCCCAAATCAGCTTGTTTATCACTTAATGAGTTGGCCATGAGTGGTGCAACTACCGGCTGACATCCCCATAGTTGAACACTTTAAATACTTAGGCATAGAGATTTTCCCCACACTAAATCAGATGACTAAATATAACTTTCCAGGTACATATAATAAAATACACCAAGATCTAAATAGATGGTCGAGCCTTCCTAACTCCTTACAGGCCTGAGCATCCATAATCAAAATGAACATTAGGATAAACACTAGGATAAACTTTGTTAGCTCAATGCTCCCCCTACCTCCTCCAATAGACCACTGGCGCAAGACACAAACTATGATATCTAAATGTATTTGGAATATGCACTTATCTGTGTTTCATTACACGTATATGTGCATGCTTACCAACTGTTTTGCCTGTTTTATTGCAACACTACTATCACCGACATCTAAGAAGGGAGATCCCCCCTTGAACAGCCCTTCTAAGGTTTCTCTCCTCCACATTGCCTGTGGTGCATTTTTTCCTATTGCTAGGTTTTAGTGTGGGAGTGTTGCATTCATTTATTTTAAATTGTTTAGACTTCATGGTGTTTTTGTTTTGTTTTGATTTATTGTGATGTTTCTTCTTGACTTGTTTAAAGAAGACGTGTCTGGCCCATGGGGACATTAACGTGTGTTGTCGGGCCTTACAAATAAATTTGATTTGATTTGAATAACAAACACCCAAGAATCAAAATAACTACCACTCAATGTAGGAAACAGGATGGGGGCTTGGCAATCCTCGATTTTAAATTGTACTTCTGGTCCTTTTCGCTGAGACCTGGTTTGACCCTGAAATTGCTGTGTCTTGGCGTTCGTTAGAAGCAGCAGCGGTCTCACCACAAAGATTACAGGATGTAGTATACTCCAATATCCCTATATCAAAATGCCAATTACGATATGGACCGATCATATCCCACGTAATTCAAACATGCCGTATTGTACAGAGGTCTTGTGCTGTCAAATGTCCATGGCACCTCGACTCTAATTTTTCATAACCAACAACTACTTGTTGGCCACAAACCTGTTAATATTCCTCAATGGGAGAGGAGGGGAGTTCATACTCTGGGGGATATATATATGATAAAACCGGCTTTTGAGCGTTTCAGGACCTAAGAGATTTTTCTGACCTCCCCAGCGTATCATTATTCCTCTACTTGCAACGAAGGTCGGCTCTCAGGGCGCATGGGGTACAGTGGGCTCAAGCACTACACCCACACCTTTTTATTAAGCTTATCGGAGACAGGACAACCTCAAGAGGGTTTGTCTCAGATTTGTATACATTCTTAATCAAATCGACATATAAAAACTTGTCATTGGATACAATCTGGTGAGGGGACATCCCAGGGGGGAGGAAATGTCTTTTGTGGTGTCTGTACAATATAATTTGATTTAGATTTTTATTTTCTGTATTTATAATTTTTGTTATTCTGTTGTCATTATTGTTATTGTTAGTTCTATTATTGTCGTGTGAAGTCCTCTCTATTATTATTATATTGTGTGTTGTCATGTTTTTTATATTTCATGTAAAAAAGAAAGAAAAGAAATAAATTTGATCACACAAAATGCAAATAGTCTACCTCCCCTCCATCCAAATTATTTTATTTATTACTTATTTTGTTTACCCTTGTTTGTAACCAGGGCCCTGTTTCTTGTACCTGGTTCAACTAAGTCGATCAAGATGTCATTATCCAGCTTCAGTTAACCCGATGTTCGAAGCCGGGATTTTCCTGTTCCTCGAAGGTGGATTCAGTCTCGTTAACTCAAACCAGACTTGCGACTCAGGCTAAATGCGCGCGGCCGCTTCAGGCGAAAAGCCAGCACGTATCGATGGCAGAGATCCTGATTCTCTAACGGCATTGATTGATTAATTGATTTAAAACTTTATTGACAGATTGCAATACGGCTCAATCGCCTCGCCGACAAGTTAAATGCTTTATCTATAGGCTAATTTTAAGTCCCTCATTACCTCAATCAATCAGATTATATTTCTTTAAACTTGCCTGCTGGATTGAATAATCAAATGAGATCTTGCTAGCGAAAATAATTAGTTAAACTTATACAGAATTACGATACGGCTCTCTTACCCATTGATTGATGTATAGTCGATCTTTAACTTATCTCCAATGTGGTCTAACGGGTTGTTGTTTTGACTATCACGCAGACGACCGGGGTTCGAGACCCTAGTCTTTTCCTTCTTTTTGCAATATAGGAATAATTCAATTTGGTGCACGTTGAGAGCTATATAAAGAATGACATCCTCAATGCATGTAGATTTATAATATTTTAACTTAAAACCAGGCTACTTTGGCGTATAATCATTAATATTATATTCAAAAAAATCATATTAGAAACACCGGGTTTTGAACCCCGGTCGCTGGGTTGGCAGGCTTGAGCACTACCGCTGCACCACTGTGCGAGATGGGATAAATTCATTGTTTATACATTAATGAACGAGAGACCCGTGTTTAGAATATCCTTTGTTTTGAATGAAGTTTATCTCTTTATCCTCATTCATTAATGTGACGTCAACGGCTCATTCAATTTCTCAAATCCGTCAAACAGCGCATCTCATCAGACATCTTAATCCCAGTTACAATTAAAATAACCACATAATGTGTACATCGCACGAGCGAGCGCCACGGTATATATAACGTGCATTATTTAGGACAAAGTGAATTTAGTATCAGCATTTTGGGTCTATTTTACATTTCAAAAGCCCCCTCTGGAAGAATGGAGCACAAAAACGTAATTCAGAATGGTATAATGCAGATCGTAGACTGTGGGAATAGTTTCAGGAAACGGGCTGTCACTTCTTTGCGGGGGCGTGGCGATGGTTCAGGCTAACTTGAACTTAAACTCTGCTTTCGACCAGGCTCAAACTTTTGGATCTGTTGTCATGGTGATTTGGAAAATCCACGTACGGGGAACCGGAAAGTCCGGCTAACTCAGTTATCCAGTTAAAGTTATCCGGCTAACTCAGTTATCCAGGTACAAGGAACGGGGCCCTGGTTACTGTAATCCTGTT
>NC_140174.1:30720782-30758859 GCF_963971535.1 Notolepis coatsorum | reverse complement strand
CCTCTGCTATCTTTGGCTGGAGAGGGGAAGAGGGTTGAGGAGAGGGGGAGAGGGGTGAGGAGAGGAGGAGAGGGGAAGAGGAGAGAGGGAGAGGGTTGAGGAGAGGGGGAGAGGGGTGAGAAGAGGAGGAGAGGGGGAGAGGAGAGGGGAAGAGGGTTGAGGAGAGGGGTGAGGGGTGAGGAGAGCAGGGGTTGAGGAGAGGGGGAGAGGGGTGAGGAGAGGAGGAGAGGGGAAGAGGGTTGAGGAGAGGGGGAGAGGGGTGAGGAGAAGAGGAGAGGGGAAGAGGATAGGGGAAGAGGGTTGAGGAGAGAGGGAGAGGTTTGAGGAGAGAGGAGAAGGTTGAGGAGAGGGTTGAGAAGAGGGAGAGAGTTGAGAAGAGGAGAGGGTTGAGGAGTGGAGGAAAGGGTTGAGATGATGAGGAGAGGAGGAAAGAGAGGCATGGGTGGAAAGGTTGGGGGAAGAGAGAGAGAGAGAGAGAGAGAGAGAGAGAGAGAGAGAGAGAGAGAGAGAGAGAGAGAGAGAGAGAGAGAGAGAGAGAGAGAGAGAGAGAGAGAGAGAGAGAGAGAGAGAGAGAGAGAGAGAGAGAGAGATGACAGTCAGTTCACAGTCACGCTCTACAAAGTAGCCCCACCACTAAAACGAACAAACAAAAAGGGGTGGAGACATGTTTTCAGTCTCTGGTTGATTAACTTTAAAAGGTCTGTTTACGTTGTAAACACAGGAGTATAACAGATCTATCTATCTATAGTATATTCAGATTTACAGTGGCTTGGGAAATACCCATTATTTTCCATCTTCAAATCAAACTCATATATATATATACATTAGAAAACCCAGATGTGGTATTCAGATGGTTCTGGAACCAGGTGAAATATTAAACTGCAAAATGACCATCTCTAAAGTTCCATGAATGGGTGTCATTGGGTCCAACATAACATGTTCCATGCTGTCTAATCTCATGGTATTACAGTATGCATGGAGTTACCAGTATGAAATGGTATCAGAATACATGTGACAAATGCTATTTTTCCTGTTCACCGGCAAGGCTGTGGTATTAGGCACATGGACAAGACTCACCAAATCACTTTCCTCGGCTGTGGCTTTAAAAGTTTGGGTTTCCTCAGTTTGTCTGCGATGGGCGCTGCAAGGAGACAAAACAAAAGCTTCAGAGAGTGAATGGGGCCAAACGTATTGTATGCACAAGAAGATCCAGGCCTTAGCTGCACCAAAACCACAACGCGTCAGACCCTTCCACCCCCTCCTACACAATGTTTACAGGGACGATAGGGAAGAGGCCTTCACACAAGACTTGAACTAGCTACGTTATATGTCATAGGGATTGGAATAGGTTGGAACCGTGTTAGCCACTTGGAAACCAAGCTCTGCCAAGAAGCAGTAATTCATCTCCACGCCGATGTCCAAACAGCATCATGAAGTAATCTGAAGAGACCCTTTATTTATACCTAAAGGCTCATTGCACTGTTAATGTTTAGAGGTACTGGATCGTCGCTCGGGCAAGGTGTACATGTGTCAGCTGTTCCAAATCCACCGTCGCTCGTGTTTATGTGATGCTGTCGCCAAAAGCGTCTATAAATCTGATCCAAATTAAGAATAGATTATTCAGAGTGTGTATGACTAAGCTGTCCTGGTTTAATTCGGTCACTATTGCACTATATCCGCACGCAAAGCGCTGGCTTGGGAGGGGGTATTGCAATCCCTCATGTCCGTGTGTGTATCTGTCTGTCTGTCTGTCTGTCTGTCTGTCTGTCTGTCTGTCTGTCTGTCTGTCTGTCTGTCTGTCTGTCTGTCTGTCTGTCTGTCTGTCTGTCTGTCTGTCTGTCTGTCTGTCTGTCTGTCTGTCTGTCTGTCTGTCTGTCTGTCTGTCTGTCTGTCTGCCTGTATGTCTGTCTGTGTGTCTCTCTGTCTGTATGTCTGTCTGTGTGTCTGTATGTCTGTCTGTGTGTGTCTGTCTGTCTGTGTGACCACATCTGCCATAACTCCTACAGTTCTGATCCGATTTGGATGGAACTTTGCACATAGATTTACAAGAGAGTAAGAGAGTCCCAAATATTTGTCAGATCGGTCAACGACAAGTATTTTATTTTAATAAATTTCCACCATTGTCTATTGGAATCAATATAGCTGGCACGACCCAGAAAGCAGCACTTAGGCTTTGCCCCGCTCACGTTTGGGTGTACAGGCATCTCCGCGCCATTCTTGTTGTGTTTATGAATGCTTTGCTGTCACAGAATGATTCCTTCTACAAGTTTGCATCCAAACTCTATATATTATGTAGAACTTGGCACCGCTTTTATCTCATAAATAGTGCTCTTGTGCTTTTCGTTTCTATGGAGACATGAAACGTGTTTCAAAAATGTTTCCTGTCATTTACCAGTTTTATTATTATAACACATTTATACAAAAGGTGAATACTGACAGTCACCTTGCTAGATACTTCTCATAAAAAGAGCCAAATCTATTATTGTTCTGTACATATTGTACTATAACTCCACCGTTGAAGTTTCAAACATTTAATGCATTGGATGGAAAAGTCTGATGCCTTCTTTCACAAGGTCAATAGAACCACATTCTCCACACTAATAACAGTTAGACCATGGAGAGAAACAGCCATAGCTCATTATAGGCTCAGTATAATGTATGTATGTGCAAGCATGTGTGTGTGTGTGTATATCTGTGTGTGTGTGTGTGTGTGTGTGTGTGTGTGTGTGTGTGTGTGTGTGTGTGTGTGTGTGTGTGTGTGTGTGTGTGTGTGTGTGTGTGTGTGTGTGTGTGTGTGTGTGTGTGTGCTGTGTGTGTGTAGTGTGTGTGTGTGGTGCGTGTGTGTGTGTGTGTGTGTGTGTGTGTGTGTGTGTATGTGTGTGTGTGTGTGTGTGTGTGTGTGTGTGTGTGTGTGTGTGTGTGTGTGTGTGTGTGTGTGTGTGTGTGTGTGTGTGTGTGTGTGTGTGTGTGTGTGTGTGTGTGTGTGTGGTGTGTGGTGTGTGTGTGTGTGTGTGTGTGCGTGTGTGCGTGCGTGCGTGCGTGCGTGCGTGTGTGTGTGTGTGTTTTTGGTACTCTGGTACAGTTCCAGAGTAGTTTCCCCAACAACACTGTGCACTGTGGTTGTGCCTGAGAGAACGTTGACCTTTGGCAGGGATCTCTGGTGGGATCTCTTTACCTTTGGCAGGGATCTCTGGTGGGATCTCCTCTTGATACTCTTTACTCCTCTTCTTCCTGTACTCCTCTCCTTCTTGGGCAGAGCAGGAGACACACTGATCACACTGGTCACCGTCTCCCCGGAGCTGGAGAGGAGGAACAACGTTTATAGAGACATGATGAGCACCACTGATGAGTTCATACCATGTGAGAACTCTATGACACACCTAATTATATGGTATGTTGGAGTGTTGTCTCTGCATCCTTTTGGTGTGATGTGATGTAGGGCTGACCCCTATTAGTCGAATAGTCAACTAATCGATCGAAAGGAGCCGTAGGTGACTACCAACCTCTTAGTCGAATGCAAAAAAAAATTAAATTAAAAAGAATATTATAAATGTAAAACATTTAATTAAAAAATAAAAAATTTATCATTCTTTCCAAAAGAAAATAGCTAGAAGCATGGCTAACGCTAATGGCACACATACCAGAGGCTAACTGCCTAAGAAAACAGGCACAGAGGCACTGAAAGAGGATTTCACCCATCTAATGAACACACTAGACTAGACAAATATCAAGATGTATCCATCAGTGGACCAATTGTATGCTTTTGCAGAGGACAAGAAGCCTCCCGTCGACTCCTTCAGACATTAAGCACCCCCACAGCCAAAATGGAATGATAAAAAAAAATTTAATAAAAAAATGTATTTCGACTAATAGTCGACTATCGGCTAATTTCGGCCAATCATAGTTGACTATCCAAATCCTTAGTCGGGGACAGCCCTAATGTGATGTATAGGAAGGTGTAGTGGTTGCTGTTTCCGGTCGGTCCACCTCGTTTGAAATTACAATGTATTTCCCCAATGCCCATTTCTAACTAAAACAAATAAAGCATGAACATTTGCATGGTGTAGGCCTACCTTTCGGTGAGTAGTCATCCACAATCTATAGCTCAACATGAAAATATTCGCAATTAATCGTAAAATAATTACGTTGAATTGTATTTCAACCAAAAATGCTTAAACAATAATGTTAGTGATAGAAGGGAACTCATTTTGTGCAAATTCAATTAAATTCAGTCCAACCTAACTATACTAAAATACACTCAACTCATATACATCAACTCAACAACTAGTCTGGTGACCAGTCACAGACCTCTCTCTCCGCTGTGGGGGAGGTCTGGCTGAACCTACAGTATAGGGAGGTGCACGGGCGAAAATCTGATATCAACTTTGGGGGGGACAATTACATTACATTTTCTCAAGAGCAATTTCTGGGGGGACACACCAAAAGTAGTGCTGTAACACATAGCCTACGGTGTAATATGTTAAATGTATATTGAAGAACAGAGTTATTTTATATGTTAGAAGAGACTTTTAAGTTTAAGTCAAGCACTTTGATATGTTATGTTGACTGTTTAAACAAATCGTGGTTCAGTCACCAGTTTAAGTTTGAGAGTGGCAACAATCCATGGCATTGTCCAATTATGTTCAATTAAATGTTAAGAATGTATTCTTAATGGCTTGCCTGGGTAAATAAAGGTTAAATAAAAATGTCCATATTTTACAAGTCTAAAAAATAGAGAACATTTCATAATGTTGCCAAACAAAAACTCAACAAATTTACCTGAGACACACACACACACACACACACACACACACACACACACACACACACACACACACACACACACACACACACACACACACACACACACACACACACACACACACACACACACACACACACACACACACTGGTTGATGTTACTAGCAGCTACTGCTAGCAACGTCAGCTAACTGCTAGCTAACATAATAGTGACCTGTAATTCAATGCAGAGAAAATTAAGAGAAGGTGATGATTATAAATGTGTTTTATTGTATTGAGTGGTAGAAGTAAAGACATTATCCTTTGTTTGAACAACTTACTGGCAAGGTCTGCCACCAATGACAGACTCGGTGTCACAGTGATATTCCCACTGCATGCGCCACTGACTGCTGGGAGTGAGAGGCAGTTGATCAAACCATTGTAAGGGAAATGCGGGGGGGGGTCGCAATCTTTGGAAACTTAAAAACTCGCTATTAAGTGTCTATAATCAGCACAAGTTCTTTCATTGCGTATTATCAAATTACACAGTCATGTTTACAGTGATATATTGGGGGGGACATATCATATTTTTCTCAGGATCCCCTGTGGGATTTCCGTGCCTGGGGAAGTGTAGTCTGACGTCACTTTAGTTTCCCACGCGGTCCACCCGTATAAAATGTATTATTGGCTATTGTAATAATTATGGCTCATGAACATTGGCAAGCTTTCCATTTGTGCACAAAATGAGTTCCCTTCTATCACTAACATTAAGCATTTTTGGTTTAAATACAATTATACAGCGGTCAGGTGGCGTAGCGGAGATTGCGCTCATCACCAATGCAAGAGGCTGCGGTCTCGACTCCCAGAGTCAGCATTGCTTGGGCTGATCGTCATACTAACTCGTTTGGCTGAGTTAGGGGGAGGGCAAGTCATGGGTGGGAAACTGGCGATGTGGACAGCGACGCCTACAGGTCATGTCTGGGCGCTTGCTCTGCGGAGACAGGAATTGATGAAGGCAGCGTGTCCTCCCACGCGTTACACTTCACCAATGAGAGTCCTCGCTGCCAGGTGAAAAAAGAGTCACTGGCTGTCGCCGCGTGTGTCGGAGGAAGCATGCGGATGACTTCAGAGTTCCCTTGTACCGACCAGTAGGAGAACATGCGCACAACAACCAGGTAGGGGAGGGGGGAATTGGCATTGGGACGGGGAGAAAACAGAGAAAATCGGAGAAAGAGAGGATTACATTTTTTTTTTTAATATAAAATTATACATAATTATTTTACGATTAATAGCGAATTGTTTCATGTTGAACTATAGATTGTGGATGAATACACACAGAAAGGTACACCATGCCAATGTTCATGCTTTATTTGTTTTAAAACAAGAAGATTTAGAAATGTGTCCATTGGAAATACATTGCAATTTCAAGCGAGGTGGACTGGCCAGAAACAACAATGACGTAACCACTACACCTCCCTATTGTCATCCCACTATAGGAGACTAAATGCTCGGGCTTGTTTGTATTTCTTTAAACCAATCACACTCATCCTGGGGCGGCGCTGAGCCCAGGATGCAATGATGCTGCCCATGCAAAATAGTGTCACAGATAGCGTAAGGGGAGGAGAATTCTGACGGAAATTGTCGGCCAATGGCACACTTATAGCCACAGTATCAGTCCTGTGATGCAGACTACTCTACAACTAAACTCTAAAACTGCATATTGGGGCAAGTTAATGGTGATACAGTAAATCAGATGGCAAACAATACTTTTTATATACCAAATATTTAGATGTTTGGGTTTGATACAGGTTAGTCTATAGTGGTTTTTGATAAATGCTTACCTGTTATGAGGGCTTTTAACCAAGTGGTAACTGTCTAGAGAGAGAGAGAGAGAGAGAGAGAGAGAGAGAGAGAGAGAGAGAGAGAGAGAGAGAGAGAGAGAGAGAGAGAGAGAGAGAGAGAGAGAGAGAGAGAGAGAGAGAGAGAGAGAGAGAGAGAGAGAGAGAGAGAGATAGAGAGAGAGAGAGAGAGAGAGAGAGAGAGAGAGAGAGAGAGAGAGAGAGAGAGAGAGAGAGAGAGAGAGAGAGAGAGAGAGAGAGAGAGAGAAGAGTCAGAAATATGAGAGGTGGTATGTAGACAAAATGTTAACCTAGTCCACAGAAATGTAAACTTCCTCTCTTAAAGGGTTCTTTCGTTCTCAAAACAAACATGTCACTACAGATGTAGCACCTCGTCAGAGAGCAGCGTTTTAATTATCTCCTGTTATGAAACACAATAGTGTTTTGGTTAGAGGAGATGGATGGAGTCGGGGAGAGAGAGAGAGAGAGAGAGAGAGAGAGAGAGAGAGAGAGAGAGAGAGAGAGAGAGAGAGAGAGAGAGAGAGAGAGAGAGAGATGGCGAGGAGAATCTGAGGAGACAAGCCTTTAGACATGGGTCAAAGCAAGGTCATCGTATAGTGTTTCCCTAAATGTTGATACCGACCTTTTAACCTCTGCTTCCTCTGGACATACTGGCAGGTGACGGTCACGGTGAACATGCACATACACAGCAGGCCCACGGAGCAGATCAGCACCGCACACAGGTACACATCTAACAGACAACAATGAATATCACAATAATAAGCACCGCACACAGGTACACATCTAACAAACAACAATGAATAGCACAATAATCAGCACCGCACACAGGTACACATCTGCCAAACAACAAAGAATATCACAATAATCAGCACTGCACACAGGTACACATCTGACAAACAACAATGAATAGCACAATAATCAGCACTGCACACAGGTACACATAAAGAAAATATATAATAATCAGCACTGCACAAAGGTACACATCAAAGAAAGAAAATCTATAATCAGTACTGCACACAGGTACACATAAGAAAAACACAATAATCAGTACTGCACACAGGTACACGTTTAATAAACACAATAATCAGTACTGCACACAGGTACACATTTAAAAAAACACAATAATCAGTAATCAGTACTGCACACAGGTACACGTTTAATAAACACAATAATCAGTACTGCACACAGGTACACGTTTAATAAACACAATAATCAGGACTGCACACAGGTACACGTTTAATAAACACAATAATCAGTACTGCACACAGGTAAACATTTAAAAAACACAATAATCAATAATCAGGACTGCACACAGGTACACGTTTAATAAACACAATAATCAGTACTGCACACCGGTACACATAAAAAAAAAACACAATTAAGATCAGCAGTGCTGATCTCTATTGTTATGTTCAAATGATGTCTAATGATGTGCTATTTCTTATTTTGTGAGACATTTTAGTAAGTTAAGTTAAGTTAAGTTAGGTAAGTTAAGTTTTAAGTTTATTTATTTACACAGGGACAGTGCACATTAATCAACAGCTTCAGTTTCCACATCAATGTAAATGTGCCAGAATTAGTCCCTGAGTAAGACCTCATTTGTTATCATTCATTTAGGCATCAATTTTGGTATGATCCCATTGCAACATAAATGTTGACATATTGCCCAGCCCTTAAGGACATAACATTAGTAGTGATACACCAATACCATGTGTATTTCATTTATTGATTGATTTATTACAACAGATACAGAATCCTAAACTTGGAAATGATTCTCCATTAGAGATCTAATTAGCTTCTATGAGCCACAAATGCATAATAAAGTGAAAAAAATGCAAATGTGACTTTGCTTTGATTATGTTACACATGGCTCTGGGACCTGAGTGGGGAAACTCTCAAATCCTTATCCTCTATTTCAACCTTGCTGCTGTCAGCCTGATATGGAGAGGCAGGATGTTAGGAGGTGAAGAGGCCGACCAGTAAATGAAAGGTTGCTGGTTAGATTCCTGGTGACGACAGGAGTGTGTATTCCAGCTGTGAGCTGGTGACTGAAGGGTGGCTGGTTCTACATCTACGGTGCCCTTGAGCACGGCGTGAACCCCCAAACTGCTTCAGGGGCGCTGCACTGCGGGCTACCTCTGATCTTTTTTTTTTTTTTTTTTTTTTTTTTCTCCATTTTCCTCCGATTTTCTCCCTTCCCAATGTTAGTCGTATGCCAATTCCCAGTCCCTTCCTGGTCGCTGCGCACTTACCCCCCACAGTCAGATCATCTGGGAGAGTGGAGGCTACCACGTGCTTCCTCCGACACACGTCCAGCCAATCACCGCTTCTTTTCACCTGGCAGCGCGGATTCTCATCGAGAGGGCGTAGCGTGTGGGAGGACCACACTATCCCCCTCAAGTCCTATCCGCGCTTAGCAGGCGCCCCGACCGAACTGTAGGAGTCGCTGTTTACAACGACCCGGACCCACCCCGCCAGCTTCTCCCACCCTCCAATACAGCCAATTGTATTGGTGCAGACGGCCAGCCAAGCTGGTGACAACCCCGGAGCTGTGAGCTGGATTCGAACAGGCGAATCCAGCTCACAGCTCCGTGGTTGGTGACGAACGCAATCTCCGCTCGGCCACCTAACCGCCTTCTACCTCTGATCTTTCTGATGAAATGCATATGTGTGCATGTGTAATGAAGGTTATCCTATAACCCTAGTTATATGAATATGGCGAGCACTCTGCTCTATTGGAACTGTCCCTTTAATCATATGCTATCATGAAAACGTTCAACCACATGCACGCACCCCCACACTTGCCTGGCCATGCCCACATCCGCTCACACATAAGCGGGGCCATGGCCATACTACCAGCTCCTTCCCCAGTCTTTCACCGCCGAAACGGAAGACACATGGGTTCCTCAGTGAGTCAGAGCAGAGCGCTCGCCATATTCATATAACTAGGGTTATAGGATACGTTTCCTTATATTTCATTATGGCTTTGCGCTCTGCTCTATTGGAACACAAGAGCGGAGTAGAGCAGAAAGCCTGACAGATACAACCATTAGAATACCGGGGAGGATCCGGGCCCCCCCTAGTGAGGGACGGGAGGGAGACCAGACCCGACTGTGCGAAGAGGGAACAGTACCTCAACGCACAGGGCGAGCAGACCGCAGGACTCACCTTAGTTTAGAAGGGCCCGCGACTACTCGGACGTGCATCCCGCACGCCACCAGGGAACGGACGTGAAGCAAAAAAAAAAAACGCGCCACAGCCCCCAACATCGCCGGGTCTGGGTAAAAAAAACCCGACCCCGTGGCAAGGACGTAGCAGCGGGGCGCAGAGGAGGCCCCAGCCCCAGGCCACATCCCGGGGGCCAGGACCCCCTGAAAAAGGGGCCTGGCGAGGTCAATGAGGCCGCGGCATCGACACCCCACTAGACGGTCACTGGTGACACCACCCCCCACATCACCAGCCTATCGGACAGGGCCTACAACAGGTGAAGGCCCTTCTCCACCTGGCACGCTGTTCCGAAGCGCTCCAAGGAGGCTTCCCCCCCACAATGTCGTGGGGCCAGCTGGCGCACCGGGGAGACAACCCTCCAATGAGGTTGATCCCTCAATCCAGGCCGACAGGTCTTAACAAGAGCAGAACCCGACCTGCGCCGGGAGCACTGCGGACTAGACAGGCGCCTAAGGGGCTAACTGTAAGAACAGTATCCCGGCGGAAAGGGTGTTCGGTATGCCGTGCACCATGTCACAATCCCATGGGGTCACGAACCTCGCGGAGTCGGAGTTAACCAACTCCGCCAGCGAACAGATTCCACCACGAACCCTGACCCTGCCAATTCATTAATCCCGCAGGGTCGAGGTTCAGAGAAAGAGTTTGACACAATTGGCAGACATCATGAAACATGAGGGGGCATACTCTCGGGCAGCCGGGGTCAGACCCGGGCTCAACCAGAGAGTCGACTCTGCTACCAACACACCGGGGAGACAACCACCCCCCTATGTTTATTAACAGAAAATGGTTGCTCCCTTAACCCATTAAGAAACCCCGGAAACATAACTGCGCGTATACACAGGCTATACAATTCAGTTCAAGGTGTTTCAGGTTTAAAAAGGGTTAACCCAGGCCAACAGGTCAACGAGGGCAAGGCCCGACCTGGGCCTGGAGGACCGGGACCTACACAGGGATGCATAGAGGAGTTGACAGAAGCAGCCTCCCCGACAGCCCCCTCCCATCCCCGGTTTAGCAGGGAGGGAGGGGTGGAATGAATGGAGAAGGACCAACCTACCTAACATTGTGCAAAAAGGTACAACACAGTATGGAACAATGCACACCACTGTTAAGGGCAACTCGTAGTGGCATCTATATGACACACACATTCATGACATCAACCCCTGTGACGTCCGGCCCGCCCTGGACATAAACTGATCCGGTCCGGCGCGACCAGGACAAGTCCCGTGCCCTTGTCACACCGCCGCCCCCAGTCCTAAGAGGGGGGTAGGTACGCGTGTCGATCCAAAACCTCACAGGGGGCACCACCAAGACAGTCAGTACGCGAACGCACCTCTCCTGGTGGCCCACCTAACGGGCGTGAAACCCCCCTGCCAATGTTTGATCTACTCCGTCATCTCCCCCCGGAGATGTACGCGAGTCCTCAAGTCTAACCTAGTGCACTGGCGCTCGGTAGAGATAAAAATCTCCTTCCCAGCCGACCGCATAAAAAATGCTGTTTTTATGATGTTGGGCAACCAAGGTGCGCCGGTCCCAAAAAGCGGATTAAATCATTGAAAAACACCCTGGGCCAGCACTGATCGGTCTCGTAAGACCAAACGCTGATTTATGAAACAGCGTGTATGCTCGTAAAGAACCCGAGAACAGTGACGGCGAATTTCTAACAAGAAAGAGCCCCACAATGTTTCCCCTCGCTGTCTGGGATGAGCAGCAAGAAGCCGGTACTAGAGACACAGACACAGACATGGGCTCTTATACGACGAGCCTGGGAATAACAACCACGTCAATTCTGCTCTTTATGTAAGAGGGGAAGACAGCGGCCTTCCCAGAGAGACCTCAACGTGAGTGAAACAATTGAAAAAGGTTCATGTAACAGATTGGACTAAGTAGACAAAAAGGCCCAATATACACTACTGTTAGAGAGCAGAGCAGAAGGACCAACAGTCTTGACTGCATCGCATCATCTATCCTTTACAATGACAGCGGTCTGTAGCACAGGCCCTGTAACTCACGGACCTGTGTCTCTTGGCCAATAAGAAAACGCGCCTGTGACGTCTTCAATCCCGGGGGAAATCCTGTGTCCCACTATCCTAATTTGGTGTGGGAGACAGGGAAACCCTCCCCCCTGTGATGAGAGAGAGAACACCCTCGTCAGGGAGACTAATAGGTAGAAAGGCACAACCTCTCTGCCAATCAGTTTCGTAAAGGATATAACTATATCCGGGGGGGAGGTTTATTTGTCCACCCCCCTCAACCACCCCCTGATACGATGCAATAAAAAAGCAGAGCCGTGACACCAGTTGCATAGCACGCTACATGAAAGCACATACACCTGTAGAGTGATAGCTTTACATCCTGCACGCCAACCACAGCCGATAACCTTGTTTGTGTAAAAAACTGGTTTTATCCACGGCCCTGGCTTATGTGCGAAAAACTTGCTACCCGCTATTTTTTACCTGTACCTTTAAGCAAAGAAAAAATCAGACTGAAGAGAGGGACTCAAAAAGTCCTTGGTTTACATCCTACATATGTACAACTCTGTAAGCTAACAATAGCACACCAGTTGCGGACTCAAATGCTACTGTATGTTTTAACCTAAAATGTATTTACATGAAACACACACAACCCCATCATACAATGAAGCCATCAAGTTCACTTTTACCATGTAAGAAAGAACACTGGCTTAGGTAGAGAGAAAGGACATAAACCCTTGGCTAAGTGCTAGATTACAGGCCTTGCAAGTTATACACAACAGCAACCAAAGCAAATTTCCACAAACTCCCGAGCAAGAATGTGACCCTAGCATTTTTAGCTGCGGGTTTATATTGCCGTATGTCGTATCCCCCAAAATACAGTGAAGTAAACACACGTTTTGTTAAACAAAAACAGTCCCCCTTTAGGAGGGACCTTTTATGGTATCAACCAAAATCATTTGGGGGGGGGGGGGGGGGGGTAGAAGGGGTAATGTGTCCTACCTGTACCCCCGGGCGCAGGACGACTGGCCGCAACAATGGTGGTCCCCCCGTTGACGAGGCCTCTTGCTGGCTGGTGGGGCCAGTAGTGGTGACGGCTGGAGTCCTGCTCTGGCGTTTCGCCCATATCCTGCGGCCGGCCGTGGTGCAGGCTGACGACATCTTCTGCCAGAGATGACGCCAAATCAGAGTGTCCAGGGCCCGCTATCTCCCCGCGGCTATCGCTAACGGTTAGCAACAAGCTAACGGCTAGCTCTTACAGGCCAACCGTTAGCTACTGGCTAACGGCCAGCTACCGGCCAGTGGTTAGCTACAGGCTAATGGCCAGCTACAGGCTAACAGCTAGCTACTGAAGCTGCATAAGGTGGAGAATAGCGATGCAGGCCTGGTCACTCCAGATAGCCAACTGCCTAGCCCAAAGAAAAGGCAGACAATGCTCGCCTCCCTCACAGGACGGCGTTGCCAGAGATACAGTGACGTCGGCAGCGGAGCCCCGTTTATGCGGGCCACTGCCGCGCTAAGCTCGGGGACAAAAAACACGCAAGCTCGCATCCCTCGTGGCGGGAGGCTCAACCCACTTTCTCTTTTTGATAGGCGGGGGCCAACGTCCAGTGCGGATGGCAGTAGGGCATCCCGCCTCGGAGGTGGGACTTGAACCCAGACTCGGAGTACGGGGCTCCCAGGAAAACAAAGCACACTTTGCCCGAGGGGAGAGAGCTCTGTCTTCGTGGGGCGTCAAACAAGAACTCTCCGCCCCCTCCATGCAATCCCAATTGTCCATCGGACATTTACAGGCTAACGGCTAACTACAAGCTAACGGCTAGCTACAGACTAACGGCTAGTCATAGGCCAGCGGTTAGCTACCGGCTAATGGTTAGCTACAAGCTAACGGCCAGTTACTGTATCTGTATCGGACGCGATGGAGAGGTAACGGAGGAATCCTCGCCTGGAGCCGACTGTTCTGCAGGGCCGTATGCCTGAGCAGCCGACCCCACACAACTGACACATCTGTTTAGACCGTCCGCGCCCGCCGCTCACCGCCAATTGATGTGAACGCAGAGGCGGAGAGCCCGCGCCGCAAGACACCACCCACCAGAGAGACCATCGGACCAGCCGACAATAGTATCCAGCTGCACAGCCGGAGAGCAACGCTGGCGGGGGAACTGCCCAGCGACGCGCACTCTCCTCCGGGCGCCGCTGAGGCTCACCTGCCTGCCACAAACGTGGAGCAGGAAAGCCCCCACTACGCCCAGAGGAAGCCCGAATGTGAAGCACCGGTGGAGGTCAGAATAATCCTCTAGACTCTCTGGTGGTGACGACATTAGTCTTTCTTTCTCCCGTAAATTAGTGAGAGAGGGAAAAACAAAAGACAATGCCAACACAGCTCCTATAACTAACTACTTCAGCACTTGATCTGAAGGGGTGCCCTGCACGTACTTCCAGGTGGTGAAAGTAGGGAAGGAGCTGGTAGTATGGCCATGACCCCGCTTATGTGAGAGCGGATGTGGGCGTGGCCAGGCCGTTGTGGGGGTGTGTGCATGTGGTTGAAAGTTTTCATGATAGCATATGATTAAAGGGACAGTTCCAATAGAGCAGAGCGCAAAGCCATAATGAAATATAACTAGGAGGGCTATGACGACTGTGTGTGTACAGTAACTAGGATATGATGACTGTGTGTATGTGTAACTAGGAGGGCTATGAGGACTGTGTGTATGTGTAACTAGGAGGGATATGAGGACTGTGTATCTGTAGCTAGGAGGGATATGAGGAATGTGTGACGTACATTGACATTAAAAGTAACATTCAAAAAATTATAGAATACTAATAATTCGTATTTGTGAATTAAACCATTAAAAGATACAAAATCATAGTCACCACCACATGGCAGGCTGCCTGTTAACTATGAGGATACTATTAGCATAGCCTACTAGTTACACACACATGCGTCTGCAAACATGCATGCATGCATGTGCACACACTCACACACACACACACACACACACACACACACACACACACACACACACACACACACACACACACACACACACACACACACACACACACACACACACACACACACACACACACACACACACACACACATGCACTCAACATAAACACAGGCATTAGCTGTACAGTACAGCACACAGCCCTGAAATGCACATCGCTTTGCTCTTTAGTCACGGACACAGAAATATCTTTGAAATCCCTCTGTGTACAATGGCATGTTTTGCCCTGACTATTTATAAGGTACTGTAGTTTTTCTGTAGTTTGCGGTTTGAGCTATTTTTGTCATGGATAATTCAGTTCACCGCGCATGCACGTGCACATTCATCCACCCACCCACCCACACACACAAACACACACAGACACACACACGCGCGCCCATGCACACGCATATGCACCCGAAAACATGACTTCTTACCTTCAAACAAGCTCCAAAGGCTCTCTTTGGCCTTGATGGCTGGCAGGATATGCACTAGAGAGAGAGAGAGAGAGAGAGAGAGAGAGAGAGAGAGAGAGAGAGAGAGAGAGAGAGAGAGAGAGAGAGAGAGACAAGTAAAGGAAAGTTCGTAGTCATCCCTGTGGCTTCCCTGCCGTCCAGATTACATGCTGTGTATAGTTTAAATAAAGCTAATTGTAGGAAGACAGTAAGCTGAGGTTTGCCCTCCTCCCTCCACCATCCTCTGCCTTTCACTGTGTTCAGCCACGACGGTTCAAACCTCAACCTTTAGTGGACGGTGGAGATAAATAGCGCAAGTTGTACGTTTATTGTAGAAGGTTTGTGGAAGGCTTGACGTGTGCATCGTTTATCACTTTTCACCCGACATCGTCCTCCTTGTACACTTATGAACTCACTATAGTGTGATGCCGTCCTCCTTGTACACTTATGAGCTCACTATAGTGTGACAGCGTCCTCCTTGTACACTTATGAACTCACTATAGTGTGACAGCGTCCTCCTTGTACACTTATGAACTCACTATAGTGTGACAGCGTCCTCCTTGTACACTTATGAACTCACTATAGTGTGACAGCCTCCTCCTTGTACACTTATGAACTCACTATAGTGTGACAGCGTCCTCCTTGTACACTTATGAACTCACTATAGTGTGACGGCGTCCTCCTTGTACACTTATGAGCTCACTATAGTGTGACAGCGTCCTCCTTGTACACTTATGAGCTCACTATAGTGTGACAGCGGCCTCCTTGTACACTTATGAACTCACTATAGTGTGACAGCGTCCTCCTTGTACACTTATGAACTCACTATAGTGTGACGGCGGCCTCCTTGTACACTTATGAACTCACTATAGTGGGACAGCGTCCTCCTTGTACACTTATGAACTCACTATAGTGGGACAGCGTCCTCCTTGTACACTTATGAACTCACTATAGTGGGACAGTGTCCTCCTTGTACACTTATGAACTCACTATAGTGTGACGGCGTCCTCCTTGTACACTTATGAACTCACTATAGTGGGACAGCGTCCTCCTTGTACACTTATGAACTCACTATAGTGTGACAGCGTCCTCCTTGTACACTTATGAACTCACTATAGTGGGACAGCGTCCTCCTTGTACACTTATGAACTCACTATAGTGTGATGGCGTCCTCCTTGTACACTTATGAACTCACTATAGTGTGACGGCGTCCTCCTTGTACACTTATGAACTCACTATAGTGTGACAGTGTCCTCCTTGTACACTTATGAACTCACTATAGTGGGACAGTGTCCTCCTTGTACACTTATGAACTCACTATAGTGTGACGCGTCCTCCTTGTACACTTATGAACTCACTATAGTGTGACAGCGTCCTCCTTGTACACTTATGAACTCACTATAGTGTGACGGCGTCCTCCTTGTACACTTATGAACTCACTATAGTGTGACAGCGGCCTCCTTGTACACTTATGAACTCACTACAGTGGGACAGCGTCCTCCTTGTACACTTATGAACTCACTATAGTGTGACAGCCTCCTCCTTGTACACTTATGAACTCACTATAGTGTGACAGCGTCCTCCTTGTACACTTATGAACTCACTATAGTGTGACGGCGTCCTCCTTGTACACTTATGAGCTCACTATAGTGTGACAGCGTCCTCCTTGTACACTTATGAGCTCACTATAGTGTGACAGCGGCCTCCTTGTACACTTATGAACTCACTATAGTGTGACAGCGTCCTCCTTGTACACTTATGAACTCACTATAGTGTGACGGCGGCCTCCTTGTACACTTATGAACTCACTATAGTGGGACAGCGTCCTCCTTGTACACTTATGAACTCACTATAGTGGGACAGCGTCCTCCTTGTACACTTATGAACTCACTATAGTGGGACAGTGTCCTCCTTGTACACTTATGAACTCACTATAGTGTGACGGCGTCCTCCTTGTACACTTATGAACTCACTATAGTGGGACAGCGTCCTCCTTGTACACTTATGAACTCACTATAGTGTGACAGCGTCCTCCTTGTACACTTATGAACTCACTATAGTGGGACAGCGTCCTCCTTGTACACTTATGAACTCACTATAGTGTGATGGCGTCCTCCTTGTACACTTATGAACTCACTATAGTGTGACGGCGTCCTCCTTGTACACTTATGAACTCACTATAGTGTGACAGTGTCCTCCTTGTACACTTATGAACTCACTATAGTGGGACAGTGTCCTCCTTGTACACTTATGAACTCACTATAGTGTGACGCGTCCTCCTTGTACACTTATGAACTCACTATAGTGTGACAGCGTCCTCCTTGTACACTTATGAACTCACTATAGTGTGACGGCGTCCTCCTTGTACACTTATGAACTCACTATAGTGTGACAGCGGCCTCCTTGTACACTTATGAACTCACTACAGTGGGACAGCGTCCTCCTTGTACACTTATGAGCTCACTATAGTGTGACGGCGTCCTCCTTGTACACTTATGAACTCACTATAGTGGGACAGCGTCCTCCTTGTACACTTATGAGCTCACTATAGTGGGACAGCGTCCTCCTTGTACACTTATGAACTCACTATAGTGTGACGGCGTCCTCCTTGTACACTTATGAACTCACTATAGTGTGACAGCGTCCTCCTTGTACACTTATGAACTCACTATAGTGTGACAGCGTCCTCCTTGTACACTTATGAACTCACTATAGTGTGACAGCGTCCTCCTTGTACACTTATGAACTCACTATAGTGTGACGGCGTCCTCCTTGTACACTTATGAGCTCACTATAGTGTGACAGCGTCCTCCTTGTACACTTATGAGCTCACTATAGTGTGACAGCGTCCTCCTTGTACACTTATGAACTCACTATAGTGGGACAGCGTCCTCCTTGTACACTTATGAACTCACTATAGTGGGACAGCGTCCTCCTTGTACACTTATGAGCTCACTATAGTGTGACGGCGGCGTCTCTGTATGTTTTTGTGAACAGGATCTTCCCCACTGGAAAGGAGGAAGCGTAGTCTAGCCCGATATCACAAATACTCTACATGTGTCTTGACGGGCTTCACTGGTTCACATTGAGATGGAACAACACCCACTGGCCTTCTCTGTGAAGATAATAACATAAAAAGAAAGGTTGAAAAGAATACGCCAACATTATGGGAAAAGCGCTTACCGTCTTCTCCAGACTCTGACGAGAAGATACTGATTTCCTCTCTGTGCGTTCAGTAGAAAGCTATATCCGGCTGCAAGATGCAAGTGGATACGGACCGGCTAACCTATAGCTGTTGGCCAAAGCTAGGCTAGTGGTCCGTATCCGCTTCCATTCATTTGTGCTAAGCTAAGCTAGCTTGCAGCCAGATAGCTTTGTACTGAATCAGAGAGGAAATTGGTATCCATCTTCTTGTCTGACTCTGGAGAAGACGGTAAGCGCTTTTCCCATAATGTCGGCGTGTTCCTTTAATAAGAGAAACAAAAGTAAGATATTCCGCCAAAATATTCAACAAGATATCCCCTCCTCCGACCGCACACACTGCGGTGACAATGCCATGTATTATTTTATGTCCAAATACATAAATGTTCACCTTGAAAACCCTCGTCTGTATCCTTGCCCTCCTCCGCTTCCCACCCTTCCATCAACACGGCTCTGGTTTCTCACGGGGCCCGGCGGTGGCTACTGTAACTAGTCAGCTAACACCCACCCGGGGCATCCTGAAATACCCCAAAACCACTAGCTAGCGGCTGACGACAGGCAGGCTGGAGCCTCTCCCACTTGCAGACAGGTTCCCACTCGGCGAGGAGGTGACTGACTGGCAGAGAGCCGGGTCGGTCAGCCAGGCATGGAGGCTACTTCTGGGTGTTTGGGTCCTGGGTATTTCTGCTCCGCGCCGAGCACGCCTTGGCTCCTCTGATGCTAACTTTATCCACGTGTGTGGGGGGAAACGTGATGATGATGAGTAGGATCGTGACGAGGAAGGCCTATTTGGGGGTGGGGGGGGGGGGGGGGGGTCAGGGCTCAAGCAGTCTGGCTACATTCACACTGCAAGCCTTAGTGCTCAATTTAGATGCATTGCTCAGATCAGATTTTTTTTGTTTGGCTGTTCACATTATTATTATTGTTATTATATTTGTATGTGGCCAATATCAGTTTCCAGTGTGAACTGGTCACTGCTCCTGAACTGAACAATAACAAAGATGGACTCCAAATAATGTTGTCAATCTAGAGTGATGTAAAAGTCACATGAAAGTTGCATGACTGTTCAGACTTAGGTCGCATTGTAAAAAATTTGACCCATAAATCTGACTTAGGACCACATATGAAAGTGGCCCAAATCAGAATTGAAAAGATCAGATTCCCTGTGATTTGTGCTGTTCACACTGTGTCGTGAAAATAATCTGATCTGAGTCACATATGACTTGGATTTGGGCCGCTTCATCTGCGGTGTGAACGCAGTCTTAGTTCTAGTTCTGCCTAAAGACGTTTGGTTCCCAGCCAAGGGCTGAAGGGCATGCGCATATAACATTTCTTTGAGCTAATTAAAGGTCGGTGTCCAAGCCCAGTTTCAAGATTGCGGTGCGTTGTCTGAGAACGCCACTGAGGGGGAGGAAAACGATGATTTTCTCACAGATCCAACAGGTTTTGTGTTGGGAGATTACCGGTAATTACTGGTAATTGAAATGAAAATGAAATGAATCTATTAGTCATAATATCTCCCTGGACGGTTCTGAACCTCTCTCTTTGGTCTGCTGGTCGGGGAAGCTGTCTGTCTCGCCGCCTCAGTTGCCAAACCCGCATCCAGAAGCCTCTTTACTTGGGAGTTATACCTTTGGAGCCGGTCCCTCTCTGTCCAAAACCGCTAACCATATGTGACCTACATTCTGCCGTGTGGAAACACTGGCCTTAATGCTTTTAGAGGAGGGCAGACAAGTGCCTTCGACATAACGTCAGCGAGAGGACGTTCACCTGCTGTGAGCATTTCATTTAGGAAAACCTAAAGGGAAGATTCATCAAACAAAACAATGCGGATGTATTTTGCACATAATCTCACATATCTAACAACTTTTTCAGTTTTGCACACATTCACACAGTTATTGAGAGTAAATGAGTTTGAATATGGCCACCGCAGTGATGTAATCTGATGACATTGAATCCTTGTGTCGTGTTAATTACAGCATCGTGAAATGATGTAGAGGAAAAAATAGCAATACTTGTCTTATAGGGAACGGCTACCTTATCTGTATCTTATAGCTGTAATTAACACAAAACATTCAGCGTCCCCGATGACATCACTGATGGCCATATTCAAACTCATTTACTCTCAATATAAAGATCCGATTCCATGTGATCCATGTGTCCATGTGGCCAACAGTGGCTCAGGAGGTAGCTGTCGATGTGTCCTTGAGCAAGACACTTAACCGCTAATTGCTCCTGATGAACAGGTTGGCACCTTGCATGGTTGCCTCCGCCGTCGGTGTGTGAAGGTGTGAGTGAATGGGTCAAATATGAGGAACAAAAATTATACCATTTATATAACTGTCAAACTAAATGAATGTGTGCAAGACTGTTTAGAGTTTTTGGATGTGTGTGAGATAACGTGCAAAAATAAATCTGCATAGTTTTTTTGCAAATTCTGCTGCCTGCTCACAATATGGAAGCAGCTTTAGTTCGGGACCTAATGCAAAACAAATAACTCAAATAACCATTCCATTAGGCCTATCGGTCCATGAAAATCTCCATTTATTTTCAAAGAACGTCTATTACAGACCGGATGAAGCCTGCGTAAATCACGCCTGTCAGGGATAGACAGTAAAAAGGGACAGCTTTGTCTTACTTTCCTGTCTTAAATGTCTGCGTGAGCCATTCAGCATGCTGTCAAGAGGGGCCAGCTGCCCCGTGTTGGACTAATCTGAGGAGGGATAAATCCGGCACACTGTACATCATAAAACTGTCTTTATCCCCATCCAGAGCATGTCATCCTTTATATAACCGGGCTTGAATGGCAGAGGACGTAGCAGCGCATTAGGCTACATTGGAAAACACTCATAGACAGACCGGCTCTTGTTCATCCGAAGTCACGGAGTCACAATCGAATGTCCTCTCGCTGTTTTCTTGGCTCAGACCGTAATATTTTCTCACAAGCCCAATACTGTAAACATCACTAGGAGGATGTGGTTTTCTAATATGAATAATGGCCATCTGTGTCTCCGGCATATAGTAAGTGATTCAGTGACTCTCCCATGTATTGTACTGAAGAGGAACACTAGCGTATAGAAATGCTGGAAGAAAGCAGCCAATAATACACCCTTCATTCTGTCAACACCCTTTCTTCTCTCAACTGGTCTGTCTTCATTATGCCATTATGCGTTTGGCCACGTCTGTCTGTCTGTCTGTCTGTCTGTCTTTCAGTGTATCGGCAGCTAATTTCATAAACTAGATGAGATTAAAATGTATTGGCACAAGTACAGTACAACGAAAAGAAGTTTCGCATCCAACCAGACTGCAAATGTGACAGTAACATGCAACAGTAATATACAATGTATAGATGATTAAACTGGGTATAACATATATTAATGAGTACTACTGAGTAGAGTGCTAGTCAGATAATGTAGAGAGTTGTAATATTAATATGTACAATGATAGAGGGCCGGTTTGGATGAAACGTTGCACATAGCCTGACGGCTGACCTGAATCCTTGAATATTTTTCAAATCGGTCAACGACAAGTTTACATATTTTTTTTATCATTGTCCATTAAAATATGATATGAAGTTAAACTTTTTTAACACAAGAGGGTGATACTACACAGCTCGATGGAACCTGTTCACATCATGCCATAGTGAACCTATTGCCGTTGAAGATCCGATCAGAGAAAGTTGTCCTTTCCTTTGTCCTTCATGTTCTAGTATAGTTAATTTATTGAGACACTAGAATGCCTGATTGAGACCTTTTTTATGTCTTACTGTGGACTCAGCTAGTATTCCTCACAGCAGGCAGGCATTTCCAACGGCAGGCCACCGCCTGGCGGACATTTGCGCTATACTGAGCTCACTCTTCTAGTGTAATCTGACTCCAATCACAGTAAGGCTCTGTGAGAGTGAACTCCTTGACGTATAGACCTTCACTATCAACATCTTTCTTTCTCTTGTTCTCTTTTTCTTCCCCACAAAAAATAATCCACATATGTTTTGTATTATCTCATGGAGCCCCTGGAAGGCTTGGCCTCAGAAATGCTGGACTTTGATTGAACTCTTCCCTTTTGCCCCAAATTAGCTCAAAAGCTGTTCATTTGCCCCCCAGCAACTGTTCATTTGACCCCAGGCGTTTGTCCAAAGCACCTTACAGAATAATAATAATAATGATAAAGTTGATTCGTATAGCACCTTTCATACAAGAATTCCAGCCCAAAGAGCCTAACAGCAGTAATGGAGACATAAAATAGACATAGGCATAAAACTGACATAAAATAGACATAGGCATAAAATGAGTGTAAAAACGGACTAATAAAAGCAATGCAGAGAGTAAGAGAAGGGTAAGAGCAATGTAGGTAATAACAATACGTCTGGTTAATGAATGAACAGAATATCATTCCACCTGTCGACTAGATTAGCGGCTTGTTCACACCCAGGCCTTGTGAGGAATAATGAAATACCTGTCTATTTCAGCAGAAGAGTGCATTCATTCATAGTATCAGCAGCCTCGGTGGGAATCAAACCCCTAACCCTGGTAGTGCCTTGCACTGAGATACACAGTACTATACCCTTCTGCTTCACAGAGTAGAAGGAGGTGCAGCAAACACTGGTATTTGTTAATTTTTAACTCATTCAGCGCCAATCACGATTAAAGTCGGGTTAACTCGCCAACCGTTCAGCGCCAATCACAAGTAAAGTCGGGTTTGAATCGTTATTTCTTTTATTAGCTATATCCAGGGGTGTAGCTCCAGATTCTGGGCCCCATGAAAGAATGTATTTGTAGGCCCCCAGTGAATGCGAGCGCTCGTAAGCGCGCAAGCGGGAATTTTTTTGGCAATTTTTTTATTGATGAAAACGCATAATATGGTTTTCACCTATACATTCGGATCAGCAGTTCAGCACCTGCACTGTTGGTGGGTGAGCCTAGTAAAGGATGTCGCATTGCGTTCATCTTCAATGAATGGACCAATGCAATAGTCTACCAAAGCCCCCCCTCTCTCTATATATATCTCACACACACACACACACGCACACTTCAGAAAGAAACATAGTATCAATGAGAGCATCAATAATACACCTGAGTGATGTCTAGTAAAAAAAAAAAAAAAAAAAAAAAAAAAAATTTTTTTTTTTTTGGGGGGCCCCCCCAGTGCTGGGCCCTTGGAATCATCCTAAGCTACCCCCCCCCAGCTACGCCCCTGGCTATATCCATTCATTTTCATCCATCCAGCCTGATGTTATCATTGGGAATGGGTCTGAGCTCGCAAAAGGGCAAATACCGCCGCCTACGCCTTCCAGCCAGTATTGCACTCTATTAGAAATGGTGTAGTTTATTTTCTGGGCCGATCTGAGCCGTGTGGGCGGGGTTTAAATACTCCGGCAGGACTAGCGTTTACAACGTTACATCTGCGAGGCTGCCCCCCCCCCCCCCCCCCCCCCCCTTCATATGCAATGCCAGGCAATGTGGGACGGACCTCCACGAGCAGTATTTGGAATGGCGATCAGACAATTGGATTATTTCTTTTGCATTACATCAGATACCAGGTAAGGACTCTATATATAAAATCTTGCGTTGATCTGATATTTCTTTCTATCGCGATCGACGCTGTCTGTGTGTGTGTGTGGCTGTTTACCGTTGGGTGCAGGAGGTGGGGGGGGGGGGTCGCCGCACTACAAGGGCCATTTCATGTATGCACGAGGAAGGATAATAATGATAATCTAGCGTTGATTTCAGGAAGATTCGATAATCAGGCGAAAAATGACAACGTGTTTAGTGTATTCCACTAAAGGGCTATTATCGCGTCTTTTCCTGGGATTACTAAGAATCACCAAAACTATACTCATATTCAAAACGGTATAAAACGAAATGTACAGATGAAAAAACAATCTGTTTTGTGCATGTTGACTGGAAGCAACTCACTGACAATCGACGGGTGTATTAGACCCATAGCTATAAATATAAGATATATTTTAAGCACTCGCAAGTGAACAAAGCGCCCATTGACTTACAGCTCTGGCGTTCTAGCGCCCTCTGGCGCCCGGACCCGTGGCGCAGAATGAGTTAAGGCCCTTATTTGTAAGCTACCTCCTTATACTACATCATTATTGGAATGGAATTTTGGAACCTATGGAACCCGTTCTAGTGACTGGCTGGTCCTTAAGGTCCCCCGAGTTTGCTTGGAACAGGGTAAATCTGCATTTTTTTTACGACAGTCTTAAAGCTTGAGATTCTCCCCTTTGTTGCAGAGTTTAAACCTTGATCTCCAACTATTGCCAATTTGTTATCCTTGGTCTTTGCCTCGTCTTGTCGTCTCTTTGTTATAATTTTATATGCTGTGTGATTTTATATGCTTTTATTTTTCGCTCATTCCTGTACGTACACTCGACGTGACTGTAAACGAGGGGAAACCTCAGTTGCCTTTCGAGTTTAAATAAAGGTTTGAAATGAAATGAAGAACATATGGAGACACTGGAATCCTGATAGAGACCTTTCTATGTCTTACTGTGGACACAGCTTTGTGTTCCTCACAGCAGACAGGCATTACCAATGGCAGGCTGCCGCCTGGCGGAGATTTGCACTCTACCGAGCGCACTCTTCCAGTTTAATCTGACTCCAATCACAGTGAGGCTCTGTAAGAGCGAACTCCTCGACGTATAGACCATCACTGTCAACATCTTTCTTTCTCTTGTTCTCTTTTTCTTCCAAAAAGAAAAATTTAATGAAAACAGAGCTCTCCCTGAGGAGAAATGTGTTCCTCGCTGAGTGCTCCAGCCTCTCACCCTAACGGACCCCACTTAACTGTCACGACGGCCCCAGGACCGGCCGGATCTCTCCGTCTCTACGCGTCCCCTCGTTTTCCCTGCCTGCGAAGAAGCCAGAGTTCCTCATCGGTCGGTATTCTTAAACCCACACACCACATCCTCCTGCCTCCTGACCAGGGGCGGAGCTAGGGGGTGGCTACCTGGGCTCAAGCCCCGGATGTATTCTGAAAAGCCCCGAATCTATTTAAAAAAAAAAAAAAAAAAAAAAATTTTTTTTTTTTTTTTACAATTCATCATTGTTACATGAAAATATGTTTGCACCAGATTTAGCAGAAGCTAATTTCCATCTGTGGTCTATCCAGCTGCTAACTGTATTTGAGTGAGTTAAGTCTTGGTGTTATGGTAGACTCAGACCTAAGCTTTAAATCACAATCAACAAGTTGACAACTTAATTCTTCCACCTTAGAAACATAGCTAAAGTACGGCCATTTATAAATCAAAAGGATGCTGAAAACCAGATCCATGCCTTTATCTCAAGCCAACTCGACTACTGTAATGCACTCCTTACCGGCCTCCCGATTAAATACGATGATAACTATTTTATTGCAATGCACTATTGCATTATTTTATTCTATTTTACTAACTATTTTATTGCACTGCACTATTTTACTTTGTATCAGTGAATCATAGACGCCTGGCCATAAGAGCATTCGGAGCATCTCTGCTCTCCCACTATTGAACTTGGGGAGCAAAGGTATAATCTTGCTCCACCACTTTTTGATTATATGAAAAATATGATATACCCCCCCCAATATATAAATCTATGGTTAACTGAGTTTTATAGTGAAAAGAGCAGCTTTATTGGTCAAGATTGAAGGCTCTATATTGCAGGAAATTGCACGTACAGGTTCATTAAATTCAAAAGAAATCTGTCGTGGAGGGGTCGTGCCTGAGCCCCTCCAAACCACCCCTTGCACGAAAAAAAAAAAAAAAAAAAAAGGGGGCCCATCTGGGCTAAGCCCCGGATCTCCTACAATCCTAAATCCGCCCCTGCTCCTGACGTATGCACCTATTAAAAACACTCTTCCTGCAGCACACAGCTGCCCACACGCATGTCACAGACATGACACACATCACAGACATGCCTGAGTGTCAAAAAAGAAACGCTTTGTTTATGCCAAGAAGATGATATGTTGGCCACATTCTCTCTCTCTCTCTCTCTCTCTCTCTCTCTCTCTCTCTCTCTCTCTCTCTCTCTCTCTCTCTCTCTCTCTCTCTCTCTCTCTCTCTCTCTCTCTCTCTCTCTCTCTCTCTCCCCCCCCCCCTAATAAACCCCTTGACCTTTTTCAATGTGTATATTCTAAAAGATGTAAGTGGGGTAGTGGTAGTTTATTGTGTGTGTGTGTGTGTGTGTGTGTGTGTGTGTGTGTGTGTGTGTGTGTGTGTGTGTGGGGTGTGTGTGTGTGTGTGTGTTTTATGATGTAGAACTAATGGAATTCCTGTGGTTGTAGAACATTAGCTGACCAGGTGTTTCCACGCACACGCACGCACACACAAACACCCACGCACACACACACATATACACATGCATGTATATATACACACACACACACACACACGCACACACACATGACCCCCCCCCCCCCCCCCCACACACACACACACGGTCATCTGGTGTTTCTCAACTAAAGACGTGGACCTTAACAGGTCTCCTGGGACGTTGCAGGCTTTTATCTCACATGTTTAGCTGACGTAGATCATAGGAGGCTGTCAAGCGTTCGCTTGGATATAGGGAAGAAATATGGCTGCTAGGTGTCCATTAGACAGAAATAGTACAGCTTTCCTGTGGGGGTGCCGACCCCCCTCCTGTCCAAACAATAACCCAACCCAGAGTCGGTCAGTTTTCTCAAGCAGAAGTTCTACATATAATCAAGAACCCGTAGGGCTGCTATGTGGCCTGAGGCTAAGATAACAATCCTGTCTTTGGGCTCAGTGTTCAGTCTTTCTAATTCAACAAGCAGTCGACTTGACAAGGCCTTGTTTATTGGTTTAGAATAGAATAGAATAGAATAGAATAGAATAGAATAGAATAGAATAGAATAGAATAGGGTTTATTAAACATGGGCTGTGAGTCTATTTCTGGCGAGTGCCTACTTGATAAGAGTATTGTTATGTTTTAATGTGACTGGTTCCTGGGTGAGACTGCTCTCCTTCTGGGTTCCATGCTGAACCGACCCCTGGAAGAGGAGAGGAGAGAAGAGGGGAGAGAGGAGAGAGGAGAGAAGAGGAGACGAGATGAGACAGAAGGAGAGAAGAGGAGAGAGGAGGAGAGAAGAGGAGAGAAGAGGAGAGAAGAGGAGACGACAGGGGAGAAGAGGAGAGGAGACAGGAGGAGAGAGAAGAAGAGAGGAGACGAGATGAGACAGGAGGAGAGAACAGGAGAGGAGACAGGAGAAGAGAAGAGAAGAGAAGAGAGAGAAGAGAAAGAGAAGAGAAGGAGAGAGAAGAGAAGAGAAGAGAAGAGAGAAGAGAAGAGAAGAGAAGAGAAGAGAAGAAGAGAAGAGAAGAGAAGAGAAAGAGAGAGAGAGAAGAGAAGAGAGAAAGAGAAGAGAAGAGAGAGAGAAGAGAAGAGAAGAGGAAGAGAAGAGAAGAGAGAAGAGAAGAGAAGAGAAAGAAGAGAAGAGAAGAGAAAGAGAAGAGAAGAGAATGGCTTTGTCTGAGCTCACTTTATTTGGTCCGGAGGAAACTTGTGACGAGAGCGAAGACGAAGCTTCTTCCTCCGACGAAAATAGCCCTCCACATCCTCGACCACGAGAGGTTGAGAAACACACACACGAGCCAAACGCCCACTCACCCTCTCGCCGCCACAGACAAACCTCTACCGTTTACACTCCATGCAACTGTCTCCTGTTCTCTTTCCGGCTCTCGGACTCTCTCCCTGTGCATTCTACTTCTGGGAGGGAAACTCCTCGCCGTGGCCAAGGTCAACAGCGTTCGGTAGGGATGGTGCCAACATTCACTCTACTCAGTGTCTCACCCGGGACTAGACTTGGCCATAGACTCTCCCCCCCCCCCCCCCTGCATGTCACACAGCCTACGGGAACGCTTCCATGGAAAATGTGGTGAGAAACGTCTGAACGCCGTTGGATGTGGGGACGTGAGACTAATAGACGACGGGTTTTGCACGTCACTGGGATTAATTTGTTCGAGGGATCCGTTATTCGCGTAAGCTGCATAAAGCTGCGATCCCTCTGTCACAGATATAAGAATGTGTTGCGTGTGAAGTTTGATGCAATGGAACGTGTCACGATCGGGACCGAAAGCCCTCTCCCGCGCATCTCTATTTCACTGAAGAGATTCAGATTCCGAAAATCCGGCACGGCCACAAATGTGTGTCGTCGTCCGTTTCCATTTAGTTGAGATTGAAACCAAAAGAAAATACCTTATTGTGTGCCAACTGTGTCTTGACGATCAACCACACTCACACAATCCTGCTCTCTCTCTCTCTCTCTCTCTCTCTCTCTCTCTCTCTCTCTCTCTCTCTCTCTCTCTCTCTCTCTCTCTCTCTCTCTCTCTCTCTCTCTCTCTCTCTCTCTCTGCTCCTTCTCCAGAAGATCTACTCTGGCGAAGCCGCAACCCATTGCCCGCGGAGGATCCTTTCATCTTCAAGCTCGTCTCCTAAACCTGTTGACATCCCCCCTCCCGAAACGAGAAGCAGAGCCATCCCTTCAGCTGACGCCATCCCCTCCTCTCTCCTCCTCCTCCTCCTCCTCCTCCTCCTCCTCCTCCTCCTCCCCTCCTCCTCCTCCTCCTCCCTCCTCCCCCTCCTCCTCCTCCCCCTCCCTCCCTCCTCCTCCTTCCTCCTCCTCCTCCTCCTCCTCCTCCTCCTCCTCCTCCCTCTGTCAGCCAGGAGTTAGGTCATCCCGTTGTGGTCGAGGAAACTGCTACTGCTGCTGACTTACTATCCCCTCCTGACCCGGCATCGCTGCTCTCTGTGACACTATAGCCTGCTATTGTACCGGTCAGCAGACAGCAGCTGTTTTTTCCCTACTACCGTTGTGGTCGCGGTGATACTTATAATCCCTTCCCTCTCGCCGGCCGGCTCAATAAACGGCATCCGACGTCATTTCTCAATCCCCTACGCGACAGCTATCTACGGTTTTAGTCTTTTAGAAAAAGAATGCCTCTCTTGTGGAAATAGCTCAACTCAAACCCCTCCGACAGACTTGGGTCATCCGGGTGGTGCTCTGAGCCACTGCTACTACTGTTGCAGACTGACTAACCCGACCACAGACACGCTCCGGGCTGCCGCTATTACGTTCCTACTGAGGTCCTATGCTACCATTAGTTCCATTGCGAATACTGGCATTGCCAACTGAGTAATAGGTACACTGCTGAGGGGAGTGTGTGTACTATGATGACCCAACCATATAATCCTGTAGTTCAATGGTAATTAGGTTAACAGGTTAGTATAGATGGGTTCCTCGTCCACGTCAGACTCGGTGTGTGCGCGTGCATCAAAGGAGGCAAACAGGAACGTAATCCTGGTCAGACTCAGAAAACGGGGCAGACTACAATATATTTGCATTTGTTAGCCATGCTAGTGATCTAAACAATCGATCCGTGCCAAAGCTAGATCATGTAAAAGGTGAAAGACTCTCACTCTTAGATGTCCCGAGGTTTTTGCGGTGTGGCCTGCCCCTAAAATTATGGAACAGTCTTCCACTGGAAATGAGGTCTGCCCAGACCCTACGACGTTTTAAAACACAGCTGAAGACTCACTGTTTTTTATTGCCGTTCTGAGGCTTGGTTAGCCAAACATCCCCGGGTCGTGTGGTGATTGTTTATTTTGTTTTTAAAAATGTATTATTCTAGTTTTTATGACTGTGTGTGTATACTGTATTTTGTATTTTCTTTTTGTACATAGAGCTCCATTGTACTTTTAGTCAGGGGAGTGTCATGATTTCTCCATAGAGCTCCATTGTAGTTTTAGTCAGGGGAAGTGTCATGATTTCTCCATAGAGCTCCATTGTAGTTTTAGTCAGGGGAGTGTCATGATTTCTCCATAGAGCTCGATTGTACTTTTAGTCAGGGGGAGTGTCATGGTTTCTCCATAGAGCTCCATTGTAGTTTTTAGTCAAGGGGAGTGTCATGGTTTCTCCATAGAGCTCCATTGTACTTTTTTCAGTGCAGCAGCTCGCGCAAGGTAGGGGGGCAAGGCAACTCAGTCACGTGATTCAGCAGGTATTTCTGATTGGCTTGAACACGGTATGTTTATAATCGAGAAACTCGTCTATAACCTTCCCAACTTCATATACCTGCAAATAGAATACCTACAGTACTTCAAAACTAAATTCAATATGACCTTTTTGTCTTTTTTTACTAAAACTGTACAAAATGTTTAGCCTTTTCTGTATCTGTAACACCGGCAGCACAAACCCGCAATTCCCGGCACTGTGGCTATTCGGTTGTTTAGTCTGAGACCACGCGTGGCGTATCCACCGCTACAGACAGGGAGATACTAGTAGCACATTTCATGACTCAGATCTATCAAAACAAGAGCGAGCCTTAGCCACCGCAGGAAGCTTGGCCCCCGGGAAACTGTTTATCGGAGGGTTCGACGCGTCATGACGTCACAATCACAACCGAATAGGCACATTCTCCCCTTCATTCCTGTGTGGGTATCAAACAGGAGGAAAGACTGTCAGGGTTTTTAAGCTGTGTGGGTATAAAAGAAGGAAGAAACACTGTCAGGGTTTTAACCTGTGTGGGTATTTAACAGGGAAGAAAAGACTGTCAGGTGTTAAGCTGTGTGGGGCATTGAACAGGGAATAAAGAGTGTCAGGTTTGAACCTGTGGGTATCAAACTGGAGGAAAGACTGTCAGGTTTTAAACAGTTTAAACAGTCATTCAGAACTGCACTATTGCATTATTTTACTCTGTCTATTGTATTCCACTGACTATTTTATTGCACTGCACTATTGCACTATTTTACTCGTTCTACTCTACTTTGCTCGTGTATTACTGTATATTAAAAATAAAATAAAAAAAATAAATAAACAAAAAGGCCTATTGGGATGTTAGATCCTAATGTGAAAAACTATGTGATTTAATGTTCTATTTTGATGTTTTTTTGTATACTTATTTTATGTCTGCACTTTATGCATTGCTCTTGATCTGCCAATTCTGTGCTCGTTTTATGCCTGTCCTTTTTTTGCTACTGTGAAGCACTTTGAGCTGCAATTCTGGTATGAAAGGTGCTATACAAATAAAGTGGATTCTGATTCTGATTCTGATTCTGATTCTGATTCTGATTCTGATTCTGATTCTGATTCTGATTCTGATTCTGATTATTAGACTGACCTCTGAGCTCCGTGGCGGCGGTGCAGTTGGTGGAGGCCTTCCAGCGCTCCTGGTTCTTCTTGAACTCCTGCACGCGGCACATGTACAGCCCCCTGTCGCCCTCCCCCACGTTCAGGATGGCCAGCTCGAAGATCTTCCCCTGCTTCACCACCGTCAGCCTCATCTTGGGCCCCGGGAAGCTCTTGGTGTAGTTGCCGTAGAAGCGGTTCTTGCGCATGTTGACGCGGGCGATGAGGAGCTCGTCCCCCGGCCGCTCGGCGCCCGCCGGCAGGAAAGTCCACTTGACCACCGGCAGGGCGCTGTTGCGGCGCCGCTGGGACACCACGCAGGACAGCGTGACGTTTTGACCCTCCTGGGCGACCGTGAAGGGAGAGGGGGGTGACGGTGACATTGATGGCCCGGCACAAATCTGAGGGATTCAGACGTGAGGTGATGTCAAGGTCAAGGTAACATTTATTTACTTATATAGCATGTTTAAATAGTTGACCAAAGTGCTGCACAATACAAAGTACAAAAGTTATGTAAATACAATACCAATAAAAATACAATAATAATAAAAAAATATATGGACCACTAGCCTAGCTTAAAACTCTGGGAGAGGTGGTTTGGCTAACAGCTAGGCTAGTGGTCTTGATTGATTGATTGAATTGATTGATTGATTGATTGATTGATTGATTGATTGATTGATTGATTGCTTGATTGATTGATTGAAAACTTTATTAACAGATTGCAGAATGGGTACAATACAGTACAGCTCAATACACACAATTGTTAAGGGGATACAGACCAGAGAAAGACTTTCGTCTTGTTTACATCAGGGTCCCCCATTTTCAATTCATCAGGACATAATGACATACATGACATACAGATAGACAGTACTGCTACATCTATACATTTATGACATACCAGATTTGCAAATACAGTACTGTTTGTGATACAAAAAGAGTCCAGAAAAGGGAGTATATACATTTGACGTAAAAACTGTAGGCCTACATTGGAGGAGGTTGGGTGGGATTGGGGGGGGGGGGGGGGGGGGTTGGGTACACTGTAAAAAATAAATGTTTTTTCAGGGGAAATTCACTGTATTATTTTACAGATTACTTTTGTTTTTCTACTTTAAGTGTAAATGCCATAAAGATACAGTAAATTACCTTTTATCTAAATATTAACCATTAAATAAAGGTTGTAATCTGTAAATGTATTTGATTTTACTGTAATTTGACAGTAAGTATTTGGCAACCATTGATGCCAGACATTTACCGTTTTCTTGCAGCTTTTTTTCTTACAGTGTAGGAGGGGTTGGGGGGGGGGGAACACTGTACAACTGTACAAGCAAGACTGTACATTGGAATATTGACAACCATACTAGGTAATTTACTGTACATTGGAGGGGGTTGGGGGGGGGGGAACACTGTACAAACAAGCAAAACTGTACATTGGAATATTGACAAAACCATATTAGGTAAATGACTTTACATTGGAGGGTTAGGACATTTACAGGGGCCAGTATCGAATTGCAGTCTCCCGTAGGTGTTCTTTGAGAGTGGTTTTGAAAGTGGGTAGTGATCACATTCCTTACAGCTTTAGGTAGGGCGTTCCACATTGATGTGGCATAATTGCGAAACGTGTTTAGTCCCTTGTTTGAGCCGAATCTGGGTTAACATGATTTGTGGAGCTCCCTCTGGTGTTGTGATCGTGGTATTCACTGACCTTTGGGAAGTATTTTGACATGTACATGGGTACCTTGGTCGTGTAGTGTATCTTGTAGACCAGGCCCATTGCAAGTTGCTGTACTCTGTCGTCTACTCTAAGCCATCTAGGTTGTCAAAGTGGGCAGGGTGAGGTGGGTTCTAGGAGTAAGGTCAAGCAGTAGTCTGACCAGTTTGTTTTGAGATGTTTGTAATTTTGTTTTTAGCGCTGTCGTGGAATATATTATCATGTCCTTATAGATCTGTGTTGAGATATCATGTTATACAGCGTGACTTTCAGTGTGACCAGCTTGACTGGTTAATGTGTGTATGTCTCTTTAAGAAGACTTCAACATCTCCCCAGCATAACGTCTTTGTTGTTGCTTCCAGTGACTGAGAACCATTTTTGTTTACCTTCATCATCATATCTGATATTATGTTATGTCTGACAACTGTGTATTTAACATATGTCTGAACAGCGCTCTGGATCAGTCTATGGCCAGACGCTAATGTGTTAACATGTTGTCTCTGACTATAAACTGTCATTGTGGCCACGGTGAAATAAACGTTCCTATTATTATTAATAATGACTCAGAATGATTTGTAAACGGCTCATCATTTAGTCCTTTAATATTTCCCATTACAGCGCCTTTGAGGTGCTTGGTACCATGAGGTGCAAGTATAGTCGTAGTACCCTTGAATGAGTGCTCCTGCCAGAGCTTCAGGTATTATTTTTTACCAGAGAGGGATCCGGTACAAGAATCGAGTTTGTTGGTTGACTTTTTTATTACATTGGATGCCATTTTGTCACAGGAGAGATTAGCCTCTAGGATGGAACCCAGGTAGGTAATTTCATATTTCCTTGTGACAATATTGTCACCCACTGTAACTGAGAAGCCGTCGGTCTTGCTGAGTTTGTTATTTGAGCCGAAGAGAATGGACTCTGTTTTGCCCATGTGTATGATAGTTTGTTATCAGCGAGCTGAGGGTTTTTTCAACCTGTAACTTGTTCTTGTCAGAGACCAGCAGGGCTGAGTCGTCCGCAAACAGGAACAAGTTGCAGTCACAAGCTGATGACATGTCATTTGCATAAATTAGGAACAGTAGCGGTCTAGTATGCTTCCTTGTGGAACACCACAGCTCACTGTGAGGGAGGGGGGATAGGGTACCGTTTACCTCCACCATCTGTTCCCTCCCCTCAAGGTAGGATTGCATCCAGCTCACTGATAGACTATCAAAACTAGGGATGTCCGATATTATCGGCCTACCGATATTATCGGCCGATATCGGCATTAAAATGGTGATATCGGAAAATATCGGTATCGGTTTTCAATTTTTTTAATTTTTTAATTTATTTTTTTACATTTCTATAACCTTTATTTACCCAGGAAGCAAGTAAGAACAATTCTGATTTATTGTCAAAAGTATGCATAATGTTGTGTTAATTCCACAACAAGAGATATGTAATGTTAATTACCTGAAATTATTCCATTTTTGGGGGGGGGGGGAACCCTGCATATATCGGTATCGGTTGATATCGGTTGATATCGGTATCGGAAATTAAGAGTTGGACAATATCGGTATATCGGTATCGGTAAAAAAGCCAATATCGAGCATCCCTAATCAAAACCAATTGCTTTTAGCTTGTCAATCAGAATGGAGTGATTGCCAGTGTCGAAGGCCTTTTGTAGGTCCAGCATGACCATGCCATATCTGCCTCCATTAATTTGTGCTAAGCTAGGCTACCTTGCAGCCGAGTAGCTTTCGACTGAACGCACAGAGAGGAAATCTATCTTCGCTGACTCTGAAGAACACGGTAAGACAATTCAAACAGAATCAAGAATGTATTTGTCTCTCGCCATTGACCACCGCTCATATTTGTCAGAGATAGGGTCCCATAGTGGTTCGGCGGAAGGGGAGGGATTTGGCCTCTCTGTTACATAGGGGGCTGACCCCTGTCATCCCTCTTCTTATTTGCTTATTGGAGAAGCATTAAACCATTGGTCGAAAAGTAAACAGAGAAGTATAGCTAACTTTAGAAATAACCATCAAATGACACCACTGATGTATATACAAAAGCTATACAAAAATGTATTTTGGCATTTATTTATGCCTATTTTTTATGTCTGCACTTTATCATTGCTCTTATTCTGCCAATTGTATGCTCATTTCATGCCTATGTCTATTTAATGTCTATTTTACTGCTGTGAAGCAATTCCTTTATGAAAGGTGCTATACAAATAAAGTGTATAATTTTATATGTATTTATTATACAAAGGACTATGCATTACAACAAATTGGCCAACAGTCATCTTCTCCCTATGTATTTATTAATAAAAATACTATAAATTACAATGAATGAATGTAATGTTGGCCAACAGTCATCTTCTCCCTATGTATTTATTATACAAAAGGACTATGAATTACAATGAATGGAAGTAAGGTTGGCCAACAATCATCTCTCCCTCCTGTTACCAGCGGTGTTGTGTTTGGCATTATGACCACTGTGTGTGGGAGGAACACAGAGGAACAAACTGTATTGCTGCATGTGTCGCATGACAATATATCCACATCTGTTTTTCCAACCTTGGGGCCATTTCATAACTTTCACAGCTCATAAGTATATTCCAACGTCGTACGTGAATAAAGATCGGTACTCAGTCCTGTTATTTTGGCCGTGGGTGGATGACAAAGGGGAAGAAAAAATAAAACGAGACGTTGATAGAATTCTGTTTCTGTGATTTTGCAGTTGACTTAAATACATAATTGCCTTTGATATCTTCTATTGTCCCCAGAAATCAGTGTGGATTAAAAAGTAAAGCTCCAAGCTTTTCGCTTGCTTTTCAATAGAAAAGGGGGAAAGCCATCAATTTTCTGTGTGAAAGTTCCCTTTCATCTCAGCCGAAAAGAAAATGTTCAGCCTGTGTGATGGACCTGTTATCTTCCTGTCATCATCACACCCCGCAATCTCACTTTATTGTGTTATATATCACTGGCAGCATATAGAATCATGTTCAGTCAGCAGTGTTTAACAAAAAATATTAGAATGCTGCGAAAGAGAGAGAGAGAGAGAGAGAGAGAGAGAGAGAGAGAGAGAGAGAGAGAGAGAGAGAGAGAGAGAGAGAGAGAGCTAGAGAGCTAGAGAGAGAGAGAGAGAGAAGAGAGAGAGAGAGAGAGAGAGAGAGAGAGAGAGAGAGAGAGAGAGAGAGAGAGAGAGAGAGAGAGAGAGAATAAGAATGCTTTCTCCATCTCTCCTTCACCTGAGGTGTCTTTCCTGAGACATTGATTGATGATTGATTGATTGATGATTGATTGATTGATTGATTGATTGATTGATTGAAAACTTTATTAACAGATTGCAGAATGGGTACAGTACAGTACAGCTCAATACATACAATGTTAAGGGGATGCAGACCAGCGAAAGACTTTCGTCTTGTTTACATCAGGGTCCCCCATTGACATCCTTACATCCTTCTTGTTCAAGGTTTCAGAAGACACTGTCTCCACCGTCTCCTCTCCAGTGTAAAGATAACTTAACGTCTCCCTGCACTATATGTTCGCCAGCGCCGCTGTCCCCGTCATTCCGTCCATCACCGTGGTGTGTCCCTCCCCTGACCCTGTCTGTCCCGCTATTGAACATCTCAGAAGACGTCTTTTTGTCCATGTCCGAAGTCAGCGACTTCGGGTCATTGAGAAGCGCTATATAATAAAATTATTATTATTATTATTATTATTATTATTATTATTATTATTATTATTATTATTATTATTATTATTATTATTATATTATATTATTTATTATTATTATTATTATTATCTTATTATTATATTATTATTATTATTATTATTATTTATTATTATTATTATTATTATTATTATTATTATTATTATTATTATTATTTATATTATATTCATGCCAGTTAGGATACTGACCCTCACTGTTTAATTCAGATTCGATTTTATTGCCTATATTTATCTCTTTCTACTGTTACCCTGCCATACCTGTACCTCCCTCCCCCCTCCCCCATGCTGCTATATGGCGCACAATTCCCCAAGGGGGTTCAATAAAGGAATATCTTATCTTATCACCATAACCATCTCCAGAATTAAAACCTGCTATATGTCCGACCAAACACCATTGTTTTTCTGCATTTCCAGGTGTCAAAAAGGGATCATCCCTATGTTCCCCGAGTCCTATGTTCCCCGGGTCCTATTTTCCCTGATTGATTGATTAATTGATTGAAAATTTTATACATTTTTATTATTTTATTAATTATTAATGTCCGCCTTGTTTCGAACTGGTTAAGCTTAGGCCTTCTTTCGAAGTTGGTTATGGTTTGGAATCAGGGCTGGTGGTCTAAAATGTTCAATCAATCAATCAATCAATCAATCAATCAATCACAATCAGGGAACATAGGACCCGGGGAACATAGACATGCTCAAAAAACACGTTCACTTTTAAAGACTTTCAAACAGACTATTGTTCTCCATCATCCATCGTAAATTAAGTCCCACAGCCTCTCTAGAGAGTTCTCTGTGGAATATTGTTTTACTGCCTTGGTCTCCAGTGTTGTCTCCTCACCCAGTAGTATCAGCCCAGTATCACCCCAGTTAGACTGAACACTTTCTTTATCCTAAAACACTTTTTAGAGGACACTTCGTCTCTACGCTCTACATCCACTAATAAACACAAGAACCTGTTCCTCTTACCTCCAAAGAGTGTTCTAACCAGGAGAGCGTAGACGACAGAGGAGATCTTCATTTTGCACAGCAGCCGTCTCCATACACTCCAAGTTAAATGCCTCAAGAGGGAGGGGGGGAAAAGA
>NC_140174.1:30688147-30720582 GCF_963971535.1 Notolepis coatsorum | reverse complement strand
TGGAGTTTAGTTGAACCAGGATTTATTTGGGCAGGCCTGAAATCATGACACAGAAGAGTCATCATTAGCATAATAACCCCTCCCCTAACATTATACAAATTAGAGAGCATTAGCATAACCCCTCCTCTAACACTATATACAAATTAGAGATAATTAGCATAACCCCTCCCCTAACATTATGCAAATTAGATAGCATTAGCATAACCCCTCCTCTAACACTATATACAAATTAGAGATCATTAGCATAACCCCTCCTCTAACACTATATACAAATTAGAGAGCATTAGCATAACCCCTCTCCTAACACTACAGTATACAGTATACAAACTAGAGCACATTAGCATGGTTCTGACAGAGTTGATAGTAGCTCAAAGGTGTACCTACGGTAGCATACCAACACTAATGCTAACTGATTCATGTATGTGAATTGAAAATGCAAAAAATATTAGTGCCATACTCTGGGAAGTGTAGTTAAATAAAAACATCTAGTTTGCTATAGTTATTAGTCAAGCTTTCTAACCAAGTAGGGTCCATTTGATAGATATGGTCATTCATAGCAAAACGTTTAGCGATTGAATGGACAAATTAAATGTCACTTGGAGATGAAAGGGAGCTGTCAATCACCGATCCTGAGAAATTATCTGAGCAGCCAGACGAGCTTGTTTCTGAGTTGGGTTTTACAATAGTTATTAATGTTTTTTAATCATTCAGATTTGTCTGGGTGGTTAATAACACATTTGTCTGTGGTGTGACAAACTCAGAACACATATTTATTTCCACTTTACCCCGGCTTTAAGGGGTAAATACACTCGCATTGACCTCTACTTAAACCATGAGCTTCCCACAGTGCTGCGTAAGTAAGTCTTCATCAGCCAAAATAATGTGGGACTTTCCCCCTTGACGAGAGGTAACATGTACACTGCACATATTCCTTTCATGTAACTGTAAAAAGACCATGCTTGGCGCACTAATAAACTAATAAACTATGACTCATACGTAAGAAATATAGCATGCCTGTGGCTGGTGCATGCGACCAAAGCGGTGATGTTTGCTATAATATACGACCTTGAGTGTTCTATTTGCAAAGAACATGTGGGTCTCTCAGCCAATCGGATTGCTTGATGAGAGCCAATTTGTATATAGTATCATCATAAAACTGGCAATGTTCAAACATTCGTTACATTCTAAATTCATTCGATTTCACTTCCAGCTGCTCATGATTTCAAGCATATATAAGTTGTACATGGATCTTCTTAGAGGTGGTAATACTTATGACCAAACCCACTGAGACCAGACTGAACCCAGTGGACTTGGGTTGGATTGGACTGAATTTTTCACATTATGGTTCAGTTCTGGATTGTTGAAAAACTCTGTTATCAATTTGTCAATGGAAACATATGATTAGTATTGTCATTATTCTTGTCATTATTCTTGTTATTATTCTTGTTATACTTCTTCTTTTTCTTCTTCTTCTTCTTTTTCTTCTTCTTCTTCTTTTTCTTCTTCTTCTTCTTCTTCTTCTTCTTCTTCTTCTTCTTCTTCTTCTTCTTCTTCTTCTTCTTCTTCTTCTTCTTCTTCTTCTTCTTCTTCTTCTTCTTCTTCTTCTTCTTCTTCTTCTTCTTCTTCTTCTTCTTCTTCTTCTTCTTCTTCTTCTTCTTCTTCTTCTTCTTCTTCTTCTTCTTCTTCTTCTTCTTCTTCTTCTTCTTCTTCTTCTTATTGTTATCATTATTATCATTGTTATCATTATTATTATTATTATTATTATTATTATTATTATTATTATTATTATTATTATTATTATTATTATTATTATTATTATTATTATTATTATTATTATTATTGTTATCATTATTGTTATCATTATTGTTATTATCAGCAATTTTGGGAGTCAGTCGGATTTGAACCTATAAAAACCCACCGTCTCTTGGGTTCAGCTCTTCCTCAGGTTGGACCGGGCCTGTGTCCATCTTTAGCCCCACTTTAGTGGGGCATTATGTAAATGACATATTTGCCCAGTCAGCAGACCATGTCCGTGTGAAGCCAGACTCTATAGGCTAGCAGTACGTGGCTGCCTGCAGCTATAGCTAACAGGTGTGAGGGTGACATTTGACTGATTGGCGATATGGAAGGTGTGACAGGATGGGGGGCAGGCCGTTACTGTATGAAATACAACGTGACAGAAATAGACAGGGCTTGAACGGCGCACCTTGGTACAGTAAGGCACTGTGTGCGACGCGGTAGAACGAATACACGGCACACAGAGGAGCTTAAGGTTCTACCGTCTGTGAAGACGCTGCAAATCCGGGATCTAAACGAAGAGTCATCTGTTTGAAACAGGGATCGATCGCAACAACGCGAGGGGCGTTTGTCCGTTTTAATTCGTTCTTTCAAACTCTCTCTCCACTTTCTCTATTTGGGGAATGCCCCAAGGTCAACGTTCGTGAGCCCTTTCCCTGACTCACGCCCAAGGATAACCGTCAACAAGTTTTGCTTTTCTGCTTCCAACCTGATATCACGGCAACAGCAGCTGCGTTGGCACTAAAAGCAGGCCATCCGTTCACACAGGCCCCTCGCAGCCCTGGCTACAGCCTTGTAAACACAGCGTGGACAGTGGCTGTGAGAACAGGACCAGCCCCGGCACCCCCGCTGACAAATCAGTCATCCGATCAAACACCTGTCTCGACCCCCTCACTCTCTAAACCAGGGGGACTATATGACACTTGTGTTGCGGGGGGTGGTGATGCAATGCTCCAAATCTGACCCCCTTGTTTTGCATGCAGCGAGAGCGAGGTATGAGTCACGAGCTAAACACGAGCTAACCAATAAACACCCTTAATCCCAGACCCTGACCTGAATGATTGACCACACCCCTATCGCGGAGAGAAACCTCTGGGGAGGTTTTTTGGGTGACACTTAAAGGTAAGGAGAGGGCTGGGGTGTAGAAACTTGAAGGCCCATGCTCCCAGGGTACAAAAATAGCCAATGACAGTTTCCATTTCATGCTGCTAGCCTGCCCCCGCCGCCTGCCTCGCTCTGCCACTCGACACCCAACGGTTATTCCAATGCGGGGCTAGCTAGCCACCTCACTGCTGAGTTTGGCCACGCCGGCCTGCGTGTCTATTTCTGTATCCTCCGCGCCGGGGCTATCCGCCCGCCAGTCCGCCCGCCAGTCCGCCTTTAACCACTGCATTTGAACATGGATCCCAGAACTTTTTGGAGTTGATTCGGTGAGTTTTGTCTGTTTTGAGAGCGTCGAGAAGAGGAGGGGGGGACGTGTCTCTGACTGTGGAGGTGGCTAACAGTGATTTGTTCTCAACAGGTGTCGTGGATCTTTAAGTGTACCAGGGATTTTATTTTGGCTTGGCTTGGCCCACTTGATTTGACCGTCAGGCTGAGCATGGAAGACACTCAGAAAAGGTGAGCCGGCAATATCTGATGGTTTGAAACATGGATTGTTTAGTTCTTAGTTGTGTGCTGTTCCCTGTGATCTAGACCTCACCAGTAACAACGGCTTTGTTTGGTTTACATTAACATGAAAAAAGATATCCATATAATTATGTACATAAATATATATATAAATATATATGACACATTCCCATTGTCATTATTCACTTTTTTTCCTCAATGATGACTGAAATATATTCTAGAGTATTAGACAATGTATATTTTTAAGTAATGCAGTACATTTAATTGACACACATTCACAATGCAGTCGTGTCATAGGAATATTGAGTATTAAATATTGATCGCTCTTCGAATGGCCTTGATTAACTACTCTGTACTCTGTACTACTTTGAAGGGACTTCGATTTAGTCTTTAGTGAGGCTATTATCTCTACTATAGTTCCTCCTTGGATATAAATACACAAGCAGATGCAGGGAAAGTCCCGTCGTTGCTAACTGGTATCATATTATCACTACTGGAAAAAACAGAACTCATTGGCCGCCAAAATCTCCTGGAATGCCTAAGCTTTCCTTTTTTTAATCTTCAGGCTCATAATTGTACAGTTAGGTCACTGTGTTCCAGTGAGGGTTGCTGGATCAGTTTTAAGGAGGAATTATGTGAAATCGTGCTGTTTGTCTGGTTGGTTTTAGTTTACTGACCTACATTTCGAGTTCTCATCATCTTGAGCATGGCTCCCGACAACTTAATGGGGTCAATTTCAAAACTCTGCTAATTCTTTTGCACTGAATGTAGAGCCTACCGTGCAGGTAATCCTAAATGTATGTTTTATATTCGTTGTGATCGGCTGCAGGTACTTTTAAGGTTGTGAGGGAACAGTTTAAGAGTTGACTGACATGTCAATGGCTATGTTTCCAGGTCAGGATCAAATAAATGGGTTAATGAGCTATTCTAAGCCTCACCCGGATAGCTAAAGTAAGCTAGAGCAGCTGCCGCTAAAGCAAACCGTGAGCGATGCGATGATTTGCGTACATTTCCAGCGCCCCGCGGTGTAAACTTACTGACACGCTTTACCATTAAGAGGCTTTGCACGTTGATTTGCTTGATATGAAACAAAGCCATTAACTGAATGTGAAAAAGACTGTGGCTGTCTATGGATAACCGTATAGCTTACAGGACAGATATAGAGGTCAGCACTGTTGTGTCAAGTAGGACTATATTAGGACTATACATCTCAAATGTAAATAAAAGGCAAATGGGTAGTATTGATCTCGGGATCTACGTATACCTTTGGATTACGTTTTTCTCAATTGTTTAAGCGTGTTTTCCTGAAAACGATGGCTTGATTTCTCAAAACTCTAAACACGAAACTGAAAAGAGTTAACCATTTTGTCAAAACTACACACATCTCTCGCTAAATTAAACACTTGCACTCTCTCTTCTCAAAGCTGATTCCACCAAAGATGATACACACAGCTATCATGTGAATATCTCTTACAGAACATCAACTAAACACTGGTGTGAGACATTTAAAATTCTTGTTTTGGCTTCATGAGGCTATGTCACATATAAGATTGTGTAGAAATGGATTCCTTTTTACTGTAAAGTTTATTTAATTTATTTTATCCAAAAATAGGTTTGTATTTCCAATAAGCTCCCAGATTCATACTGTAAACGTATCGTCGATACTGTAACATTGTTAGAGGTCTGAGAATACACAAATGTTACCTATTTTGGCAAAGATCACAGTAATTGCACTGATAAGTCAAATGAAAAACACTACAGTACTGTAAGAAAATGTTTAGACTTACAGTTACATCAGGGGACGTAATAATGAAATCAGTGCACAAATACAAAAACATAACAAAGCAAATATGTATATGTTACTGTAATACAAATGTTTTCCGTAGGCCCCCAAACAATACAAATAAAACCATAAACCTTTCCCCAACACGGTAGAGGTCACCTGGGGCCTCTTTCATGCTCTGAAATGTTTTGCCAATTGAGTTTAAACAGGTGAGAAGTGAGTGAACCTATTTGGTCATTAGGTTGTGTTGTTTTGAAGGCCAGTGTTTTCCAGGTGAACAAACTGTGCTAAATGATGCAATTTGTGTTTAGCAAAAACGTGATTTAGAATTTGTATTTGACTGAAAACAAAGGTTTTGCAGAAACAGACTTTGTTGCTGTGCTTTGTGTGTGTCGAGTTTTGATAAATTGAGCTCTAGTTTCAGGAAACATGTACAATGGAGGTAAAACTGTGATGATTGAGATTTGAGCAGCCAAGAAGACTGCGTTGATCACCACAGTGAAATAGTTGAGCACGTTCCACTTCTGTTGTTCTCTGGATAGGTGAACCACATGGCAACGTACACATGGACAATGGCTGCAGATACAGTCAAGCAAGGGCTGTAGTTTTAGGGGGGACTGCAGGGGACATGTCCCCCTCAATATTGAGAAGTGGTAAATTTGTCCCCTTCAAATAATATAGCTAATATGAAAGACAACCCCCTCCCCAAAAGAGGTGAAAAAAATAAGGGGGTCAAAACATTTATACCCTTCTTATCTGTAAATATAGAATACATAGAATAGATATTTGAAAGCAATACAGAATGCCTTACTGCCTTATATTCCATTATATTTGTGTCAGCGGGTACCGGAATGTTGTCTTTTCCTTTACATAAATAAAGACACTTCCACCATACATTGGTGCATAAAAGTACATGTGAATGCAGGAAATGAAGTGTTTGATGCTCAGAACCGTGTGACCCCCACCCCTACCATCCCATGTTGAAACCAAACCTTTGCCATTTTTCAATTCAATTCAATTCAATAAACTTTATTAGTCTCGCAAGGGGCAATTTAAGGCATGCATATGGCAAACAGCTGCACTTATACACATCCAATACAGAACAAGGGACAAGAGACAGACATGATGACACTTAAACCACAAGAAACATGACACTGTTAGAACAGTATCCTTATATAGCTGATCTGTCAAGTCTAATAAATAAATTCGGTCAGTACAAAAAAAGTGCACTTTGGTCAAAAAGGTCAAACGGTTAAAAGTCAAGTAACATCACATTCCTATGGACCAGCAGGTCTTACTCACCACGCCACCCCAGACGTCACACTCTGTGGAAGCTGTGGTCACAGCTTCAAGCATCATCCATTCCTTAAAATAACACATGGCCCAGAGTGTTTGTCTGTGGTTTGCATAGCGACAGCATAGCTGGAACCTGCACACACTGTGTAACGCAGAGGTCACAACTACATTCACTCCAAAACCATTTATAGCACTGTGTTAATTGGTCACAACCTTCTTGTAAAGTGCTGTGCCAACCTCATTATGCCATGGCTCCATGCACTGCTGGGAAATGTAGAAAAAAAATTTTAATAAAAGAAAGAAAGAAAGAAAGAAAGAAAGAAAGAAAGAAAGAAAGAAAGAAAGAAAGAAAGAAAGAAAGAAAGAAAGAAAGAAAGAAAGAAAGAAAGAAAGAAAGAAAGAAAGAAAGAAAGAAAGAAAGAAAGAAAGAAAGAAAGAAAGAAAGAAAGAAAGAAAGAAAGAAAGAAAGAAAGAAAGAAAGAAAGAAAGAAACAGCTTCACACTGCCAGGAAATGTAGTTTGGTGTTTATGTTGCCACACAGAGACGTGTAACTACATGGCAATGAGAGCTTAGGAATCCATTTGGAATTAGAATGAATGTGAAAGAAACCTTGGCACCTTGCATGCTCGCCTCCGCTGTCAGTGTGTGCATGTGTGAGTGAATGGGTCAAATGTGAGGAACAAACATTTTATAGCGCTTTTGGATAAAAGCGCTATACTGTATAAATGCACCATTTACCATTTTACCATTTAGAAAGAAAGAAAGAAAGTACATTACATTTGTTTATATCTTATATCTTTTTGTGTGTGTGTTTCTTGCTATTTTCCTTGTGTGATATTGTATGACTCTTGACACTGGTGTCTGTGTTCTTTTTCCAGGAAGTTGACATTTTCCCAACACTTCCCACACGGCGACATGAGCAGGCAGTGAGCCGAGGCATCCGGGACCGCAGGAGGGCGTGACAGGTGACCCTCTCTGCCAGACGGACGGACGGACGGCGCGGCGACACCATGAGCTGCGTGGAGAAGCGTCACGGGGGGCACCGGGCGGGGAGCATGCCGCACCACCGCTTCCCCAACGGTTTCGCCGAGCTCTTCATGGACGAGGATGACCGCGAGGTCAGCACCCTCACTGACCGCGCCTTCCGAAGCCTTTGCGTCGGAGATGAAGCCGTTTACAGCGACGAGTTATCGTACGGATTGTCACCTTTCAGCTGCCACAAGCCTTTGGTGGAGGAGCCTCTTAAAAAGACTCATCATAAATATCAAAGTCAGAACAGTACTAATGAAACACGGCGGCAGCAGCAGCATAAAAACATGCCCCACGTTTCGGCGTTCCTCAAAGCCTTCGGCGCCACGGGGAAAAGCTGCGAGGGGATGCTGATCGAGAACGGAGATGCGAAGGACTCTAACGGAGAATCGTGGGATAAGTCGGCACTGCGCAGCATCCGGCAGGAATTGTCGGAATTCTCCTCGGATTATCACAGCAATCTCCAAAAGAAATCGGCGAAAGACGTGGCCCTCCCCACAGGAAAATCGTCCAAGACTAAAAATGGCAAAGCCACCGTCAGGCTGAGGAAGCTGGACATTAAAAACTTTTTCCTCCACAGTGAGTTCAGCCCTTTCCAGACATGGAGAGATTTCAACAGCTTCCCTTTTGCTCAAAAGGACATTGTCACCTCTATTCTCCCCACAGACAACCTCCCTAAATGGTACGACTCGCTGCTTTACAAACAGCTGACTGAGGCACATAGGATAGAGACCCTGCATACAGAGGAGATACATGAGTGCCAGAAAGCAGCAGTCGAGCCCCCTCCTCCTCCCCCTCCTCCCCCTCCTCTCCCTCCTAAGCCTGTAGCTCCCCCTCCGGCTCCTACGGTCTTGCCAAAGCCCTCAGCCACTCTGGCTGAGAAGAGGTGCTCATCTGAGAGAAATGAAGGGAGCGCCCCCTGGAGGAGAAACCGATCCAGGGCACAGAGTGCTGTTCCGGGCAGCCATCCTGTGGTCGTCTCGCCTCCTCAGGACAACAGCTCCAAAACGGTGGAGGAGAGTCTTCTGTCGATCAAAGAAGAAATCAAATCAGTGCCGGTGAAAGCGATCGAGGAGGTCGACTCTGCCTCCACTCCGTTCAGCATCTGCCAGCTGATGACTCCCCTCATCCCCTCCCGGCAGCCGACGGAGACGTCGGAGATCCTCCAGGCTGTCTTCTCTACCCTCGACCTCTCGCTCAGGCCTGAATCCGAGGCCAAATTGACCCCCGAGCCCCTGATGAAACGGGACAGCTATAAGTCCCTCGCCTCTAGCATCCTCTTCAACCTCAAGGACAACAGGAAACGGGTCAAAAGCAGATACAGCCCGCCGAAATTCAGGACGTCGGAACTGTTGGACCACAGCACCCAGTCGCCGAGACTCGATCTCGTTAAACACGCGCAAGCTCTTTCTGATGGCACCACTTCTGGATTTAGCACACCGGCCATTTTGAAAGAAGGACAGTCAATTCGCAGTCCTATTATGGACCTGGCCAATACTCCGACCGTCTGCCTGAGGAAGTGTGACACAGATAGACCTATCTCAGACGATTATTTGATATCAAATCTATTACAAACCAAAAGAGAGGCTGCAGGGAGCAGAAATGAGGAGAATAACTTCTCCCCCTTCACACGCTCGAAGAAAAACAAGAGCCCCCTGGCTAATAAGAAAAACTACCCATCTCTCAATTTATACAAGAAAGCCAGTCCTGTTGACAATGAGACAGAACACCTTCAAGTCTCACCGAATACTGATACTCTGTTTCCTATTAACAAAGACCGTCCTACAGGGCAAAACAAAGGATGTTCACCACATCCACCTATCAAAGAACATTCACCAAATATAATATCTGGTAACAAAAGACTTTCACCAAATATAATATCCAGTAACAAAAAACGTTCACCAAATATAATATCTGGTATAGAAGGACTTTCACCAAATATAATATCGGGTAACAAAAAACGTTCACCACATATAATATATGGTAACAAAGAACTTTCACCAAATATAATATCTGGTAACAAAGAACTTTCACCAAATCTAATATCTGGTAACAAAGGACTTTCACCAAATATAATACCTGGTAACAAAGGACTTTCACCAAATATTGCACCTGATAAGGGACTTTCACTAAATGCTACACCCATCAGCCACGGAGTATCGCCTAATATCATCCCTGCCAAGGGAGGCCTTTCACCCAACATACTACCCGGCAGCAAAGAAATGTCACCGCGTGTACCAGAGAAAGAGGGACTTTCACCGAATGTGTCGGTCGACAAAGAACGTTCGCCAGATGTCAAAGGGGCCGTAAAGGACTTAATGGACACAAAGGAGAAATACTTTGGTTCTCAGCCTGTTGTTGCCAAGGATAAATCTATTAGTAGTCAGCCTAAAAGTACAATGGACGTGATCAAAGCGGCGAGGGAAGCAATAACTGCAGCCAAAAACAAAGCGCTGTCTGTAACTCAGTCCGACTGCGCCAAGAGATCCATCGCAGACGAGCCAAGGGGGAAGGAAACAAATAAAGAACCGATCAGAAATATTGGGGAGGCTTCGGTAACCGAAAGGGATAAGGTTTTGACTCCAAATAGAACGGGAGAATGGGATACAGTGACGGTGAATAAAAACAGCAATGTCAAAAGGGAACCCCCACCGGTGCCAAAGAGAAACTTCACTAAGTCAGATATTCAACTTCCCCTCGACGTGCAGGAAGCCGGCGACGTTGACGTTGGCGGGCTTTCGAACGGCGATATACTCGTCGAAAAACAAGATCCATCCGTGTCAAAAGAAAAGGAATCCGTCCGGAAGCAAGGCCGCTTTAAACATATATTTTCAGCCAGGCAGAACAATTACATCAAGAGTCAGCGTTACGTGATGACAGAGGAGGAACAGGAGGAGGAGCATGACGGTGATGAACCGAGAGAGAGCGTGCACAGGGACGAAACGGTGATGCCGCCGACGGAAATGAGACACAGCGGACACATAATCAACGATTTACACGTCCTAAAGGGCCTTGAGAGGGCGAAGCTGGGCGACCGCGTACTCGAGAATGCAAGAAACAAACTGGGCCTCTATAGGATCGACGAGGAGGCGAAGGCCAAGAACGACTTGATCTCCAGGGAGCTTAGGAACATCAAAAGGGGCATGCTGTCGATGAGGGCGAACACGTTCTCTAAGAGGGACACGCTCACAAAGAAAGAGCAGGAACAGAGCAAGCACGAGATGTTCACGAAGATAGACAGCAACGTCATAGTCAACAAAGCACTTATAAACGACAATTATGACAAGGCTAAAATGGCACTTGAGGAGGTCATATCAGAAAGACTAAAATACAAATCGGGTAAAGAGGAGGATGTGAGTTCGACATCCGAGGAGAACGCTGGTGAAGAAAGTTGTTTAGAAAGGGTGCAGCAACGTAAAATGTTGATACAAGATTCAATGGCGGTGGCTGAGGAGATGCCAAATGGCAGCATGTCCATATCGCGGGAGAAAGAGATGAGGGAGAGGTTGAAGGAGAAGGAGATGAGGGAGAGGTTGAAGGAGAAGGAGATGAGGGAGAGTTTGAGGGACCAGAAGGGCAACAAGTACTTAAAACAGATTCTGTCGCAGGCTGAGGCTAAACTTAGCGAGACCCACAGGTCAGGTGGTAAGATGCCTCTGCCGGGCATGGATAGAGGTGACACCGAGTTAAGCCAACTTCTGCCAATCAAATACAAACATATGAAACAAGGACAAGACAAACTCGTCGATAAAATTTGCCACATGAGCGACGGCCCAGAGGAAGAGAGTACGATAAAAATAGCCCGACAGACGTCCGATGAAGATGGGGAGAATTTGACCAATGAAAATGGAGGAGATGGGAAAAAGAGGGACGCTCCACGTGTCCCTCCGAGGATCAAGAAAGGGGGGAATATAAGAGAAAGAATTTCGAGCGAGACGGAAAGTGTTAAGGATGTAGCAGAAGAGGACGATCGAGACAGTACAAATGATAAAGTCGAGGCGCAGTCTGTGAATGAGATGACGAGCACGGTGGTAAAATATGAACTGGATTGTGAAATGCCTGCAAAGGAAATGGCCACAAACCAAAATAAAATCAGTGTACATGAAGAGATATGGGGAGAGGCAGACGATGTGAAGGTAAACGACGATGGTAAAGTGGACGTATTTTTAAGCCCTGTGAGGGAAACCAAATCTGAAAGCAATGACTTTGAGCCCCAGGAGCAGCGGAAAGTTAAGCGGAAAGCACCTTTGAAGCCAGACTTTCTAAACACTTTGGAGGAAGAAAAAACGAACACCATGGAAGACGCGGTAACTAAGAATCTAGCGGTGGAAGAACCCGACAAAACAAATACAGCAACTGAAGCGATGAATGTAGATGAGGATGACCTGAGTGAAACCGCCAGGAAGATAGTATCACCCTTATTTCAGTTGAACGGTAGCAACATCAACTGTCAAAGTCCACCTGATCATTCTAGCTTATCCTCCAAGTCATCCTATTTCTCGGCGGAGAGTGCTCTGCACAGAAACACAGAGACAGAGTCAAATGTTTATAACTCTTTGGAGAATTTGATCAGAGAGTTGGACGAAGCCGATGGATTGACAGACACAAATGTCTTCCTTCCGGAGAAGGATTCAGGGAGGGCAGAAATGGACTATTACTCTTTAAGTGATCACGAGAGTGAAGGTGATGGTGACAAGCGGCCGGTCATCTCTCCTCAGAGGGAGAAAGGAATGCCAGGCGTGGAGAGTGCTGAACACAGAGGCAGAGACGTGGACGATGTCGGCAGAACCCCTTGCTCGCCTGACACTGTAAACAATCAAAGACCAACGCCGCCTTCCACAAGTTTTGCGATCCCTGCTTTGTTCAAAGTCAAAAACAACACCAGTTTCAGTAGCAAGGTAGTGAAACCCGCCCAGCTGTGGTCGCCGAGGGAGAGTCTGAGTGGCTCGGAAAGGGGAGAGGAGGAGCTATATCATCTGAAGGAGAGTCCAGAGGTCCCTTTGACTGAAGAGGTAACCACCACCGCCACTACTGTCGCACCCTTCTCTCATTCAAACCTCCTGAAGGAAATCCCAAAGGGAAGCCAGCTCAGTGCTTTCCTCGCCGTCCCACCGGAGGAGAACAGGAACTCAAACGTGAGTCCTCTGTCCGAGGAGGCGGAGAGCTTCGCAACCTGCGTGGCCGACACCGGCGGCGATTATCTGCTCTCCGGCGTTGAGGCGGTGAACGAGGGGTCAAAGGTCCCAAGCGAGAAGTCCGGGTCCACCTGTAGCGGTAACGACAGCCAACCTGGACTTCCCAAACCGCCCGTGGTCCTGCCCAAGTCCGAAAAGGCCCTCCTGAAGGCCATGAAACTTACCACGAGGAGGATCAGGAAGGAGGAGGCCCAGAGCAAATCCTCCCACAAGTCCTCGCGCAGTGGCAGCAAACAGAGAGCGAGTAAACAGAGAGGGGACACCTCAGAGCACAAGTCGTCAGAGCCAAAAAGCAGCAGCGGCCGCGGTGGTAGCAGTGGTGATAAACATCACGGCAGCTGTGAGGATCACCACAGGGAAAGGACAGAACAGAGGCAGCATCATAGCAAAAGCCATAGCGAAAGGACAGAGCATGGTGATAAGAGTGAACAAGCACACCATGAAAGACAAGACCACGGTAGTGAAAAACAGCATGGCGACAGATCAGATCACACTAGCCAAAAGTGTCTGAGCTACGATAGCGAGAGGCATCCCACTTTCCAAAGGAGGCCAAGCTATGAAGACGAGAGGCATCCCCCTATCCAAAGGAGGCTGAGCAATGATGGCGAGAGGCCTCCCACTATCCAAAGGAGGCTGAGCAATGACGGCGAGAGGCCTCCCACTATCCAAAGGAGGCTCAGCTACGATGGCGAGAGGCCTCCCAATGTTTCGACAGAACGCCAAGGTCGCCATAGTGAGAAACGTATCCGAGACATAGCGGAGCACAGAAACTACAGCAGCGACCGGGTCATCAGTGATGTACCTGTGTACAAAGCTCACATCACCGACAGGCAATACCAACGATCACAAAGCATTGATCGGCACCTCGGAGATAAGGTGGAGCGCAGACTCAGCACAGACACGACGGCTGACGACAGGCTCGATCCGAGGAGTCAGCGTATCGAGAAGTCTATCATGGACGAGCTTCAGCAGAGAGGCCGCGTCAAAGAAAGAGTCGGCAGAGACAATCTGGTGAAAAGGAGTCAAAGCATTGACACATACCCCAGCGAGGTTTTGCACCCTCCCAACCTCTCGCGCCAGTCGAGCTACACCAGCCAGCTGTCGCGCCAGTCCAGTGTCGAACACGCCATCGTCACCCAGGGCTTCCCCATGACCCAGCGCAAGCTCCTCCAGGATCCCGACTCCGGACAGTACTTTTTCGTGGACATGCCCGTCCAGGTCAAGACCAAAACCTTCTTCGATCCTGAGACGGGGAACTACGTGCAGCTGCCGGTGCAGCCTCCGGAATGCATCGTTCCTCAGGCTTCTCCCATCGAGGTGCTGAACACCCCCATGGTTCTCTACCATGGGTTTGTCCCGGTGCCCTTGTCCTCCATGGCTCAGGGCACAGCTGTCCACGTGTCTCAGATGGAGCAGGAGGAATTCGAGCAGAGGCACTTAGGTAGGACGAGGCTGATGCACAGTAAAGAGGGCCGTCCCTACTTAGAGCCCATCTACGGTCAACAAGACCACATGTTGGGTGAGTTTTTGGGCACAGAGGAGCTGGACTGTGTGAGCTGATGAGCCGTTTTTGGTTGAGGTGAAGTGACTTCTAAAAAGCTAACCTTTGGGTAATTTTGTGTGTGTTTTTACTTGCTTTGAATGAAAGATGGTGGACTTTTGTAAAGAGGAATAGAGATACATTTCACTTTAGCAGAACACGGGAGTGTGACTTCACTGCTGGATGTATTTGTATTTGTAAATTAACGCCGTTCGTCGAGGCTGATATCAGGGATTTGTGTATGATACTGTGCAGCGTTTGAGAGGAAACTGGAATGAGAAATCATGAGAGACAAAGGACATGGGTGTTCCCTGTACATATGTACTTACATGTAAACAGTGACCGGAAGAGTGATTGTAAATGTTGAAAGTCTGATATAAATGTTGAGAGTTTAATATATTAAAAAGTTGGGGTTTCCACTATTTGTCAGGGTTATTGCTCTGAGTTTTATTACGTGCAAGACTGCGTGGGCCCTACGGTTTTATTTTTTTCGTTTTGTTCTTTTTACACAAGAGTTTGAATTCACAAAATTGAATTGAGTGAGACATAACGTGGAAATCAATTAGACTTGAAATCAATATCCTGATGAGCAAATACATGTGTTTTTATTGATCCTTGATTTGAATTGATTGATTTGTGTACACACGACTAAAGTATAATTGTTTTGCATGAAAACGCTTACAATTGAGTTACTGCAATATGAATTCGCTGAATTTGAAATGAATTAAATATTTGACTCATCCATTATCTAAAGGCTTGAAATTGCATTGGCGGACATGGCAATCATTTGTTTTATAACATGCAGAGGACTTGGGAGGAGACTTTGTTTTTGCAATTTGGTTGTATTTTGCATTTGATAACTAGACTAAAGCAGGGCTGAATTGTGTCTGTAAACCATTCCAATAAAAACACCTAATGTTAATGACAATGGTACTACTGTGTTTTATATGTCAGAGCATGATATATTCACAAATTCACAATATCAACGCTCAGTTTAGTTACATATTATAGCTGCTATAAGTGGTATTTTTTTGTTTGTTAAAATAACTGGTTTACGTGTTAAAATAATATCTTTACACTCAGCCATCACTGATATAGTGTTTTGGTCAGTGGCATGGGTCTCCGACTCCCAGTCCCTCTGCTTTGCAGTAAACAGAAAATACATTTTATGGTATCCCGTTCCCACTTTATCCAATCAGGAGAGAGAACTCCACACTGCAAACTAATTCTCACAAAAAGAAGAAATAAAAACTAGTCTTAAGCAAATGTGTCCTTGAAACAAGTACAATTATCTACCAGTGCAGTAAGCAAATTTGGCTTGGCAAGATTTCTTGAAATAAGTAAAAGATACAGTATATATAGAGTTCTGTCTCCTGGTTGGATAAAGTGGGAATGTATTTTGTGTTTACTGCAGAGTGGAGGGATCGGGAGACCCATGTTACTGACCAAACACTCACAGAATGTAGAGCTATTTAACACATATTTTAAACAAAGAAATACCACTTACAGCACCTTTAAAATGCCTGTGTTTTCTTATTGTTTCTCATGAATGTGTCATTGTACAGTGTCCTTGGGTGACTTGAAAGACACTTATACAGAAGGCTTATGTTTGTTATTATTAAGAGGGTTTGTACAGTGTGTATAAGATGCCTGGATCCAGACCACTGACTCGCCCACTTCTGCCTCTAATCCCCCAATTTCTATAATAATTCCAGTTCAAGAGAATTGAATCATAGACTCATGCAGGTCAGGAAACTATAAAAGAAGGAAGGGTCATGGCGTCAGAATACCAGCGTTCTATCTGCTTTGTGCCAGACTTTGGTGCCAGTTATATTGAAGCCTGTATTTAAATTCTAAATATATAGCAGCTGAGGAAATATACATCAACCAATATATCAAACGTTAACAAAGCAACAGATTGCAGATGATTCTGACATCTGAGGTAACAACCTATTTACATGACAGGTCATACATTAGGAGATGATGATCCCATTCAACTCAATGTTGGATAAACTCTAAATGAAATCTATGATGAATTGAAAATGGGGGACCCTGATGTAAACAAGACGAAAGTATTTCTCTGGTCTGCATCCCCTTAACAATTGTGTGTATTGAGCTGTACCCGTTCTGCAATGTTAGTAAAATGTTCAATCAATCAAACTGAAGGTGTCCACACTTGTGCATTCACATGCTACACAGTGACGCAATGACCCTTCCTTCTTTTATAATTACCTTAGATCCAGGCTAGTCTGCCAAGGTCACTCTTGAATGAATGAGCAACTGAATGACGAGGGCTTGGGTTCAAATAGTAGATGTTTTTATAATTCTGCTTTATAGCAAAAGTTGTCCCTCTAACACATGACATTATTAATATATATATACCAATATTATAACACAATAATATATTATTACACATTTCTAGCCATTATTCGTTATCGATAGTCCATTTCGAGCTACAAGACTCAATAATAAATGCATGGGGAAATGTTTGCATGGTCAGTGTTATCAGCACCCTGGACAGCGCCACGGCCCGTTCAATGATGGTCTATATACAACAAAACACCACTAGCCCCAAAGGTTTTACATTTTTATTTCTCAAAATAGTACAATATTTACACATATATCCACGAAAATACAACGTCCCGTCAATTCAAACAAAGCATTAACTGAAACATCCTTCATTTGAAAATAGTCCAAAATAGCGCAGCACAGACGCAGCAGGCGTGCGGTCAGTGACAACCACAGCTGACCGCCACCATGTCGTCATACTGCTTCAAGACGACGTTCTCCTCGTCGTCGAAATACAGCAAGCTGATGGACTGCAGGCGGTCCGGCACGCAGCACGGCGTGCCCACGTCGCTGGAGATCTTGAGCGCGTGCATGATGGACTGCACCGTGGCGTGGTTGGTGGCGCGGAGGCTCTCTCCCAGCGGGAAGGGACAGGAGCCCTTGCAGTGGTAGGCGTTGTAGCCCCGCGGGGAGATGATCCAGCCCGACCAGCCGATCTCCTCGAAGTCCACGAAGAGCGGGACCCGCTGGCAGGACGGGGGCCGGGGGCCGCGGAGGAAACTCGGGACGGCGCGCCGCCTCCTGCTGCCGCGGTGCTCGTTGACTTCGGGGGCCGCCGCGTGTCCGTCAGCGGAGTTGGCGTGTCCGTCAGCGGAGTTGGCGTGTCCCGTCAGCGGAGTTGCGTGTCCGTCAGCGGAGTTGGCGTGTCCGTCAGCGGAGTTGCGTGGTGTCCTGTTTAAAAAAACAAAAAAAAAAAACATGATGAAATAAATAAACGAATGCATAGTTTAGGATAAGATAAGATATTCATGTATTGATCCCATTGGGGAAATTCGGACGTCATATAGCAGGGGGGGGGGGGGGGGGGGGGGGTCAGGTATGGGCAGGGGAATAATAGAAATACATAAATATAGGGCAATACATTTAATATAAGAATATGAGAAAGAAATATACAGTGTAAAACAATATAATTAACTCTGAATATAAAACTATGAAAAAAATGAACAGTGTTAACAATATAATTAACTCTGAATTTGTTACATATAAAAGGAAAAAGAAACATGTTTAAGGGATATATATCTATAAAAAGATAAGAAGATAGGCTATAGTCAGAGGGATAGTCACCCCCGCCATACACCAAACAATCACCAGTTCTTACCAGGAGGATTCTGTGAACTGTTAGCGGTTGTTCCCGTTCTCCCGTCGTCAGAGAAGATGACCAGGTAGGCGTTCCGGGTCCGCCGCGTGAGGAGGACGCGCTCTGCAGCCAGTTGCCCCCCGACGGCAGAGTGTTCACCACCAGGAGCCCGTTGTTCTCCTCGCTGTTACGGACCCACTTGGCCACCTGACATGGGACATATCGAATATTAAATTATTTGAGGATATGGATTCATGGATTATTAATATGGTGACCATCCAAGGGGAACAATCTTATAAATGCCTTTTCCAGTGTTTAGCATTATTTTCTAGCTATGTGGACTTATATTGATAGGATCTATGTCTTTAATTCTCAATTTGGCGCATTCTTCCAATTCTCATCATCTCACAATATTGTCCCTCACATCAAGTGAGTCATCTGAAATTTAGCGTATCTGTGACGTCAGAGGTTTCTCATCTGCATAATAATGCCCCGCCCCCATCTATGCTTGTAGCCAACTGCCAGCCACCTGTATTACTCGTTAAGAGAGACCGCTTGGCCCCTGCGCGTCTCTTTCTCTCTCTCGGCTCTCTCTCTCTCTCCCTTCCTCTCTCCCCCCTCGTTCTCCCTCCTCTCTCCCCCCCTCGTTCTCCCTCCTCTCTCCCCCCCTCGTTCTCCCTCCTCTCTCTCTCCTTCTCTCTCTCCCCTCCCATCTATCTCCCCTCCTCTGTATCCCCTCTTCTCTCTCCCATCATCCCCCTTCTGTCTCCGCTGCACTCTCTCCACTTCTCTCTCTGCCCTCCTCTCACTCATCTCCCCTCTATCTCTCTCTCTCTCTCTCTCTCTCTCTCTCTCTCTCTCTCTCTCTCTCTCTCTCTCTCTCTCTCTCTCTCTCTCTCTCTCTCTCTCTCTCTCTGTCACTCAAATCGCATTCCGAGTATCGGCGGAGCCCAGCCCCCCTTTTTTTTGAGTACTTGATTAAAAATACAAAACAATGAATTTTTTTTGAAAAAAAACTTACAGATGTGTTCCATAAACTCACAGGAATTGTGTAAAATTGCCCAAATACTAAAAGAAATAGTAAAATAGTTCCCCTGTAAGTCAACCTGCACGGACTACAACGTGATGGTACATCGTGCCAGGGTACCTTGTGTTGTGTATACTGTTTACTTTTACTCTTACTCATAGTAATATATTCAGATTCAAATTATTTATTGACTATATATATTGTAACATATAATATAACTGATAGGGTGCACCCTCATCTGCACCTTTGTTTACACTGTTTATTTTTCTCATAGAGTTATCTTACACTGTTCATTACTTCTCATATTTTTATATTCAGATACAATTGTATTGCCTATATGTATGTATTTTCTACTATTACCCTGCCCATACCTGTACCCCCCCTCCCCCACGCTTCTATGACGCCCGAATTTTCCCAAGGGGATCAATAAAGTAATATCTTATCTTATCTTACTATATCTTATCTCACTGCAATAAGATCGACATATATATATAAATTGAAAGAAAACATATTTTATTTGATCGTTTTTAGTTTATTTGAATGTCCATACGAACATTCGTAATTCATTCATCATTTAATTCAATTTACCCCTCCCCACCCCACCGACCCAACCCCCCCCCCCCCCCCCCCCCCCCACCCCCCCCACCCCACCTACCCAACCTCCTCCAATGCAGTTTCTTCGTCAAATGTATATACTCTTTTCTGGACTCTTTTTGTATCACAAACAGTACTGTATTTGTAAATCTGGTATGTCATAAATGTATAGATAGCAGTACTGTCTATCTGTATGGCATGTATGTCATATTATGTCCTGATGAATTGAAAATGGGGGACCCTGATGTAAACAAGACGAAAGTCTTTCTCTGGTCTGCATCCCCTTAACAATTGTGTGCATTGAGCCGTACTGTATTGTACCCATTCTGCAATCTGTTAATACAATTTTCAATCAATCAATCAATCAATGTACCGTCTGAGTGATGTTGAAGACCTCCCAGCCCTGCGTGTAGAGCGGCACCAGCCTGGAGGTGAGCAGGTTCCCTCTCCACGGTCTCACGCGGCTGTCCAGGACCTCGTACACGTCCATCTGTGCATGCGCAAAATGAACACGGTTAGCAACTACTATAAGAGATAACAAGTATAGTCTAACAATATTCAGTACAAACGCGTTGTTCAGCGTCTCTCGTGTCGTGTGTCCAGCTTATACCTTATAGAAATGAGGCCCATATGACCGGCTGCCGGCGTGAAGCTTTTGCTTCTGCCGGAACCAGCGGAACTCCGCCTTGACCATCCTCTCTTCTTGGCTGAAAGACGACAGGTTGAAGTAATGGAACTTCCCTCCGGCATGGCCTGAAATAAATAATAAGACATAGAATGAGGAAAATACAAAGTCTAATCACCTATTTTATTTCAGATCGGTAATAATGTCTATTGTTGTTGTTTTTTCAGTCAAACCTCGACTAAATAGAAGCGCCAGTTGCGCGTAATAACTGTGTTTCGGCGCGCCGCGCACCCAATCCTAAATGTACCATTGCTCTATAGCCATGTATAAAATGCATTTGATGAAGTCAATTAAACATTTTCAAAATACATACATTGTTTTCATTTTCATTTCAACCTTATAATCGTAAACTTCTGAGGTTTCCCTCATTTACAGAAACGACGATTCCCTCAGTCAGGAGAATCATAATCCGTGCGCAATTACGCACTGTAGGTCTGTGACCAGACTCACCTTTGTCCTCGAAGCTTCTCACTATGTTCCCATCCAGGAGCTCCTTCTGGCTTTTGGGGCTCCCGCTGGAGTCCGCCACGGCGTTGAAAAGATCCACCATAAACTGCGGTGCCTTCTTGTGCGGAGGCACGCCGTTCTGCGGTAATTCCTTGAGATGGAGCAACTCGTCCAGCTTCTTGTTTAGCGTCTTAGTTACGTCCAAGTGAGTCTCCTGCCCTTCCGTCTCTCTGGTTTTCCCGTCGTGCGGGATGGTGAAAGCCGAGACGCATCCTAGCTGGAGAGCGACAGCGAGCGAGACGCACAGACCTTGTAATGTCATCATCATGTTGGTGACAGTCGACTGAGCTCCAGACGGCTAGACGGCAGTCTGTGATAAGGTGGCCATTGCCTTTGATAGCAAGTGCCTGTATTCAACTGGCATGATTGACGAGTGATTGGTTGTGGATCAGCATAATTAACGCTGTATCACAATACACACAGATCACATTTATATCCAGAACAGAAGGTGTGAATAGCACGAGAGCCGCAGCCATTCTGATCAAAACACAGGACTTATTTTGACTATACGTTTGAATTTCAGGTCAACCCACACAGCGGTCATTTGGCATATTGAGTTTGAGAGCTATTTGTCTTGATGGAAACGACAAACGATTTTATGTATGCACCAAACCATGGCGCATGTTGGGAGGGAAACTGGCTAATTAACAGCCACGGCTATTTAAATGACGTCCACACATTATTAACTGACGCCTGACGGACTAATGTTTTGTTGCCGTTTGTCCACGCGGGTTCCTCAGATGTGTTGACCGTTATCAGCACGCGGCCAGTCGGCCCTAACAGGAGAGAGAGCAAACGAACCACTACACCAATGACGCACATGAAACAAGGGGTTTACACGTGTGTGTGCGTGTGTGTGTGTGTGTGTGCGCGCGCGCGCGCGTGCGTGTGTGTGCATACCCACAAAACGTCGTTGGCACCGCGGGGAACTCTCTCTTATGTTTAGAGAATGACTCAGAGGCCAAATTAGCCAAATGGGCGTAGGTGTCACATGAGGGAGAGATAGAGAGAGCGAGAGGGGGTGGGGGGGTGATGTGTTTATGCGACTGTTAAATTAATTTGGGATTATCTCCATTCAACCAGAAGGAACAATAGGGATCAAATTGGTTAGATCATCACGCTGATCAAGAGGCCTTTCCCTGTTAGATTGTTAATCAAATGCATCCCGACAGAGGAGGACATTACTTTTGAATGATGATCCCCTCATTTAGGAACCATTACTCATGCAGGTTGGGCTCTGTCACCTGAGCTGAATTGGCCTATTCAAAAAATAATAATAGTCTGCCATCAACCTAACTGCCAGGTCTATATATACGGATCGATTATGTCCATAATTAAATTAAATTAAATTAAATTCAAAACCTTTATTTAAACTCGAAAGGCAACTGAGGTTTCCCTCATTTAGAGTACATAAACAAGCAAAGAAAGCATATACAAACACACAGCATATAAAATCAACAATAATAAAAAGCAAGGAAAACAAATCAACGTCAATGTTTAAAACTCTGGAACAGAGGGCGGAATCTGAAGCTTTGGGGACTGTTGGAGTTCATTCCATGAGCCATGGGGCTTCATAGCGAAATGCAGACCCTGTTTCGACCAAACTCAGGGGACCTTAATTTAGACGGAATGATACCAGGAGAAAATACACTGAAGTGATTTGCTATATATTTGATTTCATTTAAGCCATCTTGTGATTCTCAACCAGGGATTTAATAAAGAAAAAAAAAACATCTAAACTCACTTTACCCACCTTTTCAAGTTGATATGCACATCTTTATGATTTAAACCCATGACAAAAAGGATTAATAAGTGAAATCATGCATGAAAATAGGGCCCCACTGCATCACTGGACTCAAGCATAACTTATACAAATAGTTTACACTGTTTATTTGTCTCATATTTCTTAGTTAATTATATTGTTTACACTGTTCTCATATTTTCATATTCAGATCAAATTGTATTGTCTATATTTATGTCTTTCTACTATTACCCTGCCCATACCTGTACCTCCCCTCCCCCCTCCATGCTGCTACGACACCCGAATTTCCCCATTTCCAATTGTCTTATTTAAAAAAAAAAAATCATATATTTTTATTTCATTTTTGGATGAAAGGCACAGGTACAGGCATACAAAAAAAACTGCACATAAAACACAACTTAAATTATTTGCCAACTACAAGCATTGGCTTGCCCCTTGCCTCATTAAAAAAATAACTACCCCAAACCCCTGCACCAACCACTGTTGAAAATAAAAGAAAAAAGAAAAAAAAAGTATAATAATAATAATAATAATAATAATAATAATAATAATAATAATAATAATAATAATAATAATAATAATAATAATAATAATAATAATAATAATAATAATAATAATAATAATAATAATAATAATAATAATAATAATAATAATAATAATAATAATAATAATAATAATAATAATAATAATAATAATAATAATAATAATAATAATAATAATAATAATAATAATAATAATAATAATAATAATAATAATAATAATAATAATAATAATAATAATAATAATAATAATAATAATAATAATAATAATAATAATAATAATATAATAAATTATTAGTTGTATTTATAAAAATTAAATATATTATAAAAATCGATAAAAAAATTATTAACAACAAAATTGTAAATAATAAAAAAAAGAATCCCCCCCATCCCACCCCGTCATATAGGCCTGAAAAGAAAAAGAAATTAGCAGAGATTTCAACAAAGACCAAAAAGAAAAAAGGGGATTATACAGATATAATTTCCAATTGTCTTATCTTATCTTATTTTATAGGCTGCTTAGTCCTAATGCTGCAATGGATTGTTGAGCCAAAGAAATCAGCATCATTATTCATCATTATTCACATGTATCCTGCAAGCCGCCCATTTCTCTCTATGTGTGTGTATGTGCGTGCTCACGTGTGCATGTGTGTCTGTTTGTGTCTTGATGCTTGTCTGTGTCAGTGTGACAACTGGCCCATGTGCTTGCCACATATAGTGTGTGTGTGTGTGTGTGTGTGTGTGTGTGTGTGTGTGTGTGTGTGTGTGTGTGTGTGTGTGTGTGTGTGTGTGTGTGTGTGTGTGTGTGTGTGTGTGTGTGTGTGTGTGTGTGTGTGTGTGTGTGTGTGTGTGTGTGTGTGTGTGTGTGTGTGTGTGTGTGTGTGTGTGTGTGTGTGTGTGTGCGTGTGTGTGTGTGTGTGTGTATCTGTTTTGTGCTTGTGTTAGTCTGTGCCTCTGTTTGCGTGACGTCTTGCACATGTGTGCATGACGTCTGTCGCGCGAGTGTGTGTGTGTGTGTGTGGGGGGGGGGGGGGGATCCTCAAATGTTTACATTGAGCATGTGCTGATCCCAGATAGGCTTGAAGGAGACCCTCTGACGTACGGCGAGGCACGGGGGGATCATCAGGGTCTTCATACAGACACGGAGCCTTGATAGATGTCTCATTTTTTTTGATGCACGCGTGCAGCACTGTTGAGCGCCCACACCCCCTCACCGCCTCAACCCCTCACCCCCTCACCCTCTGCTGGGAATTGTTTAGAGATGCTGTGTCCTCTTCTCAGACGACTGAAGGCATGGCCTGGGCTGCTGTTTCAGGGACGACACGCTGGTTTTGCTCTACTATATTACTCATGCAGGTTGGGCTCTGTCACCTGAGCTGAATTGGCCTATTCTAAAAAAAAAATATGATTTGATTAATATATCTGCATTATTTTATCCCACTTTATGCTTTGCTCTTGCTGCTCGTTTTACACTGATCTTATGTCTTATTTCTTACTGATGTAAAGCACTTTGAACTGCAATCCCCTGTATGAAAGGTGCTATACAATACAAATAGTAAAGTTATTATTATTATTATTATTATTATTATTATTATTATTATTATTATTATTATTATTATTATTATTATTATTATTATTATTATTATTATTATTATTATTATTATTATTATTATTATTATTATTATTATTATTATTATAGAACATTCCAAGACAAAATGGTTCACAGGCACTAATGCAGGGTAAACTCTGGAATAATAAGGAGAGGATGCGTCAGCGTCGTCATAGACACAATCGAAAATGGCTTCTCTCGTTACCACTGGGCGACGAATCGCATTGTTAGTATAGCGGCGTTGTCTCCCAGTGCTTCCATGAGAACGCTAGGGCTGTGTGACCTGTCCTTGTCTTATAATCCTAGAGTGAATGGAGGATGGGAGACCTCTACCATGGGCATTGCTAGGAATGATTGGCTTCACTTAGCCTTTATCTGGCAACCTCGACGTGGGAGTCCTCGGTTGATCAGCAGAGCACCTCTAGCCACGTGTCCTCTCAAAGAGCACCTACGGGAGGCTGCAATTCGAAAACTGGCCCCCGTAAATGTCCAACGTACAGTCCCCCCCCCCCCCCAACGTACAGTCTCCTCCCCCTCGTATGTATATATTTTCTGTTAGGATCTCTGTTTAACAGTACTGTATATTTGCATATCGTGTATGTCACAAATGTAACAGTACTGTATGTCTGTATGTCATGTATGTCATAATGTCATGATATATCTGTATATCTGTATGTTGTGTGTGTCATAAATGTCAATATGAATTGAAAATGGGGGACCCTGATGTAAACAATATGAAAGTCTTTCTCTGGTCTGCATCCCCTTAACAATTGTGTGTATTGAGCTGTACTGTACTGTACCCATTCTGCAATCTGTTAATAGAGTTTTCAATCAATCAATCAGTCCTTGAGCGTTGCTTAGGAATCGGACTCAAACCAGCTCCAGAGAGTGGTGTGTCCGGGACCAGCGAGTTGACCTAGAGGTTAGAGATGCTGACTGATACCCGGAGGCGGAGGGTTGCTGGTTAGACTCCCATCACCGATAGGAAACTGTATTTCAGCTGCGGTGGTGGCCGTATAGTGTGCTGTACCCCACTGTACCCTCCTGCCTAAGTGCTCTTAAGCAATGCAGTGAACTCCAAGATACTACAGTAGACCTATGTAGTAGGACCCGGAGTCCGATAGTGGAATCCATGTCAACGGGTGACATGTGACTGTATCTACAGTATCAAATGTCTATTCAGAAAGACACACTCTGATTACTTGGCATACATCACTAAATCAAGTAATCTTTACATTTTCTTCTTACATCTCTACATAGTAGCTGCAGCACTCACGCAATACACCAAGTTGTGCAACAGATGGCGCCATTGACTAGGACATACATGTAAAGGACTCGCTGCTCTTTGGTTCCAATGAGGTAAAATCATTTGTGGCAAAACCAGCAGCTCTTATTCGATTACCCGCCCCCTCCTTGTCTAAAAGCAATGCCATTTGGGTAATAATGTTCCTGGATGTCATCGTGCTGGGAATGGGATATTGTATTAGTGCGTTGCATGGCGCTCCATTGTCTCTTGCAGTCCTCCTCAAACCCAGGGGCCCGTTGGCTCCACATCTGACGACAGTGTCCATGTGTTAATGACTCGGGCCTGTGTTAAATAGGTTCTGCCGGGCCAATGGGGAACAGATGGAAGACATTTGGTACGAGCTCTGACCACTGGCACAGCGCTGTTTGAATAATGTGAAGAGGAATACAATCAGAGCCAAAGTGGAACCAGATGATTAGAGTCTTTAATTGAGGTGTGGTGTTATGTGCGTGCACGTGTGTGCGTGTGTGTGCGTGCGTGTGTGTGTGTGCATGTGTGTGCCTGTGTTTTTATGCATCTCTGATGCTTCTAACCTGGGGATGGGTCAAGTTTAGGGATGTCACCATTCAATATGATGTACAAATACTATTCAACAGAAGTGACATACAGATAGATGTATAGATAGATGTATAGATAGATAGATAGATAGATAGATAGATAGATAGATAGATAGATAGATAGATAGATAGATAGATAGATAGATAGATAGATAGATAGATAGATAGATAGATAGATAGATAGATAGATAGATAGATAGATAGATAGATAGATAGATAGATAGATAGATAGATAGATAGATAGATAGATAGATAGATAGATAGATAGATAGATAGATAGATAGATAGATAGATAGATAGATAGATAGATAGATAGATAGATAGATAGATAGATAGATAGATAGATAGATAGATAGATAGATAGATAGATAGATAGATAGATAGATAGATAGATAGATAGATAGATAGATAGATAGATAGATAGATAGATAGATAGATAGATAGATAGATAGATAGATAGATAGATAGATAGATAGATAGATAGATAGATAGATAGATAGATAGATAGATAGATAGATAGATAGATAGATAGATAGATAGATAGATAGATAGATAGATAGATAGATAGATAGATAGATAGATAGATAGATAGATAGATAGATAGATAGATAGATAGATAGATAGATAGATAGATAGATAGATAGATAGATAGATAGATAGATAGATAGATAGATAGATAGATAGATAGATAGATAGATAGATAGATAGATAGATAGATAGATAGATAGATAGATAGATAGATAGATAGATAGATAGATAGATAGATAGATAGATAGATAGATAGATAGATAGATAGATAGATAGATAGATAGATAGATAGATAGATAGATAGATAGATAGATAGATAGATAGATAGATAGATAGATAGATAGATAGATAGATAGATAGATAGATAGATAGATAGATAGATAGATAGATAGATAGATAGATAGATAGATAGATAGATAGATAGATAGATAGATAGATAGATAGATAGATAGATAGATAGATAGATAGATAGATAGATAGATAGATAGATAGATAGATAGATAGATAGATAGATAGATAGATAGATAGATAGATAGATAGATAGATAGATAGATAGATAGATAGATAGATAGATAGATAGATAGATAGATAGATAGATAGATAGATAGATAGATAGATAGATAGATAGATAGATAGATAGATAGATAGATAGATAGATAGATAGATAGATAGATAGATAGATAGATAGATAGATAGATAGATAGATAGATAGATAGATAGATAGATAGATAGATAGATAGATAGATAGATAGATAGATAGATAGATAGATAGATAGATAGATAGATAGATAGATAGATAGATAGATAGATAGATAGATAGATAGATAGATAGATAGATAGATAGATAGATAGATAGATAGATAGATAGATAGATAGATAGATAGATAGATAGATAGATAGATCTTAGATGTATAGATATGTAACAGGGTGGATTATCCCTGCTTCGTAGGAACGGTTGCTGGCAGTCAGGAGGTAGCTGGACACAGTAGAACTCTGTCTGACTGCACCCTCGTCTTTGGGCCTGGGGCGTCGACTGGAGGCTGGTAGTGTGAGTGGATGGGGCCCGGGATTTACCAACCTGGTCTGGTACTCTGGTCTTCCTTCCCTGCCGCAGGGCGGTCAGCAGTACTCCCCAACACGCTCCCACTCCTCCCAGTTGCTCCTTAGACCCTCCCACACCTCGTGACTGAATTGTAATCAAATACTCTGAGTTCCCCCCGCAAGCAGTACCCTCCCTCAATGACCCTAGAAACCTTACAATGAAAAGGGGAGAGTTGGGTAGGAAGGGGTTAATCGTATATACGTTACCCACACCAAAAGAGTTAATGCTGGGCACAGGAATGGACACGCACACAGAACCCCATTCAAGTCTTTATATTAATTGTACTATTGGCCTAGTTACACAATAGCTACGTCTGGTGATTATTGCACCATGGTTATTGTTACACAATAATTACAGTCTGATAATTATGTAATCACACCTAGGCACCAAGTGCTCTCGTTATACCCAGACTAAATGCTGCCCACGTCTGGGCCAGTCACAGTATCACTACCTTCCCTAAGGGTTTATATATATACTGCTCTCATACTCCGTAATATGGGGAAGGAAGGGGGAGCATATGGAAGGAGAATAAAAGGGATTCACTGAACGGGAAATATTATGAAATACACACCTTATCACGCTCAAAGAAAAGGAATGAAATAAAAGAGTGAGCCCACAAAATACCGGTAAAGTCCTATCTTAATGCCGGCATATATTGTTCGGGGTACCCCTATGAACTGGTAGTAGCAACGTTACTTTCGCCCGCGGGCTGCACCACACTGTATATTGTATAAGGAATCGGGAGCATCAATGCTCATTTGTACTCATCCGAAATGGCCGCCTCGCCACTCCACTGTTGTCCGGGAGGCAAGATGGCGTTGAACGCTCTCAGCGAGGATGTTAGCAGGCGGAGCTAGGCAGAGAGGCAGCGCCGGCTGAGAGCATGTACTGAGTGATGACGACCCCTGCTGGATGGGCGGAACTCCCGTCGGCCGCAGGCAGCCTGGTGCAGGTCTGAGTGAAGTCCTCCGGAGCAGGCTGAATGCAGGCAGCCGGTTGCAGGTCTGGTCGAAGTCAGCCAGAGCAGAATGGTTGTTGGCCCACGCTCGTCCTGGTGCGCGCACTCTATACCGCACACTGTAACTACTATAACTCGGTAGTTAAAGACTTGGATAATTGTTTAACCGCACGTTACCTATACCGCACACTGTAACTACTATAACTCGATTGCTAGTGCCTGGCTCTGCACTTATTGTTCATATACTACCGCTGGTACTGCTAGGATATCGTGTCCACTAGCCAGTACTCGTTATCACCCGTTGTCCTCTCACAGGGCCCTCTGGCATAACGTCAGCAACAGGGCTATCCAGAGCCCCCGTTAGCTGTGACTACTCGTTGTCAAGTTCACTGCCGAAGAGAGCGACTTCCGCTGGTCTCTTCCATATATCACTTCCCAACTCTCTCCGCCACTCTCTGCCTGCTACTGCCCCCTGCTGGTCCCGCCTGCCAGTCACAAGGGGAGACGCATTGTAGAATATGATTCAGTACTGTCATTTATAATCCATATTCCAGTGCTCTTCGGAAGGGGACGCTTGTGTCATTGTTCGTGTGAATATCAATGACACTAGTTAGAATGTCTTTGTGTACAAAAGGGATATAAGACACAGTCAGCAGTTCTGAATAATATACCATATTTTCCAGACTGCTACAGATAGATGTCCTGAGTTGTCATGGACATGTATACTATCTGTACACATGTCGACATATCGGTACAAATTTACACAACAACATCAAGTGAAATGAAATAAGATATTGATTAAAGGTGCTATAGATAATATTCAGCCACTAGATGTCGCACTAGAGCACCAGCATGTAATTTATCCAATCAGGTGCATTCCACGTGGTGAAATGGGAAGTATATATAAACAACAACGTTAATTTTGGACCCACAAAAATATTTAAAAAAGATGTTCGACTAAAAACACATCTTCAATCAATATCTGAAATGAAGGAAGAAAAAAAAAAACTTCTACTATCATGCACTTTTCCACCAAATAATCTTCCTTGCTTATATTACTACCTACTATACTAATATGTCTCTACTACTATGCAGCGCCCAAGTTTCAACACTTTGATGAACATTGTTACTCAGCTGAAAGAGTTGTACACTTGTTGCTGGCCTGTTGTACAGAACTTGTACATCGCTTTGGATAAAAGCATCAGCTAGATGACTAAATGTAAATGTAATATTTTCTGGGGGGAAGCAATACTTTTATTCTTTTATTCTATGTATTATCTAAAAAAAGGATTACTCTTCATAAAAAAGTAATCTATACCGCCCTGCAGAAGCTAACCGCAGTAACTATATGCAAACAGTGAAACTGAGGAAAATGGAACAAAATGGAACTCTGAAACTTTGCCAGAAGATAAAAACAGATATTGAGAAGTTCAATTTCACTTTCATAGACGGATCACACGACTAGTACTAAGCTACAGTACCTCGAAATTGCTGGGGGAAACGTCTTTATGAGGGCTATTTCTCCTCACCGGGTTGTCAGAGACGGTGCCCGTTCTTGCATCCGAGTAAACATTCTGTACTTCTCACAAAGCGTCCCTCCTTCTCAGTCCTTGTTATTTCAAAGTCACCTAGCGGATCAAGTCTCCTGATGCCTTAACAGCAAATCAAATAAAACCTTTGCCTGTTGTGGACAGAATTGGCTCACGGCAGTAAAATGATATTCTCCTTGAAGTCCCTCTAAAAAAGAAAAGAGAAAAAGAAAATGCTTTTGACATTCCCCCGAATGTCAGGCCAAGCAGGGATGCGGTCTTCCTGAGGCCTGCTCGCGGTAGCCAGGCCCCGCTGTGAGTGCCTGTGAATATAAGCGGGTGAAATTTCACCCGGCTGTTGTGTCTGTAAAGTATCGACACTGACAGTCGCGGAGGAGCGGGAGCTGAGGAGAGAGAGAGGGAGAGAGAGAGAGTGAGACGACGTGAAGAAGGTGAGATCCCGTCGGCTTTTTGACGTGATTGAATGCCGGGAGGCCGGGGCCTCAGCGGGGCCTTCGCGTGGCGTCATGCACCGCAGATAGAGGGGAAGGGGGATTTATGATCGCTTTAAAGGTCCCGATCCGTAGTCCGAATCTAAACAAACGGGATATCGGACTGCATTTATATAGCGCTTTACAACCTATGCCTCACATTCACCCCATTCACTCACACATTCACACACCGATGGCGGAGGCAACCGTGCAATGTGCCGACCTATTCATCGGGAGCAGTTAGGGGTCTTGCTCAAGGGCACTTCGACATGCTGCTGGGAGGAGCTGGAATTGAACCGGGAACCTTCTGATTACGACCGCTCTACCTCCTGAGGCTCCTGAGCCACTGTGACTGACTGGCTGGCTGGCTGTTCGACTGGCTGGCTGGCTGGCTAACTGGTATCTATCTTCTTGTCTGACTCTGGAGAAGACGCAAGAGTTGTAAGCATTAGCTAACAAGCTCATCTAGCTTGATTAGCCTAACTACCTGCTGCATCACTGGAAAATTATTATGCCCTCCTCAATTCTCTCCATTTTACCAAAACATCGCTGTACTCCTATCTTTTTACTTACAGTTTTTTGGGTTGACCACCTCTTTGCTAGGAGACTGTCGTTCTCCTAGCACAGGCAGGGCCGGACCGAGCACATTTGGTGCCCTAGGCAAAACTCACCCCCCCCCCCCACCAGGAAGAATAGTCGCTGCTGAGGCAGTGACTAATGTAGTCCCTTTCGTGACTGTGATGCAAGCCTTGCTTGAATATGCAGTCACTGATTCGACGGTAGTAGCCAGGTTAATGTGCACCATCAAGCACTGGTTAAAGACGAGCAGTGGGTCCAAAATATATCACATAGACATTTCAAAGGTACTCAGATTCAGATTCAGATTCAGATTACTTTATTCGCCATTTCATACATGTACAAAAAGGAACGTGTTTTGGCATTACAGTGCATACTTTTTTTTTCACAATTAAGAACAATACAACAGTAAATAAAATTTTTTAAGTAAAGTGCAAGACAGGACATAACAGTGAGACAACAATAAGACTGTGAAAGTGCGGTGGTTGGGGACATGGATACAGTGCAACACAAAGTTCAAGTCCAGAAGTCCAGCCCTAGCAGCTCGCCATAGAGGGGGGGGGGAGCAGGGGGACACCTGACTCGTTTACCAGGCGAGCTGCTGAGGGGAAGAAACTCAGTCTGTGGCGGGACTTTAGTGTATTGGGCAGCCGTAGCCGCCTGCCGTGGGGGAGCATGTTGAAGAGGTTGTGACCCGGGTGACTCACCGTTGCATTAGGGTTTCACACACGCGCGGCGGGGTTTGAAAG
>NC_140174.1:30667478-30687947 GCF_963971535.1 Notolepis coatsorum | reverse complement strand
ACGCAGACATGCTGACACACACACTCACACACACACACACACCACACACACACACACACACACACACACACACACACACACACACACACACACACACACACACACACACACACACAACACACACACACACACACACACACACACACACACACACACACACACACACCACACACACACACACACACACACAGCCTCCTCTACCTGCGGCACCAGGCTGGTCTCAGGTTACCTGTTTTGCTTGGTGTGAGTGTGGAGTGTATTCATACGCCCCAGAGAGAGCCGGGATGGGATGGAGACTGTTTTTCCAGTGATAAAAATCAGTTGGCACCTAGCGAGGAGCCGGCCCTGTAGCCCAGTACGGTACAGCCCAGCCCAGCTCAGCACCACGCCTGGGCCCCTGGCAGGGCTTCAGGGGACACAGAACCAGCCACACATGGACCGGAGGCAATATTTGGGTTCTCCCGCTCCAACCGCGCTGGCCTGATAGGTTTCAGACTTTATTTTCACAAGGAAAAAAATAGAGCAAATACTGGAAATAAATCATATATATATATATATATATATATATATATATATATATATATATATATATATATATATATATATATATATATATATATATATATATTAGGGATGCTCGATATTGGCTTTTTCACCGATACCGATATTCCGATATTGTCCAACTCTTAATTTCCGATACCGATATCAACCGATATCAACCGATACCGATATATGCAGGGTTTCCCACCCCAAAAAACTGAATAATTTCAGGTAACTAATAATTTCACTGGATATATATATAACAAATATTGTTATTGTTTTTTTCTTTTTTTAAACCGATATTTTCCGATATCACATTTTACTGCCGATATCGGCCGATAATATCGGTCGGTCGATAATATCGGACATCCCTAATATATATATATATATTTAGTCCCTTGTTTGAGCCGAATCTGGTTTTAACATGGTTTGTGGAGCTCCCTCTGGTCTCTACTAGTGGATCTACTATTGGATCTACTTTCTCTGTGGATGGTTTTGTGAATAAATCTCCATTATGCTACAATTACTGTGTGTTTATTGTATAGCAATAAGGTTGGGTGAATTCGGTCATTGTGCATTACATTACTTGAAGTCGTGTGTTATACAAATTAGATCACGCCTATGGGGGTCTATATATATACCGGAATTTCGGACTATAAGCCACGCCTTTTTCCACATTTTTCGACCCTGCAGCTTATATAACGGTGCGGCTAATCTATGGATCTACAGCTAACGGGGCCCTGTCCACACGAACGCGGGGTGTTATGTAACCGAGTGCGCGGTTGCACTGTTCGCCCACACGCAACCGGGTTTTTGGAACACTGCAACCATGTCTTTTACAATCGGAGTCCAGGGTGAAGTTTTGCGCGCATCCCGGTTGCAGTGGTTGCGTGTGGGCATAGTAACCGTGATTATTTCCAGTGTTTACAGCAGATCATGTGTTGTCAAGTTATTGTTATAAGGAACCCAGTCCAAACTACAACAGTCTGCATCCCCTTAACAATTGTTTGTATTGAGCCGTATTGTATTGTACCCATTCTGCAATGTTAAATAACGTTTTCATCCATTTATTCTACTAACGTTAACGTTACTACATTAATGTATGCTAGTCTCAAATGCTAACTATTTATATGGGAAATGCCACACATTAGCATGTAGCTAACAACATCAGAGATATTTTTGTGAGACTAAACTCTCCGCTCTTGGTGGTAAATTGTGTTGATGTTGGTTTTGTTTCATCAACAAATGAGGCAGAACACACAGTGAATGTATCCTTTTTTGTCTATTGCACTTTTATTGCACTTTGTTTCTTGCTGAAAAATAAATGCTATGTTGCTAAATGTTCACGCGAGGTAATTTAACCCATTCTCTGCCACGCTTATATCTATCGCTGTTTGATCTCTGCCAGCACTGTAAGTCTATGGAGATGTTCACCTTCTTTGCAGGGCTATACCTTTTTAAATTGTATTGTTAAATTGACATTACTATAGCCCATTCAACATCGATTATCTATCGTTCAGGATGTAGGAACGTTTTACTTTTTCATTCACACATTCATATGAAAATACCGTCTAGAGCAGTGATTCCCAACCAGGGGGCGCAGGGGATCCGCCAGACCACAGATGATTTGAGGTCCTTTTTTTTTTTTTTTTTTTTTTCAGATAAATATTTAATTAGCATATTTGTATCATCAGAAGCATGAATAGTCTCTCCACTACAATAAAAAATAAAGATAAATAAATAAACATCTAGACATGATTTTTGAACGTTAACAGTAGGCTACCGGGTAGCCGCTAAAACGCGAATCAGTTGACTGTATCACTTTCCGTAGCTAGCCTAGCACGCTAGTTAACTTTCTCGGCTCGTCTGCAGTCAGCCGCCAGAGGCGAAAATGTGTGACAAACGAAAAGGAGATGACGGCAGCTCATCTGCAAAAAAAGTTAGGACCTACAGCAATCGCGAAAATTACATCACCATGGGCTTCACTGAGGGACCAGACAAATGACCTGAGTGTGTGATTTGTGGAGAAAAGTTGGCAAACTCGAGCCTGAAGCCCAGCAAGCTGAAGAGACATCAGGCGTCTAAGCACCCAGAAACCGTTGGGAAGGATCCGGACTTTTTTCGGAGGAAAGAACAGTCTCTCAAGGCGAACAAGCCCGTTGATGTTAGAGTAGCGTGGAGCAGGGGTGGCAGTGATTTACAGAAGGCTACCGAAGCCTCCTTTGAGTGTTCGCTTTTAATTGCAAAAGCAAAGAAACCGCACAATATTGGCGAGCAGCTCATCAAACCAGCCTGCATCAAAATGGTTTAGAAACTGTGCGGCCCACAGGTGGCGGATAAACTAAAATCAGTACCACTCTCGAACAATGTAGTGAAAGACCGAATTGATAAGATGTCAAGTGATTGCGAGCAGCAGCTGTCAGAAAAGCTTAGAAAGGGTCCATTTGCCATACAACTTGATGAAACTACAACTGTCACAGACGAGGCTGTGCTCATCGTTTATGTGCAGTATATCGAAAATGAGGATCTGAAGCATGGACATTCTCATGTCAGTCAACCTTACTACAACCACTCGAGGTGAGGATATTTTACTGCAGTGGATTCTTACTTCATTCAACATAAATGCAAACCGTTCACCATTAGGGCCTGATTTGAGAGGATGAATACAGGATTTGAATATTGGCCAACATTTTGAAATACATATGGTGCAAGATGAGATTTGTTGATTGAAGGCACAAGTCAAAGAAGCATAGTGGGTCTAATTATGATGCATATGCCTGTGTATAAGCAGTTTGTTATTAAAATGAAAAAAAAAAGTATTTTATGGTATTTTATTAGGAGGGGGGTCCAGGAATTTCATCAGAGATGTTTGGGGGTCCCTGGGGGAAAAAAGGTTGGGAACCCCTGGTCTAGAGTATAAATATGTTTTTATCGTTTTCTGCAGTATTTCCCAGAACGTGAGATATAGGCACAAATGCATATATTAGATCATCAAATGCAGTTTGATACCGATCTACGCTATATTAAACATTTCAACTGTACATGGTCCTACACGTTATGACTGATCATGCGCGGGTGAACGGAGGGGGGGGGGTCATTTATAATTCTGTGATAGTCGTTAGATGCTTCATGTAGTATGGGTGATATATTGATCAGAGCAGTTTGTATCGAAAATGATAATCAAAAACGCTGAAACTCACGTCAGTCTCCTCGTATGCGATCCATTTCCGGTTTGTATATTACTAATACACGCCCAAATCATGTAGATTATTGAGTTATGGCAAAGATCCATATCCACGGTGTGTGTATTGAGTCCCGCGACGATAAACGAGTGGCCGGACGGAATAGGGAGACGCACCGGGATCACAAGAGATCCACTTCCGGTTGCAACTTGCAGCCACCAGGTGGCAGAATTGAAGCGTTGCAGAGTTGTGCTGGCTCACACAGCATCCGACAAGGCTCTGTGAGTGAAATATGAATACCATGGTGAAAATATGAAATTATGATCAGAATCACGTCGTACGCCGTTATTGGCAGAATTCGCATGAACTTGAAACCCGTTGTACGACGTTATTGGCGGGGAAAGGGTTAAAGATGGTGGGTTTCTGTTTTTGAGCAGGAAGTGTAGGAAGTGTAGTGGCGCGTTCGACCCTTCTGATTGGTTGAAAATGGCCTTCATGTTTGAACTACATCGCCACCTAGTGCTTTAATTAAACACCTGCTGCTTATAGTCCAGTGAGTCTTATATATGTACACATCATTCAATTTAGCTGCTGCGGCTTATATTCAGGAGCGCCTTATAGTCCTAAAATTACGGGGTATATATATGTGTGTGTGTGTGTGTGTGTGTGTGTGTGTGTGTGTGTGTGTGTGTGTGTGTGTGTGTGTGTGTGTGTGTGTGTGTGTGTGTGTGTTGTGTGTGTGTGTGTGTGTGTGTGTGTGTGTGTGTGTGTGTGTGTGTGTGCGTGTTTTTGTGTGTGTGTGTGTGTGTGTGTGTGTGTGTGTGTGTGTGTGTGTGTGTGTGTGTGTGTGTGTGTGTGTGTGTGTGTGTGTGTGTGTGTGTGTGTGTGTGTGTGTGTGTGTGTGTGTGTGTGTGTGTGTGTGTGTGAATATGAAACTTTTAGTCTTCATATTTGGAAGCCTGGGTCATGTCCATAAGTTGGGTGTTAGATGCCTTCAGATGGCCGGTCTTCCGAAGAGAAGAGCCAAACAATTAGCAGGATATTGCTCAGTGTCAGCAATTATTGGCAGCCGGGCAATTTTTGGAGAAGACGCTGCTATCTGTATCCATGAGCTGTGTGTAGATTGTCAGGTCATGTGTGTGTGTAACTTTGGTTGCCATTGTCAATTTGGGCACGACTGTATCAGAATAACCCACAATGTACAAGTGCACTGATAATATTTGTGTCCTTTAAACATTGTCTTTATGTGGACATAAATAAAGATTCTAAATGTGTGTGTGTCTGTGTAAACTGAAAAGGGGGTGGGGTAGTGTTAGGAGACTATAGTTACCAGCATTTGACATCATACCCAGTCTACCAAAGTGACGGCTGGCATGAAGGTAAGACTCACACTGTTAGAATATCACTGAAAGGACAGGCTATTTTAAACCATTATGTAAAGAGTAATAAAAGAAGGTAACAAAATAGCTATGGTTTTGAGGACGCAGTCCGTCGCGAGTTTAAGTGAATATATCATTTCAGAATGAAAACCTTTCAAATAACAAATATTTCTACATGTAACCAACACTTTTTTTTTTATTTTTTTGCAGATTGTTCTGTCCAGTTCAACACAGACACAGACACACCACTCTCTTAGTTCCACAAAGGCTGTTTGTACGACGAGGCCCCGGCACCCTCTCTGTTATTTTATGGAAAAGTATCTAAGCTGCCTAAAAGAGCGACGTCAGAGGGCTTTAGCTGCTGTTTGCCCCGTGCATTAGCACTGTGTACAGGCCCAAATGACTTTATTAAAAAGTGCTACTTCCAGGCAAACATCAATAATTGGCAATAAAGAGGCCGCATGCAGACCTTTGATGTCAAATGTTGCTGATATATGTTTGGCCAGACACTGCAGGGCATACCTCTCTCCCTGTGTGTGTGTCTGTGTGTGTGTGCGTGTGTGTGTACCGATCTTGATGATCTTGTGCGCATGGTTTTGCGTATTTGTGTTCTTGTTTGCCTGTGTGTTTGCTTGTTTGTGTGGTTATGTGTGTGTGTGTTTGTGTGTGTGTGTGCTTACTTTTCTGTGTATGTGTTAGTGTGTGTGTATGTGTCTCTAAGTATGTGTGTGCAAGTGTGCACATGCATATTTGTACTTCCATGTGTGTGTGTATGTTTGTTCTGTGTGTGTGTGTGTTATTCTGTGTTTGTGCTTGTCTACATGTGTGTGTGTGTGTGTGTGTGTGTGTGTGTGTGTGTGTGTGTGTGTGTGTTTGTGTGAGTATGTGTGAGCTTGTCTGTATGCGTATGTGTGTGTCTGTGTGTGAGTGTGAGTGCGTGAGTGCTTGTCTGCATGCGTAAGTGCGTATGTGTGTGTGCTTGTCTGCATGCATAAGTGCGTATGTAAGTTTGTGTGCATGTCTGCATGCGTAAGTGTGTATGTGTGTGTGTGCATGTCTGCATGCGTACGTGTGTGTGTGTGCTTGTCTGCATGTGCGTGTGTGTGTGCTTGTCTGCATGCGTGTGTGCGTGTTGTGCTAACGGTAGCAGACAGCGTCAGTGCTGTTTCTGGAATAGACAGACATTCATGGGCGGTTATTTGCACGGTCAGCTGATAGCGAGGCCTTCGCAGAACCTGGCTGTTTGGAAAGGCTCAGGCTAGGATTTCCTCATTAGAAACTTAAACTTGGGTTGCATGACAACTTTAATGCTCTGCACAGTGTTGCGTGTATAGGCTAGGGTTCCAGATTAGATGTGAATCACACACACTGGATCAAACAGACACGATATATAATGTACACACATAGACACACACACTGGGTCAAACAGACATGATACGTAAACACACATAGACACACACACTGGGTCAAACAGACATGATATATAATGTACACACGACACACACACACACACACACACTAGATCAAACAGGCATGATACGTAATGTACACACACATAGACACGCACACTGGGTCTAACAGACACGATACGTAATGTACACACACAGACACACACACTGGATCAAACAGACACGATACGTAATGTACACACACAGACACACACACACTGGATCAAACAGACACGATACGTAATGTACACACAGACACACACACTGGATCAAACAGACACTATACGTAATGTACACACACAGACACACACACACTGGATGAAACAAACATGATACGTAATGTACACACACGCCCTAGGTCAAACAGACATAGGTAATGTACACACACAGACACACACACTGGGTCAAACAGACACCATACGTAATGTACACACATAGACACATACACTGGGTCAAACAGACGTGATCATATTATATACAGTAATGTAACACACAGACACACACACACACACACATTTATTTTGACCTCTGATGGTGTGCATGGTGTAGCTTACAAACCTTGGGAAGTGATGGTTATATTCAATTATTGTTTTTGGTGTCTTATAATCCCGTAAGGGATGGGTCGTCGGACATGACACGAAAATAAAATGTCATTCATTCATTCACACTAGGTCTAACAGACACGATATGTAATGTACACACACACACACACACACACACACACACACACACACACACACACACACACACACACACACACACACACACACACACACACACACACACACACACACACACACACACACACACACACACACACACACACACACACACACACACACACTGGGTCAAACAGACACAATATGTAATGTACACACACACACTGGGTCCAACAGATACTATACGTGATGTACACACACAGACACACACACTGGATTAAACAGACACGGCACGTAATGTACACACACACAGAGACACACACTGGGTAAAACAGACACAATATGTAATGGACACACACAGACACACACACTGGGTCAAACAGACATGAATACATAATGTACACACACACACACACACACACACACACACACACACACACACACACTGGGTCAAACAGACACGATACGTAATGTACACACACACACACACACACATACACACTGTGTCAGACAGACACTACATGTAATGTACACACACACATACACACACACACACACACACACACACACACACACACACACACTGGGTCAAGCAGACATGATACGTAATGTACACACACACACACACACACACACACACACACACACACACACACACACACACACACACACACACACACACACACACACACACACACACACACACACACACACACACACACACACACACACACACACACACACACACACACACACAGACACACATACACAGGAGGAATTTTTATGAATAGGAAATGTTCTGCTTTCATCACTCCCTCCATAATGAAATCAGTTATTCATTATTTGGTTTTATCTCATTTAGAATACTGCCCTGTTATCTGGTCGTCAGCAACAAAATCGAATTTGAAAAAGTTGCAGGTTGCTCAGAATAAAGCAGCTCGTCTGACACTAGCCTGTTCATACAGGACAAGTATTAGTCTTATGCATGAACATCTGGCATGGCTGATGGTTGAATTATCGATGAGTCTTCTAATGCTACTGCGGAACATTATCAGCACTGGTAAGCCATCTAGCTTGGCTCATCAGTTGCAAATTACTTCTGAACTGAGGGGCCGCTTCTGGTAACATCAGAACAAAAACAGCACCTAAATCTAATTTTCTCAAACTCACTGGCATATAGGTCAATAGTACTCTGGAATGCTCTGCTGAAAAACATCTTATCTACAATACATAACAAAATTAGGTAGCACTTTATAATAACACCCTGTTATAATACATTTATAAGGTATTTGTAGATAATGGACTAATCATGAACAAACCATTTATATACATTCATAAAGTATAAAGTAAATCTATTCCATCATTTCCGACCTACAAACAATTCTTATGTTGTGTAGACGTACTTGATGTGGTGGGCGCTAACGTTACATTTGTTCCTAATGTGTGCTTAGTATATTGCAGTATGTGATGATGACACGACACACAAGAGTAATAATTATTTGTATTTTCAGGCTGTATCGGCGCCTATACAGTCTGAAAATACAAATAATTATGTGTGTCGTGTCATCATCACATACCGCAATATACTGAGCACACATTAGGAACAAATGTAACGTTAGCGCCCACCACATCAAGTACGTCTACACAACATAAGAGTTGTTTGTAGGTCGGAAATGATGGAATAGATTTACCAACAAAAAAGGTGTTTAACCTGCTCATACCTTATTAAAAGCGTGGGGCAGGAGCAGCACGGATAACTTGGTTCTGCATGTATCGTGCTTCCATTCAAACGGACGGCAAGTCGGCAACACACGTGACGTCAAGTCTCACTCGCGTGAGACTTCCTCTCTAGATACTCTTCAATACCTGGCCAGGGTACTCCTGGGTCCTAGTATTTTATATGTTAATAAAATTGCATTTATCTTTAGTCCTAATTCTGTCACAGTTTGATGTCACAAAGAAGGGTGTATCCGAAAGCTGTCTACAACATTTGTAACATGTGATGAAAAAGTAAACAAATAATTAACTGTATTATACATTTGTTAATGATGAATAGGCTTCACTTTAGATTCGGGTGCAGAATAGCATCTGCAAATGATTTATAGATGTTTTATGAATGTCTTAACAAATCATTTGTTGAACATGAAAAATAAATGGTGATACAGTATAGTAGTTTTTTCATATCCATTTTTCAAAGCATCTACAAATGTGTTACTACAACATTATTTAATGATGAACAAATCAAGTACAAACAATGTTGATAATGAGTTATAAATAATGTAGAACTAATCTGTAAATGTTATACAAATATAGTTATAAATGATTTAATAATCATTTATGAATGTATATAAATGGTTTGTTCATAATGAGATGAGATAAGAGATAATGAGATAATACTTTATTAATCCCCTTGGGGAAATTCCAATGATGTTGGAATTTGATAATGATACTAATGTTGAACTAATCATGATAATGATAATTAGTTCATTATCCACTAATGCGTTATAAATACTCTGTAAATGTTATACAAATATAGTTATAAATGATTTAATAATAATTTCTGAATGTATATAAATGGTTTGTTCATGATTAGTTCATTATCTACAAATACCTTATAAATGTATTATAACAGAGTGTTATTATAAAGTGCTACCCAAAATTACTAAATATATTAAGAGATATCTTGCAAACTTGTCAAGTATGTAACTGTTATCTGTGTATTATTATTGTTTGACTGGAATGTTAGATTTTATAATGTGAATTTGTATATTTGTATTAATTTTTAATTCATGTTTAGTTGTACATTTGTATTGTATTTGTTTTGTCCAGGACCCCAGGAAGACTAGGCTCTTTCATGTGTCTCTAATGGGGATCCTTTAATAAACATAAACATAAACACAGACACACACAATAAATAAATGGCAGATCATACAGTACAGGTATATACCAGCAGGATACTTATAGACTAAAGAATGGATTGCACGGAGCAAGTTTCAAGTTTCAAGTTTCTTTAATAGTTGTCATACAGAAGTACAGAATACTTTTATACAAAATGCTTCTTACTGTTGCGCTCCAGAGACTGTGCAAGACAAGATAAGTATGAAATAAAATAACATAGTAAAATTAGAAGTAAAAAAAGAGGTCACAGTGTTCAGTTTAGACATATGTACAATGTTCGATGCAGAATAGACATAGTTACCATACAATATACAATACTGTGCAGTGTACTAATATACAATACTATATAGTTCAAGTTCAAGTTCAAGTTCTTTAATAGTTGTCATACAGAAGTACAGAATACTTTCATACAAAATGCTTCTTACTGTTACGCTCCAGAGACTGTGCTAAACAAGATAGTATCAAATAACATAATAACATAATATAGCATGAATTTAGAAGAAGAAAATGAGGTCACAGTTGTTCGGTATAGACATATGTACAATGTTCTGAGTTACCATATAATATACAATACACAACTATGCAGTGTACTAATGTACAGTACTATCTAGTGCAAAGCAGAAATGGGATGAGGTACAATTTTTGGTACAATTTACAGTAAGGTGTACGAGTTGTAGTGCAATCCTTCATCCATAAATATAAAGTGTGGGGAGTGGGTGCTACAGTGTGTTTGTTTAAAGTGGGTGTGTGCTATAAAGTGTGTGTAGTGGGTGCTACAGTGTGTTTGTTTAAAGTGAGTGTGTGCGTGTGGATGTGTGTGCTATGTGTGTTTGGTGGTTGTTGTTGTGTAGTGTTCATTCATTGTTCGTTTAGCAGCCTGATGGCCTGGGGATAGAAGCTACTTCTGAGTCTTTCTGTGCTCGCCTTGAGACTCCTGTATCGCTTGCCTGACGGCAGCAGTTCAAAGAGGCAGTTGTTCGGGTGGCTCGAGTCCTTAATAATTCTCTTAGCCTTCCCCTTGCAACGCTTGTAGTAAATGTTCTGGAGGGTGGGGAGCCCCCCTCCGATTGTGCGTTCGGCTGAACGTGTCACTCTTTGTAGTCTGCTTTGGTCTTTTGCAGTGCTATTCCCAAACCAGGAGGTGATGTTGCCGGTCAAGATGCTCTCTATTGTACATGAGTAGAAGTTCTTAAGGATCTTCTGGCTGACTTGGAACTTCCTTAGGCGCCTGAGGAAGTAGAGGCGTTGTCGTGCCTTCTTCACCACACTGTTAATGTGTATGGTCCATTTCAAGTCCTCGGATATGTGGGCTCCGAGGTACTTGAAGCTGTTGACTCTCTCAACCGGTGCCCCGTCGATGCTGAGGGGGCTGTAGTCCTTGACCCCCGACCTCCTGAAGTCCACAATCATCTCCTTTGTTTTGCTGACGTTCAGGGAGAGGCTGTTTTCCTGGCACCATCCCGCCAGGACCTTGACCTCTTCCAGGTAGGCCCTCTCGTCGTTGGCAGAGATCAGGCCCACCACCACTGTGTCGTCAGCAAATTTGACGATTGTATTGCTACTCCGCTGAGCCACACAGTCGTGTGTGTACAGGGAGTAGAGGAGGGGACTCAGAACACAGCCCTGGGGGGCCCCTATGTTGAGGGTGATGGATGAGGAGGTGCAGTTGCCTGCTCTCACCACCTGGGGTCTGCCAGTCAGGAAGTCCAAGACCCACTGGCAGAGGTCATAGCCCAAGCCCAGGTCCCTGAGCTTGGCTATGAGTATGGAGGGGACTATGGTATTGAATGCCGAGCTGTAGTCGATGAATAGCATTCTCACATAGTTCCCCTGCCTCTTGTCCAGGTGTGATGCTGCTGTGTGCAGCACATGGGATATGGCGTCCTCCGTGGACCTGTTGGGGCGGTATGCAAATTGCAGGGGGTCCATGTTGATGGGGAGGGAGGAGCAGATGTAGCCCTTTACTAGCTTCTCAAAGCACTTCATGGCTATGGAGGTGAGAGCTACAGGGCGGTAGTCGTTGAGGCAAGCAGGCTTGGATTTTTTGGGTACAGGGATAATAGTGGACTTCTTCAGGCAGGTGGGGATGACAGCCTGTTCTAAGGACAGGTTAAATATGTCAGTGAATACTGGGGCCAGTTGGTCGGCACAGACTTTTAGGACGCGGCCGGGGATGCCGTCCGGACCTGCTGCCTTCCTGATATTCACTTTTTTAAAGGTCCGCCTCACCTCATGCTCTGTTACCCTGAACACTGCGCCTCCATCAGCAGCCGACCCCCCCCCCCCCATTGCCGAGGCTTGTGAGCTGGTGTTGTTATTACCAGCATCAAACCTCGCATAGAAGGTATTGAGGTCGTTTGCTAAGGAGATGTCATTGTTCAGTTTGAGGGAGGCGCCTTTGTAGTCTGTCATCGTTTTGAGCCCCTGCCACATAGCTCTAGAGTCAGCTTGTTCAAACTGGAGTTCAATTTTATCCCTGTAGCGTCGTTTGGCCTCTGTCACTGTCCTCCTTACGTTGTGTTGCGCCACCTTGTGGTCGTTCATGTTGCCTGCCACTAGGCCGTCATTGTATGCTTTGGTGCGCTCTCTCAGAGCTTCACGGACGGATTTGTCTACCCAGGGTTTTTGATTTGGGTAAACTTTCATTTTGGTAGTGGGGATTGTTTCTTTCACCCTAGTACAGACATAGTCCAGCACTGTCTCCGTGTAGGCATTAATGTTATCTGTGTCGCGGAATACAATCCAGTCTGTGTTGTGAAACACTGACACTAGTGTATCCTCTGACGTCACATCCCATTTCTGCACCTCTCGCGAGACTACGGGAGTACTTTTAATTTTCTGTCTGTACTTCGGTGTAAGGAAAATGGATGCGTGATCTGACTTGCCAAAGCCACTATCAGAATGAGCCTTGTAGCCACCTTTAAATTGCGTGTAACAGTGATCTAGGATGTTACCGCCTCTGGTGTTGCAAGTCACATGCTGGTAGAAATCAGGCAATACCTTTCTCAGATTGGCGCTATTGAAATCTCCCAGTACCAAAATGGCGGCGTTAACGTTCGTCGCTTGTATATTGTTTACCTCGTCGTGGAGCCTGGAGAGCGCGGCGTTGTTGTTGGCTTGCGGTGGAATATACACTCCGACCAGGATGATCGCCGTTAACTCCCTCGGGAGGAAGAAAGGACGACACTTGATGGTTATATATTCCAGTTCTGGGGAGCAGTGATTGGATAATTCCTTCACATTCGTTGGATCACTCCAATTTTTGTTAAACATGAAGGCAATACCTCCACCACGTTGTTTACCGGACTCTGATTGTGTCCGATCCTTCCTATGGATAAAGAAATGATCCGCTGGTTGAATCGCGTGATCTGGAACCTCCGGCGTGAGCCACGTTTCGGTGAAGCAGAGAACGTTGCAGTCCCTAACGTCTCTTTGGTATTGAATCCTTGCTCGGATATCATCCAGTTTATTGTCAATTGATTGTACATTGGCTAGCAATATACTGGGCAATGGCGTTCGGTGGCGTCTGGATCTCAGCCTGTTACGGATCCCAGCTCTAGTGCAAGGCAGAAATGGAGAAATGGGACGAGGTGCAATTTAGGTACAATTCACAGTAGGTGTACGAGTTGTAGTGCAAATCCTTTATCAATAAATATAAAGTGTAAGTGTGTTTGTGTGATCTAAAGTGTGGAGAGTGGGTGCTGCAGTGTGTTGTTTGTTTGAGTGAGTGTGTGCGTGTGGGTGTGTGTGCTGTGTGCATTTGATGGTTGTTGCATAGTGATTATTGTTCGTTTAGCAGCCTGATGGCCTGGGGATAGAAGCTTCTTCTGAGTCTTTCTGTGCTCGCCTTAAGACTCCGGTATCGCTTGCCTGACCGCAGCAGTTCAAAGAGGCAGTTGTTCGGGTGGCTCGAGTCCTTAATAATTCTCTTAGCCTTCCCCTTGCACCGCTTGTTGTAAATGTTCTGGAGGGTGGGAAGCCCCCCTCCAATTGTGCGTTCGGCTGAACGTGTCACTCTTTGTAGTCTGCTACGGTCTTGTGCAGTGCTATTCCCAAACCAGGAGGTGATGTTGCCGGTCAGGATGCTCTCTATTGTACATGAGTAGAAGTTCCTAAGGATCTTCTGACTGACTTGGAACTTCCTTAGGCGCCTGAGGAAGTAGAGGCGTTGTCGTGCCTTCTTCACAACACTGTCAATGTGTGTGGTCCATGTCAAGTCCTCGGATATGTGGGCTCCGAGGTACTTGAAACTGTTCACTCTCTCAACCGGTGCCCCGTCGATGCTGAGGGGGCTGTAGTCCTTGACCCCCGACCTCCTGAAGTCCACAATCATCTCTTTTGTTTTGCTGACGTTCAGGGAGAGGCAGTTCTCCTGACACCACTGTGACAGGTTCTCTACCTCTTCCAGGTAGGCCCTTTCGTCGTTGGCAGAGATCAGGCCCACCACTACTGTGTCATCAGCAAATTTGATGATGGTGTTGTTGTTCCGCTGTGCTACGCAGTTGCACCCTTACTTACAATTCATTATGAATTGAAAATGGGGGACCCTGATGTTTTTACACCTGTTTTTACACCTGTTTTTTACACCTGTTTTTACACCTGTTTTTATACACTGTTTTTATATACCTGCTTTTATCTAATCACGCTCCTTTTAATATTGATGGCTATGATTTAATTGAATTTTATCATGTACTTATTTTAATTCATGATGCAGACATAACGTGTAATAACTGTATGGGAACGGTCAATGTCTGTATACTGTTGTGAGCTGCGAGATACCCTGAATTTCCCCAAGGGGATTAATAAAGTATCTATCTATCTATCTATCTAAACAAGACGAAAGTCTTTCCCTGGTCTGCATCCATAACAATTGTGTGTATTGAGCCGTACTGTATTGTACCCATTCTGCAATCTGTTAATACAATTTTCATTCAATCAATCACCGTGCAGATTGATTGATTGAATGAAAGTTGTATTAACAGATTGCAGAATGGGTACAATACAGTATGGCTGAATACACACAATTTTTAAGGGGATGCAGACCAGGGAAAGACTTTAGTCTTGTTTACATCAAGGTCCCCCATTTTCAATTCATAATGAATTGTAAGTAAGGGTGCAACTTGCTCTGTGCAATCCATTCTTTGTGGATCTAGCCCTTGTGTGCACATAGGGACAAACAAACATGTATAGGTACAACAACACACAGGCACAAATGCACAGACATAAACACACGCAAGCACGTAGAAAGACACACACATTTACATACAATATCACAGACACATAAACTGACATATGAACACACACACACACACACAACCTGACTCAAACACACACGTCCACACTTATCACACGCACACAAGCACCCCCACCACCCAACAACACACACACACATCCACACACACAGACACACACACACGCTGCCACCTACATCGCCTGCTCTATACCTGCCAAACCACAGGTCTGAATGAGCCTATACGAGACACAGGGGTCCTACTGTATGAGCAGCCCTCCAGTCCTCCACTGCTCATTCACCACAGCAGGTCAGTAATGATGGAGGGCTTCCCAGTGACAGGGTCAATGTTGTCTTTAGCCTTAGCTGGAGCTTAGAGCTCTGACACGCCACAGGTTAATCACCCAGAGAGAACTCACTATTATTACTCTGCTGGGGTTCATTTGGCTGTGGGGGGGGGGGGGGGGGGGGGGGGGGGGGGGGGGGACGCTACGTGTGTGACTGTGTGTGTGTGTGTGTGTGTGTGTGTGTGTCTGTATGTGTGTAACTGTGCGTGTGTGTGTGTGGTGTGTGTGTGTGTGTGTGTGTGTGTGTGTGTGTGTGTGTGTGTGCGTGATGTGCGTGTGCGAGTGTACAGTGCCTGTCTCTCTCTCTTTCTCCCTCAATGTCTCTCTCTCTCTCTTTATCCCTCAATGTCTCTCCATCTGATTCTCTTTCAGCGTTCAGGTGGTGTTATTGAAATCCCCTCCTCCTCCGTCCTCCCTCCTCCCTCCTCCCTTCAGTGAGTGTCAGAATGGGAGTCCCCAGAGTGGCCCCTCCCCTTCCTGCTACAAGCCTCGTCTTCCTCACAGTATTTCACTTTCTGCATTCCTGGGTGTTAGGTTTACTGATTTAATAAGACAAGCAAATATGATCTCCGTCTTTGCATTACTTCATGTATTTCTTCTACTGTACTATTTTTTTTAGCTGTTGTTTACTTTCTCCCTGTTTGACTCTCTTCCCTCAGTCCCACTGATGGACACTCACACAGGATCGGGGGTCAGATCCCTTTCAATTCCATCGATGCAGGTCACTGGTGAACTGCTTTCACTGCGTACAACTGCTCTATACTATAATCATAGTAAATCATAATACCCATAATAACTTAAAACTACCTACCACATACTATAGTCTATATGATAGCATGTACAATAGTGCTGTATATACCATATATATATACATTTATATGTGCTGCACATATATATATATATATATATATATATATATATATATATATATATATATATATATATATATATATATATATATATATATATATATATATCCATATCTGTCTGAATATACCTTCATATAACCCATATAACTCTGTATGATAGCATGTACAATAATGCTGTGTATACTATATATATATATATATATATATATATATATATATATATATTTATTCTTACTGTATATACATCTATCCACATCTGTCTGTATACCTGCATATCATCTTTTTTACATATCTGTAGATACTATATCTGTACATATCCCTTACCTACTGTTACTAGTTACGCTGCTGACCAGTATGACTTACTACCATAGTGTCTTTATACCTGTATCACTGTACATATTAATACTACAACTATCTGATTAGCACTAAATTCAGTAGTACCAATTTATATATTATATACCCAGTATAATCACCTGTACATTGTACATATATGTTGCATGAAAAACAATCAAATAAAATTCCTTGTATGTGAAAACTACTTGGCAATAAAGACCTTTCTGTTTCTGATTCTTATATTACTATTGCACTTTACTGTTACATTTGCTCTCTGGTTGGATGCCAAACTTATTTTTGTTGTACTGTACTTGTGCTGTATAATGACAATACATTTGAATCTAATCTAATCTTATCTAATCTAATCTAATTTACGCATGCCCTTTCCTTCCATTATTGTATATCATTGTTAAAGTATTCTCAGGTCTTACTCTATTGAATAGTGATTGAATATTGACTTTGATCCCTTGCTAGTTGGCTATTATACTTGTGTGAGGTTGTTATATTAGGTATGTGAACAAGGTTGTTTTCTTCCTGTGATGTCGTGTACGTGGTCCCTTTAAGAGTCAACATATGTCATGTGACCTAGTCATGTGATCACTTAAATGTACTGTAGCATTTATAATGCCATCAAACTGCGACCTCTAGGCAAAAGAACCCGAGTTTATGTTTTTTTTTGGTCTGATGTGTGTGTTGGAGTTGAGTGGGATAGGGAAGGGCATAATAAAATTATAGATTGGACTTTGTACCCTGATGAAGACTCTCTGACACGTGTTGATCATCCATGGTCGAATAAAGAGTTTTTTTAAAAGTATAATCAGAGTGCCAACCACCATGGACTTCCATTCTCAGTAAATTGGACAGTCAGTTTTGTATTCAATGATAGAAAACAAGGTTTGATGTTGCAAAAAGGTTGTCCTATCTAACCTACAGTATAAATGGGAATGAATGAGTCGTCATGAGCAAATAACCTGCGATTTCTGTTCAGAATTGACTGATAGTGAAAATGAATTGGCCCCTACCCTATGACTAAAACGATCCGCAATCTTCTTCCAAGATAACCAGCCGTCTAATGCAGTCTGGCAGCTTGGCATGTCTGTAATCTGGCCTGGATGTCAGGTGTTTACCTGGCACGCGACTCTTCAGCGGTCACATCCGCTTGGCCCGTCACCCGTGAATCAACATCCCCAGCGTTCCCTGGTCTTCGTCCAGTAGCCGGGCCAAGTTCCTCCTCGGGGGTCCCAAGGGTGCCGGGCCTCGGGCACGGCTGAGGCACGAAGCAGGGGTCAGCGGAGGTACCGTAGAGGGGGCGGAGGGGCGGGAGGGTAACAGGAGATTTTTAATTACAAGCCTCAGTGGCGCGATAAGCAGGTGGACCCCTTGGTGAAACCAGGAAGAGGCAGAGGGACTGAGCGACCAGGGCAACCGGTGTTAGCGTGATAACGACCTTTAGTGTCAGAGGAATTTCATTGACTCTTGTGTGAGATGCACGTAACTCATCATTAGGCCTACTCAGAATTCACACGAAGATAATTCTAATGAAAAATCGGAAATCGGAGGGTTAGGGTAGGATAGGATATAGGCAGTGGCGGCTGGTGAATTCCTCCTCGGGGGGGGGGGGGGGGGGGGCGGAATTAATTAGTATCCCCCTCTATCTCTCCTTCTCTCTCTTTCTCTCTCTCTCTCTCTCTCACTCACACACAGTGCGACATGGAATCGATTCGTTACACAATCAGACCTAGTAGTATGTGTAGTATATACCAAGAATAACTTCAGTATGAGTACAGGGCTGTACACATATTTTGCATATTGTTAAACGAGCCAAGGCTAGCTATTAAACTATCGATATGAATTGAAAATGGGGGACCCTAATGTAAACAAGACAAACGTCTTTATCTGGTCTGCATCCCCATAACAATTGTATGTATTGAGCCGTACTGTATTGTACCCATTCTGCAATCTGTTAAATAAAGTTTTCATTCATTCATTCAAACATAGACTGGGCGAGATATTGAACAAGCCATAATCCACTTCTTTTAAATCCAAAAGAAACTCCACTCTCTCTCTGATCAATCCAATAATGAACACATTATGTATATCTTGTCATTTTAAACAAGTTACCATTCATTGTCCGAGTTATTATACCCCACCCGCGGCGAAATTAATTAGTTATAGTTCAATGCTGTGTTGAGAGAGCGAGAGAGAGAGCGAGAGAGAGAGAGAGCGAGAGAGAGAGAGAGAGAGAGAGAGAGAGAGAGAGAGAGAGAGAGAGAGAGAGAGAGAGAGAGAGAGAGAGAGAGAGAGAGAGAGAGAGAGAGAGAGAGAGAGAGAGAGAGAGAGACCGCAACTCACTTTGTTTAGTTGAAAAACGCGGTCCAGGAGGGCTTGATAAAGTGGATATCCACTGTCCCAGACTGTTGATGTATATATCCACTGTCCCAGGCTGTTGGTGTATATGTCCACTGTCCCAGACTGTTGATGTATATGTCCACTGTCCAGACTGCATCCAGCTAGCCATTATAGCGTGTTGTTGTTTGTTGTCGAACCAGCTAAGACAGAATAGCCTATCCTTCGAGAAGCTTTGTGGTCCAGACTCCAGGCTTGAACTTTCCATAAAAGTGTCCATATAAATCTATTTAGTTAGATCCAACACTGTCTTAATGTACAGTATCTTGTGATTATTATCAATTTCCGACATCTACTATTTCCTAGTAGCCCCTCGAATAGCATAATCTGCAGAGCCCAAAGCCCAACGTCTGGGGACGCGATGTCACGTGCCACTCTCAGCCAATAGTGACTACATCGGGCACTCGAGCGAGCGCCCTCTGGTATCGTATTTGACAGCGCTATGTTGTACGTACGTATTTATTTATACGTATTTGCATTTTGCCCTGTGAGATGCGCAATTAAGGCGGAGCAGAAATGAGCGCCCATGAAAACGGAGTGGAAAGGGCTAGGCGCCGGCCCGGCTGGGGGCTGAATAGGCTGCTTCCTCCTCGCAAATAATTCTTTCTTCTTCTTCTTTTAACCAGGGAGGGCGGCGCTCTAGCGCCCACTATCGGCCGGCTGCCACTGGATATAGGACTCTAAAGGCACAACCTAATAGAATGGAACAAGATGCAAAATACTTTGAAAATGGACCAATCGATCCCCCTCACTACTTTTAACTCAATCAGTGCCACCCAAGTAATATTACGTGATTGCCCGACAACCGTTGGGTGCCAGACCACGTAATAGTACGTGTTTGGTTAATTAATTTATATATATATTTTTTATATCCTATTTAATGCCAGGGACCCTTATGTTGCCGTTAGAAGCCCTACTGCGACGCAGAGGGTGCAGCACTCCCAGGTGGCGGTATCGAGCTGCAGTAAACCTTGTTCCAGACCCTTGTGTTACACTGTAAGGTCTCCGGGCGCAGATTTCTACGAGACGGCAAGGCTATAGGTTCAATCGGTCGCATCAAAACATCTACAGGACATCCAATCCATATGCTGTGGTTGATTATGCCGTGGCCCTAATCGACATTGGATGTACCAGATGGCGATCAAACAATTGGAATATTATTTTTGGAATACTCCCGG
>NC_140174.1:30645342-30667278 GCF_963971535.1 Notolepis coatsorum | reverse complement strand
ACATCACCTCCTTGTTTGGGAATAGCACAGCACAAGACCGTAGCAGACTACAGAGGAGTGCCGTTCAGCCGAACACACAATTGGAGGTGGGCTTCCCACTCTCCAGGACATTTACAACAAGCGTTGCAAGGTTAAGAGAATAATCAAAGACTCTAGTCACGCAAAAACTGCCTCTTTGAACTGCTGCAGTCAGGCAAGCGATACCAGAGTCTCATGGCCAGTACAGAGAGACTCAGAAGGAGCTTCTATCCCCAGGCCATCAGGATGCTCAATGACAATGACACTATGTAACAACCTATCATCTACACTCACAGCACACACATCCACACTCACTTTAAATAAACACTCACCTTAACTTTAGACACTTTAACACACTTTATATTTATTAGTAAAGAGATTTGCACTACAATTCATATCTCATTGCACCTTACCCTAAGTTTGTACCTCATCCCATGTCTGTAATGTACCTCACTGTTACTCTTTTTAACTCTGTATTGTATATTGTATATATGTATATGTGACTGAACACTTTATTTGACGTACTTTTGACTTTTTCTATTTTAAACTTTTTATCTATTTTTATCTAGCACACTCCCAGGGGCTCATGTATATGAGAGAGAGAGAGAACAAGTGAATGTGTGTGTGTGCATGTGTGTGCATGTGTGTGCATGTGTGTGTGTGTGTGTGTGTGTGTGTGTGTGTGTGTGTGTCGTGTGTGTGTGGTGTGCGCGTGTGCGTGCATGTGTATGTGTGTCAGATAGCTTCTCACACTGTCTCTTTCTCACTGCCATTCGGGGGCGAATCAGCTCCGCTCCGCCCTCGCTCCGTCCTTGGGTGCAAACTCCCCCCCCCTCTCCCCCCTCTAGTTTGTGTATACACACTGCAGTCTTGGTGCGCTCCAGGTTTTTGTTTACGGTTTGCGCTTTGAGCGTGTAAGCTGCCGTAGCGATGATGTCACGCTCTAACGTCAACACAGGAAGAGTTTTAACACATGGTGGTGGAAACTGGATGCTGATATAAAGAAACAAATAACCAATAAATATGAAGTTATATTTGAACCTCTGTTGTCAAGCCTTGTCAATATAAACCCACCCTAGTTAGCTTAGCCTATTTATTACTAGTTAGCAGCTAACATTAGCCCATTGCTTGCGGCAATTATATTGCATGTCATTGATCTACCGGTCGATCACGGCCGACTGGTTGGGCACCACTGGTCTATAGAAATAAATGCATTCGAACAAGAAACCAATGTAATAGTAGACATAGCAATTGAGAGGCTCAACATGCTTGTTTGGTTGAGGTCTGAACTCGCCAAATTGCCCATAATATAGTTTTTGTGGGTATTGTCCAGTTGTTGCTGTATGTTTTTATCTGCCCAAAATTCAAGCAAGCATGAAAGCATTACAGTAACAACGTTTGTGTGTGTCAGCAAGTTGATACAGCAAGCCTCTCCCGTGTTTTGGTACAAGCTCGCACACCACGCCCCCCGCTCCCACTGGCGCGCACCCGAGACCACCTATTCCAGCGGTCCAGGTTTGGAGCGAATCAGCGTCCCCGGGGACATGGGGGAGCGTTCTCAGTAGGACAGACACACCCTTTTCTGGTGCGATCGGGCTGTGATTCGACCCCGAATGGTTAGTGAGAAAGCCCCCTTGGTAAGCTACTGTGTATTCTCTGGCATCATCATGTGAAGTGTAATTATTGGAGGGGAAGGTGTTGTACTTTCATATTTTAATGACGCTGCACAATCGGTGGAAAAAGTGCACTATCAACATCTTGACTTGTGGTTATATATTGGTTAATTCCACCAAAAGTAGGTAACACACTTTTCCAATTATTCGCGTTTGATGCACTTTTACGACGCAAATCTTGACTTCTGGGTCAGAATCTAACTTCAAAGGACGTTTTTTTAAAAAGCACCTGGCTGGCTGGCTGGTTGGTTGGTGTGTACACACCTGCATGCATGCATTTGTGCACCATGTGTTTGCTTGATTACTTCCTCAGTCACACAGTTGGCCACAATGCAACGCAGGATTGTCATCCACTCACACAACTACACACTATTCCTAATTGCACATTCAGATGCAACTATAGAGCCTTCCTAAGACCTACAAAGTGCTGTTTCATTAAACAAGACCCTATTATCTGACACAACGTCCTAAAATCGTCTATATACTATGAATCAATGTCAGATTTGGGTCAACTGAAAAAAGTGGGTTTACCCTCCCTGGGCAGGAGAAGGGAGAGGGAGGAGGAAAAGTAAAAGGGGAAGGAGAGGAAGGAGGGTGGAGGGGAAGGAGAGGAGAGAGGAGAGATGCAGGAGCCAGCCAATGCAATAAGATATCATCACTCTTTCATTAGGTGGGTCTCTCCATGCGGTCAGGGTGACTGTGCAGGAAGAATGGCTCTTTCAACCAGGACCAGGAACCAGGGCGACGCCGCCCTCATTCAAATATCACTTCCAACAATGAGATAATGATATTATTTAATCACATTTGGGAAGAAAATAATTGTTGTTATTTTGGGGGATGGAAACAGGGACGTGTTCTAAGGATTTAGTTTTTTTCATTAAAGAAGTGCTTTTGCATTTGGAAACCTTTTGTCTGCTTTTTACATTGTCTTAGGGACCGGCAAGAGATGGAGTGATGAAGTCCCTCCTTTTCCACTAACCACCTTGGGACCCTATTTCATAAAAGACAGTAGTCAATGGAGAGATTTTCTGATCCCATTTAAGTTGTGCCATGAATTACAGATATGACATTTGTCAATTTAAAAGATTATTTTGCAAGTCAAGAGAGTTGATTGACAAGCAAATTGGCTAGTATTAGCAAAAATTATTGATAGCTTTTGATGCTGTAATGGGGGTCATCCCTATGTTCCCCGGGTTCTATGTTCCCAGTAAAAAAAAGGGTTGTAAGTTCCCCGCTCCCGAAATAAAGGTTCTATGTTCCCCGGTCCTGCTCGCTCCCAAACAAAAAAAAGGGTCCTATGTTCCCCGCTGAAATAAAGGTTCTATATTCCCCGCAGCTCGCCATTAAGGCTGCCCGTAAGAGCGCACCGGCTACCGGCGGTGAAACAGATTTGCACGTAGGCCTATCAAAGATAATATTGTAGCGATCTGTCATACCGTCATTGAAGAATGAGGAAAGTTTTATGTTTCTTTCGTGTCGTTTAATTCCAGACTCAACCGTTACATACAGGTCCAAAACACTTAGCTTGTTATGTCCACACAGCTGTTCTCTAGCGTGTAACCATGACAACAACATAACTTCTGGTGCCCCTCCTATATATCCCGGGGGGGAAACAACAGTTTCATATTAATGTACTTATATACAGGTTTGGAGAGATCGCGCTATCGGGAAATGTCTGTCAGTCACTTGAGTATTTTAAAGTGTTATTGATTGTACGGTGTACCACAGTTTCATATTAATTGATTTCTAGCCGCGAGAGAGCGAGAGCCGAGAGAGCGAGAGCCGAGAGAGAACGAGAGCCGAGAGAGAGCAAGATCCGAGAGAGAGCGAGAGCCGAGAGAGAGCAAGAGCCGAGAGAGCGAGAGCGAGAGCCGAGAGCTGAGAGAGAGCCAAGAGCTGTGTGTGTGTGTGTATGTGTGTGTGTATGTGCAAGCAATAAAAGCTTATTTTGGATTGATTATCACTTATCTGGTCGGCCTGTTTGAGGACACCAACCTGTACACGAACAGCTGTGTGGACATAACAAGCCAAGTGTTTTGGACCTGTATGTAACGGTTGAGTCTGGAAAAAGAAAAAGAAACATAAAACTCTCCTCATTCTTCAATGACGGTATGGCTATCTTGTTAAGACCCAATTATAATACTATGGTGTATTGAACATATTATCTTTGATATGCCTACGTGTGAATCTGTTGCACCATCTATCTACACCCTCACACAACTTGTCACTTTTTCGGGAGTAGCGGGGAACATAGGACCTTTTTTTAGTCGTGACGTGTACGTTTGAGAACACTACCGTAATGACAGAGAATGAAGCAAGCTGACATGGTCGGCCCTCACACAACTCGGTCGCTTTTTCGGGAGCGGGTAGCGGAAGCGGGGAACATAGAACCCGGGGAACATAGGACCCCCTTTTTTTCTCTTTTTCTCCACCTGATTTTCTGTGCTTTTCCTCCCATCCAAATTTAGTCGTTATGCCAATTCCCCCCTCCCCTACCTGGTCGTTGTGCGCATGTGCCCCTTACTGGTCGGTCAAGGGAGCCCTGAGGTCTACCACATGCTTCATCCGACACATGCAGAGGCAGCCAGCGGCTCTCTTTTCACCTGACAGCGCGGACTCTCATTGGTGAAGTGTAACGCGTGGGAGGTCACACTGCCTTCACCAAAAAGTTCTCCATTGATGAACAAAAAGTTCAAAAAGTTCTCCATTGACAAAATAGCCCATTTTGCGCAAATCATTTTAGTAAAGTCGGGACTAGATCTTTCCTCGCAAATGGATATTTGGTCACCACAGAGTTTTATCTGAGGCAATTGTTGCGAGTTCGGTCACGTATCTTGCGCTCGACCAATAGCAGCTCTCCTTGTTGCCAAGTTACAGACAACAAAAGATTGTGTAAACAGCTGCGTGATGTTATCGTGTCATTCACGGAGTACATATCGACGCAAATGGACAACAAACATTCGAATGCTCGCAAAATAGGTTTCAAAACAATGTTATATACATACGCTACTTGATATAGGCAATCGGTTGAATACAGCTGTGAAACGGGCGATAACGTTTGTGTTATTAACCATACTGTACATTTAAATCATATCGCCTTCTATCTACACCAAGAACACAGTATTGCACACTGATCCATGACGTCCTGTGGGGGCAATTATTCAATAAACCTCCATAAACACACAATCCATGATGCATGCAGCACATTTGTATCAAAAACACTTTACTTTGTGATTCCCAACCTGCAATATTAAAGATGCTGGTACAATTTTCTAAATATTGACAGTTCAGTGGATAGTATAATGACACAAATGTATTAATAATTAATTTGGAATAATGGAATAAACAATTTACAAATCAATAAGTTACTCATTAACCTTTTTATTTTCCATTTAAAGACAAAATAGAATGCAGGTACAACAATTGATTCAAGAGGTTTATTCGTCACATACATACACAAGTTTCAAGTTTGTTTATTATTTATCACAATAGAATATAGTAAATAGTAAAATAGGTAGTTCACGATGAAATGCTTGCTTCTGTATGAGCCCCTGAGAGTGTGCTTCATACAGTAAAAAAAGTAAGTAAAAAGTTAAGAAAAGAGGAATATTCAATATACATATATACAATATAGACTACACTGTACCCGCAAAAAATGCTCTGGGTTTCGTAAAAGTCAGTCAAAGCTTACCAAAAGCTCGAGCAGTGAACTCCACGTGACTGAACTCAAACTGCAAAAAAACAGACTAAGAAATGAAGTAAACTCCATGATCAAAACTGCAAAAAATAATTTCATCAATGACACAACTGAGAAAAACAAAAATAAACCCTGTGAACTTTGGAAATGACTGAATAATCAACTAGGCTGCAGTAAAAAACTTAAAACCAGATTTTCAAACATAAAGATGGACAACACGCTCATCACAGACAAGCTGGATGCAGTGGCGGCTCTGCCACTAGGGGCGCAAGGGCGCCGCCCCCCCTTCAGGCCCTGCCTGGTTATATGAGAGTAGAACAAGAAAAAGTATCTTTTTGTTTTTTGTTTTATAGCCCTATAAATAATATAAACATGTTTAAAATGAATAATATTTACTCATTTTAAGTATGTTTGTATTTCCAATGCACAATATAACGTTATTATCTAAAATAAAAAAACACTCGTTTTCCTGAGCAGGAAGTGACGTTTTTTTTATTTTTTTTATTTTTTCGTATTTCTCGGCCCGGGCTAGACGCGATAGCGCTCTGAGTGCGCGTCACAGTTTGATCGCTGTATCCGTCACATCCAATCAGTGCATAACGCGTTGTGCGTTGAAATATGACTATTATGTTGGAATCCGGGCGCGATTTGAAGCGGTCTAGCCAGTAGCGTCAAGAATTTCTGTAGCCGCATTTCGCGGAGACGCTCTCTGATTGGCCGACGCCAGTATTTTTTTCCATAGCAGAATTTCACAGAGACGATCTCTGATTGGCCGAATCCAATTTCTAATGTTCCAATTCTAGCTTATTCCAATTCTAGCTTATTCCTAGGTTGGTGATGCAGGCAGCTGTTTGTCTTAGAGCGTGCCGTGACTGCAAGTTCTTTAGACTGTTAAGCTTAGGCACTCTTTCAAAGTTGGTTAAGGTTAGAGTTTGTCTTAGAGCATGGCGATAGAACGCCAGGTAGTTTGCAGTCTGTTCGAGCAGAAATGGACAAAGGAATGAAGTACTTGTGTTGTGTGGTGCTTCTGCTAACAAGCTAACACTTGGCTAACAAGCTATATGGCGGATGCAGTCTGGACACAGTGGACAGTGGGCTGGAATACATCAACAGTGGATTATACACTTTATCAAGGCAAGCCCTGAGTCCTGCCCTGGACGTGTCAACTAAACAGTGAGTCTCTCTCTCTCTCTCTCTCTCTCTCTCTCTCTCTCTCTCTCTCTCTCTCTCTCTCTCTCTCTCTCTCTCTCTCTCTCTCTCTCTCTCTCTCTCTCTCTCTCTCTCTTCTTTTGGATTGAAAATACGTGGATTATGGCTTGTTCAATATCGTCTATGTTTGAATGAATGAATGAATGATAACTTTATTAACAGATTGCAGAATGGGTACAATACAGTACGGCTCAATACACACAATTGTTAAGGGGATGCAGACCAGAGAAAGACGTTTGTCTTGTTTACATCAGGGTCCCAGATTTTCGATTCATATCGATAGTTTAATAGCTAGCCTTGGCTCGTTTAACAATATGCAAAATATGTGTACAGCCCTGTACTCATACTGAAGTTATTCTTGGTATATAATAGGTCTGATTGTGTAACGAATCGATTCCACGTCGCGCTGTGTGTGAGAGAGAGAAGGAGAGAGGGAGAGATCTGCGTGTTTGGAGACGGAGCGAGTTTTGTTTCTAACTTTTCTATTTATATATTGTGTTTCAAGTTGTGATTGTGAATTAGACTATACTTTATTTGACTGGTTGTGTGTTGTTGTAGTAACAGCTGACGTCTTGCCATGAGTCGGTTGCGTGGTACTGTACATGTTTGCAAAATGTTTGGTATAGCGCCCCTAGTGGCGAAGAATCGACGGGCCGCCACTGGCTGGATGTGGCCAATTACTTAAACATTTTCTTCACAAACATAGCCACAACACTGGTAAATAAACTACCCTCCCACTCAGGACACATCATAGCCTACTACAATAATCTAGGGGTCCGCAAAGACGATTTCAAACTAGAAATGGTAACAACAGCTGAGGTACTCAAAAAACTGAGCGCCCTCCAACCTAACAAGGCCACTGGCCATGACAATATCCCCTCCAAATTCCTCAGAGACTCAGCAGCTGCCATCACTCCAGTCATCACACACATAATAAACCTCTCCATAAAACAGGGACACGTACCCAAAGACTTCAAAATTGTGAGAGTAACCCCCCTGCACAAAAAGGGCAGCAAATTAGATCCAGGCAACTACGGCCCTGTTTCTATTCTTACCTCCATCTCGAAAGTCATGGAAATAATAGTATACGAACAGGTCGAAAAGTACCTTGCGGAAAAAAATCTAATCTTCGAATTTCAATCTAGCTTCAGAACATCCCACTCCACTGACACATGCCTTCTCTATTTGAACGACCACATCAAACAAGAGGTGGACGCGGGCAAATACTTCGGCATGATCATGCTGGACCTACAGAAGGCCTTCGACACTGTCAATCACTCCATTCTGATTGACAAGCTAAAAGCAATTGGTTTTGATAGTCTATCAGTGAGCTGGATGCAATCCTACCTGGAGGGGAGAGAACAGATGGTGGAGGTAAACGGTACCCTACACCCCCCCCCCCCCCCTCCCAATGAGCTGTGGTGTTCCACAAGGAAGCATACTAGGACCGCTAGTGTTCCTAATTTATGCAAATGTCAGGTTGTCAGCTTGTGACTGCAACTTGTTCCTGTTCGCGGACGACTCAGCCCTGCTGGTCTCTGACAAGAACAAGTTACAGGTTGAAAAAACCATCAGCTCGGAACTAGGCAAAATCTGCACCTGGCTCGCTGACAACAAACTATCATTACACCTGGGTAAAACAGAGTCCATTCTCTTCGGTTCAAATAACAAACTCAGCAAGGCCGACGGCTTCTCAGTTACAGTGGGTGACGATATTGTCACAAGGAAAGATGAAATTACATACCTGGGTTCTATCCTAGAGGCAAATCTTTCCTGTGACAAAATGGCATCCAATGTAATAAAAAAAAGTCAACCAAAAAAACTAGATTATTGTACCGGATCTCATCTCTGGTAAACAAGAATACTGAAGGGCCCTCAGGGATAAATAAAGGTTTTCAATCAATATAGTGTTAGCCCTTGTTTAACCTTTGTCTGTTTTCTACAGGGTATATGGATGAAGACATCAACAAGGCCATCGAAGACACCACTGTGGGGATTTATGAGTGACCCCAGTGGAATGGGTTTTATTGTGGTGGACAATAAGGGAATTCCACGTCTTAAATGTACATGGGCAGTGCAGGTACGTACATGGAAAGGGAGAACTACTTACAAATTGTGGATGTCTTAACCTGTAGTGATGCAAAAGCTTGAACCTATTTGATACAGTTTCTGTGCACCCTTTACATCTCCAAATTCCCAGCACCTAACCCTGTAACATAAATAGAATAGAATAGAAATACTTTAATCATCCCGAGGGAAATTTGGCACTACAAATTGCTCACAGTAAACATTTAGGTAGACAAAACAAATCACAAATAAGAACAAAAAATTGCCTAAGAATAAAGAATAAAATAAAATACGGTCCGGGATTCACATTTCCTATGTAATGTATGTACATGCTAATATAAATACAGTAACAAATAGATATCTACATTAAGTGTATTGTAAGTGTAATATTGACAATGTTGTTTTAAAAGTAAAAGTCCAGGAAGATGGTAACTTCACTCTGTGCTCAGTGATGCAGTGAGTCACAGTGATGCATATATAGTCTGATCACTGTGCATCACTGAGCACAGAGTGACAAATCAACTCCATTAGTTATATTATTAAAGCTCTGATCTATAATTATAATAAAAAGATCTACTGCACTAACAATTCAAAACATTATGGAAATGTACTAGTGCTATCAATTCATAAATAATGGATATATCTTTAAATACAAGGACAAACACTAACCAGCTAAATATGTTTTAATGTGTTATGATGCTGTTAAATAATGCCTTAATAGTGATGCAAAAGCTTGGGACCTATTTGATCATTTCTGTTACATTCCCAGCACCTGTAACATAAATCAAGACCATCATTAGTTACATTATTAAAGCTCTGATCTCTAGGCCTAATTATAATAAAAATGTCTACTGCACTAACAATTCAAAACATTATGGAAATGTACTAGTGCTATCAATTCATAAATAATGGATATATCTTTAAATACAAGGACAAACACTAACCAGCTAAATGTGTTTTAATGTGTTATGATGCTGTTAAAGAATGCCTTAATAGTGATGCAAAAGCTTGGGACCTACTTGATCATTTCTGTTACATTCCCAGCACCTGTAACATAAATCAAAACCATCATTAGTTACATTATTAAAGCTCTGATCTCTAGGCCTAATTATAATAAAAATGTCTACTGCACTAACAATTCAAACCATTATGGAAATGTACTAGTGCTATCAATTCATAAATAATGGATATATCTTTAAAGACAAGGACAAACACTAACCAGCTAAATGTGTTTTAATGTGTTATGATGCTGTTAAAGAATGCCTTAATAGTGATGCAAAAGCTTGGGACCTACTTGATCATTTCTGTTACATTCACAGCACCTGTAACATAAATCAAGACCATCATTAGTTACATTATTAAAGCTCTGATCTCTAGGCCTAATTATAATAAAAAGGTCTACTGCACTAACAATTCAAAACATTATGGAAATGTACTAGTGCTATCAATTCATAAATAATGGATATATCTTTAAATACAAGGACAAACACAAACCAGCTAAATGTGTTTTAATGTGTTATGATGCTGTTAAAGAATGCCTTAATAGTGATGCAAAAGCTTGGGACCTACTTGATAATTTCTGTTACATTCCCAGCACCTGTAACATAAATCAAGACCATCATTAGTTACATTATTAAAGCTCTGATCTCTAGCCCTAATTATAATAAAAAGGTCTACTGCACTAACAATGCAGGCTTCAATCTATGTTGTTTAGTCTATCTGTTCAGTACTGTCTCAAGATGCACAATGAGATCTTCTTCTTCTTCTTCTTATTTGAATTTCCGGCAGTGTAGACGCATCGTGGCGTATTACTGCCCTCCGCAATTATTTTTATGGGCTCTTCTTCTTCTTCTTCTTCTTCTTCTTCTTCTTCTTCTTCTTCTTCTTCTTCTTCTTCTTCTTCTACTGGACCCCGTCATCAACTACATTGTCCATTGGAGTGCAGCTAATGCTCCTACTTCCTGTCTGAGCCCCCCTCCGCGGGACCCTCCTTGACCCCTGCGATCTTATTCTGGGCTGCTTTGTCCCTCTCAGCCCCCTCAGCCAATTCGCTATACACCTCCTCCCAGTCCAGACCTTCCATTCCCAGATGTTGAACCGCTATCCTAACAATCATCTTCACCATCGCTGTTTTACCCTTAGCCTCTGCCATACCAGTAGGGATGGGTACCGAATTCGGTACTTTTGAGGTACCGAACCGAAACACGTCGGTACTACCGAGTATCGAATCAAGTGAGAAATCAAAAAAAAAATTAAATTTTTTTTTTTTTTTTTTTTTTTATTATTTACTTTTTTCTTTTCATGTCAACGTTCACACGCACAATATATGCTTACCTAGGATTTGACTTGATTCAACAACAAAGCAGTCGGAGCAATGGCAAGCCGAAAACTGTCGAAATTGTAGTTATTTGAAGTTTGGATTTTTATTTATTTACGACTGAGGTAGGTAAATTAAATTTCTTGAGACTAAAGTACCGAAAAAAGGTTCCGTTGGGTACCGGTATCGATTCACAGGTACCGGTACCGGTACCGGTATCGGTTCAAATGTGAAAGGTACCCATCCCTACATACCAGTAACTACCCCTGCCACGAAGGCCACAATACCTAATTTCTCCTCCCTTCCCCTCTCTCTTTCCTCCTGCTCTACCCTCTCTGTCAAATGCCCTCCTTCAACCCCCTGCACCCTTTCTTGGCTGCCCTGTCCTACCCTGCTAACCGCCTCAGCATACGACAACTTACCCTCCCTTCTCACTCTCCAATCCGCGACCTCCTTCTTCATCACCTCACACCCCCTAAACGCTACACTATGCTCCCCACCACAACTACAGCACATCGGCTTCACTCCCTCTCCACACTTCCCATATTCATGTTCCCCGCCACACCTAGCGCACCTCAGCCCCTTCCTACACGTAGTAGCTATATGGCCAAACTCCTGGCACCTATAGCACCTAAGAGGATTCTGAACAAATTCCCTAACCCTATACATCCTACGCCCTACAAACACCTCCCTAGGAACAACCCCACCCTCAAACTTAATCACTACCGTCTCCGTCACTGCCCTCTCTGCTCCCCTCTTCATCCTTTCTGCACTCTTAACTATGCCATTACGCCCGTCCCCCTTTAACTCTTCCACCAGCTGCTCTACTGTAACCTCGACCGGTACCCCAGCTATCACCCCCTTACATCCCCCCTCCCTCTTCTCCCCTACTCTTGCCACCTTACTTATACCCACCCCCCCAATGCTCCTCATCTTCCTAGCCATCTCCACCTGCCCCTCACTACCACACCCTACGGCCAGATTCCCATCCCACAAAACTCTCGCATACTTTACCTCTCCTAATTGAGTTTGGGCAACTCGAGCCTACCTACTTTCCCCTCTCCCCTCTCCCCCTCAAGCCTGACCACTATATGAATCACTTCCACTTTTGCCACATAATTTCCAGCACCCTCGCCTCCCGGCCCACTTGAGCTATCGTCCCTCGCTTTCACATCGTTTCCTCCACCCTCGCCTCCCGGCCCACTTGAGCTATCGTCCCTCGCTTTCACATCGTTTCCTCCACCCTCGCCTCCCGGCCCACTTGAGCTATCGTCCCGCGCTTTCACATCATTTCCTCCACCCTCGCCTTCTGATCCACTTGAGCTATCGTCCCCCATTTTCTTCCTCTTACTCCCCTTCCCCTCACTTACCTCCCTCTCCTTCTCCTCCTTCGTCCACCCTTCTCCCCCCCTCTCCTCCCCCCTACTCTCCGTATCGTGACCCTTACCCTTGCCCTGGCTATTCTCGCCCCCATCGCTGTCGTTCCTCCCCGCCTGTTTCTTCCTCTTACTCCCCTCACTTACCCTCCTCTTCTTCCCCACCGTTTCCCACCCTTCTTTCTCACTCTCATCCCCACTATACTCCATTCTGTCACCACCCGACTCCTTCCCTTTGCCCTGGCTATTCTCACCCCTATCGCTGCCGCTCCTTGCTTGCCGCTCCTTTTGAGCTCTCGCCAAGACCGAGTTATACTCGTCAAGGCTCAACAATTCCCACCACTTGTCGTCCCTCCTCTTCAACTCGTCAAGGCTCAACAATTCCCACCACTTGTTGTCACTCCCCTTCATGTCACCATCGCCGATCAATCCCTTCACTGACTCTGACTCTTTCTCCACTGAAGACTTCTTCTTTTTCCCCTTCATCCTCCTTTCCACAGCAAAACGGTCGGCAAGGCACAGGTGTTGTGGTGTCCACAGTCTTGGTCCTGAGAGAATTCTTCTTCTTCTTCTTATTTGAATTTCCGGCAGAGTACTTCTTCTTCTTCTTTTGAATTTCCGGCAGAGTAGACGCATCGTGGCGTATTACTGCCCTCCACACTTCTTTTGATGATCTCTTCTTCTTCTTCTTCTTCTTCTTCTTCTTTCTTGGCGTATTTCTTCCCTCCTCATTTCTTATACTACACTAGTGGTGTTCCATCTTTAGGCCTTTTCAACTCACACTTTCTCCTTCTTCTCTGCTCCTCTTGCCTGTCCAATACTAATACATACCCTAACGCTATATCCTCTGGTACAACTCTGAAGCATGCAGAAATGTCAGCACTGCCTCTGTGATCAACTGGTGGTTCTCATTATCCATGCCAAAGAATGATTTAAGAGAGAAGGAAGAGACTCCCAGCTCTTCCAGACTTTTATAAAAGATTTCCCTCTCTTTCCTATACCTTTCACATTTTAGGAAGACATGCCCGACAGTTTCAGTCTCTCCACATTCACACACCCCATCTGGATGTTTGCCCACAATGCACAAGCTACTGTTCAACCCACAGTGCCCCAGCCTCAGTCTACACATCTTCACCCTATCACTCCTTGACCCATATCCCTCCACCTTGATCTTGACCCGAGGCTGCAGAGAGAAATAGTGCCTTCCCTTGGTCCCCCTTTCCCACTCATCCTGCCACTCAGCCTCAACTCCTTTCTTTATCTTATCTCTGAGTTCTACTCTTCCCATTGAAATGCCTATCTCTTCCTCCCTTCCCAGGCTCTGTTTGGCAAGGGAGTCAGCCATCTCATTCCCCGCAATACCAGCGTGCCCCGGGACCCAACAAAACTCCACTGACCAGCCTGCCTTCGCAATCCTATATAAAACCAACATTATTTCCTGAATGAGATCAGGGCGAGCTTTAGACCCACCTGCACTCAGAGCCATCAGTGCAGCAGCCGAGTCAGAGCATATAATCACCTGGCTTGGTCCCACTTCCTCCACCCACCACAATGCCCAGAGGATGGCAAGCAACTCTGTCACAAATACTGAGCTGCCATCGGATATTCTTTGTCCCTTACCGATCCCTAACCGAGGCACCCACCACCCAAATCCTGCCCTCCCACTTTCAGGATCCACAGAGCCATCAGTGTACACCTCCAGAGCCCCTGATTCCAGAAGGAACCTCTCTATTTCCTCCACAATCTCGCCCTTATCCTCCTCCTTCAAGAACCTAAGTGCAATGACTCGATCAGGCACTAGCCAAAATGGCACTGATAGCCACCGAGTGTGCTCCGCCACTCCCCCCTGATGCAATCTCAACTTCCTGGCCCACTGATCAATACTGGCCAAAAAAGGTTTATACTTATCCCCATCTCCTGAAAGTAAACACCTAGCTGGGAAGGACAGACTTGTCCCACTCAATTTTGCCCAGTACTGTAGCCCTAACTTTACTCTCCTCAGGTTTAGGGGCAACTCCCCCATTTCCACCAATAGTGCTGAAGCAGGGGTGGTCTTAAAAGCTCCACAGCAGATTCTCAGAGCCTTGCACTGAAGCACATCCAGCTTTCGCAAATTAAACTTGGCCGCAGAGCCGTACACATAACAACCATAATCAATTGTTGACCTGATCATCGCCTGGTATATCATGCACGTGGTCTCTCTATCCGCTCCCCACCCACTCCCAGCCAAACTTCTCAGCACATTCACTATTCTTTCACACTTTGCCAGGATTTTCTCTATATGAACAGCCCAATTCAATCTTTCGTCAAACCAAACTCCCAAAAATTTAAACACCTTTACTCTCTCTAAGGGAGATCCATACATAACCAGCCTTCCCCTAGGCACCCTCTTTCTAAAACCAAAAATCATATAATTAGACTTAGAGGCGGATATTTTAAAACCCCACTTGTCTCCCCATTCCTCTACATCCCCCAGAGCTCTTTGTACCTGCTTTAAACAATACTCAACATTCTTCCCTCTTTTCCATATGGCCCCATCGTCCGCAAATAAAGACAACCCATATCCTTTTCCAATTTGCCCAAAAATGTCATTAATCATCACATCGAAGAGGACCGGACTAATCACGCTTCCTTGCGGGGTGCCATTTTCTATTTTTACAGTTTTTGAGGTTTGCCCCCCCACACGTACTTGGATCGTCCTGTCTAATAGAAAATCCTTTATCCAATTAAACAATCTCCCTCTAACTCCTAGGTCATACAATTTCAAAAGCAGCCCCTCTTTCCACAAAGAGTCATACGCCTTTTCAATATCCAAAAATACACTTATCACTACTTCCTTATTGTCAAAAGCCTGTCTAATGTCCTGGTCTAGAACAGCTACTGATTCCATTGTAGACCTGCCATTTCTAAACCCATTCTGATACCCAACATAAAGATCCTTACTTTCTAAAAAGTAAACTAATCTATTAGTAATCATCCTTTCCATAATTTTACACAATACAGACGTCAAGGCTATGGGTCGGTAAGATCCTGGATCAGCCGCTACTTTACCTGGCTTCAAAATAGGAATGATGACGGCATGCTTCCACTCCTTTGGCAAGCAGCCTTCTAGCCACACATTATTAAACAAACCCAGTATTTCAATCATTACAAATTCGTCCAAATTCTTAAATAATTCATAGGATAATCCATCTCTGCCAGGCGTCGTATTTGCACCAGCCTGGATAGCATCCCCTAACTCTTTCATTGTAAAGTACAAATTAATCGGATTATTATTTTCTGAGCTTCTTCTCAACTTCCACTCATTCTGCGATAGCAGTTCAGTCCTCTTTCTCCCTCTCTCCTCCCCCAGACTCCCAGAGTTATGCACTGCCTGAAATGCCTCCACCAGCATGTCTGCCTTCTCTTTATTGGTTACTGCTTCTACCCCCCCCTTCTGAATCACTGGAATCGAGCTTTTTTTTGAATTGTTGAATATATATAGAACTCTAATGTTCTAGAATGTTCTATTATGACATACTGTGACATCACAAATGTTCTATTATGACATGATACTGTGACATCACAAATGTTCTAGAATGTACTATTATGACATCATACTGTGCCACACAAATGTTCTAGAATGTTTGATTATGACATCATACTGTGACATCACAAATGTTCTAGAATGGTCTGTGACATCACAAATGTTCTAGGATGGTATATTATGACATCATACATTATGGAAATGTACTAGTGCCATCAATTCATAATGGATATATCTTTAAATACAAGGACAAACACTAACCAGCTAAATGTGTTTTAATGTGTTATGATGCTGTTAAAGAATGCCTTAATAGTGATGCAAAAGCTTGGGACCTACTTGATAATTTCTGTTACATTCCCAGCACCTGTAACATAAATCAAGACCATCATTAGTTACATTATTAAAGCTCTGATCTCTAGGCCTAATTATAATAAAAAGGTCTACTGCACTGACAATTCAAAACATTATGGAAATGTACTAGTGCTATCAATTCATAATTAATGGATATACAAGGAGACAATTTGACCGTAGACACCATGAACCTGAAACAAACAATAATTTCACTGATCACTGCAGTGTTGAGCTTATTTCTGTTCATCAATGGGACTTCATTTAGCTAGCTAGTAGTTAGACAATATAACACAGTGAGCTAGCTAGCCAAGTAACGTTAGGGCCCAGTCACACATTCACAATTATTGCAGGAGAAAATGCGCCTCCCATTCTATTTTTCACGCATGTGTGACCGGGCCCTAATTAACCATAGCTAACGTTAGCTAGCTACCCAGCTATAAGCATACCTTAGGGCTTAGAGGCACTAACTAACATTAGCTAGCTTGTCTAAAGCTACCGTTAGCTAGCTTGTCTATTGTAGCTAACGTTAGCTAGCTCGTCTATTGTAGCTAACGTTAGCTAGCTCGTCTATTGTAGCTAACGCGAGCTGTCCAAACATTTTATGCTGTGTAGCTAGCCAGTGGCTAACCCAACGCTTGTCTGATACAGAATTGTAAAATCATTACATATAATTTCCACAAGTAACTGGACCCAGGCATAATGAACCTCAAACTAGCTAACATTAGTAGCCCCTTTCGTAATGAAACAACGTTAGCCAAGTTAGCATTGACAAGAAACACCAAGACTTTTGAAATGGTTAAGTTACATACTGTGCGAAAACAACTCCTTTCTAACCTCCCCAGAGAGCAGTCGCATTTTTTATCTCTCCTCCCTGCCCTCCAAGGCCTCCTCTCCTCCTCCCTGCTGCCGCCTTTATCTCCGTACACCAGAGCTGTCTTTCTGCTTCTCTCGACGGTGTGGACTCTAACCTGCAATTAATAACGGTGTGGATCCCTATTTACAACTGCCTTACAACTGCCTCCTTGACGGTGTGGACATTCTACCTTTTCTTCAATATTCCTGACTTCCCACTCAGTCAATCAATGGATCAACTAATAAGCTGGAGTTTTGCAGCAGTGGATCGAATCTTCTCTTCAAGAAAACAAAGTGCGACCGAACCATTATGTCCGATAGGGACATTCCAGGCCGGGTTTGCAATTGACAGTTGGAATAATTGGCGATCAATATGCCTATATTCTATTGAGATTGAAGATGTTGAAGATCTATATCTCCTCGTCATCTTCCTGATCGGTTGGGGAGCGATCGCAATTTGGATTTGGATTTGCTGCCTTCAAGTAGTAGCAAGATTGGAAAATGCCCACATTGAATTGACCAAGCGGCTCGCTCAACATTCAGCCGATGAACAATGTAGGGGTCAAGTAATGTTGGGGGTCGCGCAGGACATTAGGACCGCGACAAAGAAGATAAAAGATCTGGAATAAATTAAATTAAAGCATTACAGGAATCATTGTAACCTGTTTCAACCCCCCCCCCCCCCCCCCCCCGCCACGTACTCAAGTCTGTGGAAGAAAAGAAGGAATGTTTCGAGGTCAATGAAAGAGGCCGAGGAGAAGAAGTCAAGATAAGACCTGGTTTATGACGTCCGTACCCATCGCAACCAGGACGGGACAGTCTCTGACTGTCTGAAGATAAGATGGATGGCCTCCCTCCCCCCCCCCCCCTCCCCATCCTCACGCAAACCTCCCCCCCACGAGCACGACTGGCGACGTGCACGGAAGGAGGGGCGGATCCCTCGACTGCCTCACACGCCCAAAACCCTAAGCCACTACCCTCTCCTTAACTCCCACCCCCCACTCTCCGCCCTCCCTCCCATCCCCCAAATTCCCTCCCCCGAGGGTGCTTCCTGAAGCTCACTGACTTTCGGCATAAATGAACATTGCATCAACAAATGTGCTTTGTTTTGTATTAATTTAGGGTTGTGCCATTATTATTATGCAAAGATAATAATTGTGATTAATTCTGTAATGAGTTGTGTGTTTCTAGCATCCTTGACACCCAAGGACAACGATGGAATGAAGTCAAGAGGCTTATACGTTTCTATCCTTGACAACAATGTAAGCTGGAGTAATGATCTGTTTATGTTGTGGAGTCTAAATAAAAACCTGAAACCTGAAACCTGAACAGCAATATAACGTTAGAGGAAATGTCGCCCAGTGCCCACTTGAACACCAACATAAATCAATTTGATGAACTTACTTTCAATTCGGGAGTTCTTTCTCAAAAGAAGAATTTTCAGTTCTTCTCTCAACGAGTCGGTCACACTTTCTTGCGGTCGAATACTATTTCCGGTACTATTTCCGGTTGGTAACTTGAACTCAACTCAATTTCACTGAGTTGTCAGTTTTCAATCAACGCGAGAGAAACCAGTAAATTCAACATTCTCCATAAACAACGGAAGTTTACTTGATTAAAACATGATCACAAAAGGATTATAAATGAATTAGTTCAATGCACTGTATTCGTGTAAATTCAAAGACCTGCTCTTTCCCATTTTTTCAGTGCAGTATATGTGTGTGTGGGGGGGGGGGGGGAGAGAGGTGGTTAACAGAAGCTAACATACTTTAAACATCACTATGAGATAACTAGTATTAAAGCTACATACAGTATCTGAAGAAAACTAGAATGCTAGTTATGTCAACTATAAAAACACAGCTAAACTGTATCTCAGCACAGCATCAAATAGTGTATTTTTCACATTAGTGTAGCTAGGCTTTTTTTCATACCTGCAGACAATGTTTCAGCCATAGATAGATGGTCCCTCTTGCGTTTGCCCTTCATAGTCACATATTTGTCCATTTCTTGCAAATGATGCACAAGACTGGAAGTACAGGACCGACAAAGCTGGTAAGCCTGTCCTGGATCGAAGTTTCTTCAGAGGACTTTCACTTGTAGAGCCATGTGCTGTAAGTTCTGGCTCTCCTGCTTCCACATCTTGAGATGCAGAACACAGCCCATTTCGCAGCTGTATCCAAGCGTTTTTTGTCGATACAACGCCTATAGCAAGTAGCGTGAAAACCAGCATCCCCGGGAACATTGGCAAACTCGACCTCTAAACAATGTTTGTATGCATCTGCAATGATACAATTCTCTCCTGGCAATCTAAGCCACCGCTCGACGGAGTTTCTATATCTATCCCACCGTGTCTGTGTAAAATCTTGTACACTTTCTTTCTGAACGGAACGTGAGATGCATATAACATTGTTTCGAAACCTTTTTGCGAACTTTAGAAGGTGTTTTCTCTCCATTTTTGTCGTCTTCTGTACTGTGTCCATTACTACTGTTTACACAAATCTCTTGTTGTCTGTAACTTGGCAACAAGGAGAGCTGCTATTGGTCGAGTGCAAGATACGTGACCAAACTCGCACCAATTGCGTCAGAAAACTCTGTGGTGACCAAATATCCGTTCGCGAGGAAAGATCTAGTCCCGACTTTACTAAAATGATTGCGCAAAAAGGGCTATTTTGTCAATGGAGAACTTTTTGTTCCTAAATCTACACCAATCAAACTTTCACCCAGAGTGAAAATTGTGTAATTCGCCGAGGTGGGAACGAGAATCGTTTTCTAGCCACTTCTCAGACTTCACCATACGGCCTACAGGGAGCCCTCAGGAGCTTCCCAGCTACCTTTTCCATTCATAAAAGAGTCTGTTTCTATGGCAGATAACCAGCCCAGGGAGCGATCAGGCTCTTCCCAGCGATCACTTCCATTCACAAAAGAGTCTGATAACCAGCCCAGGGAGCAATCAGGCGCTCGCGCTTCCCAGCGACCACTTCCATTCACAAAAGAGTCTGATAACCAGCCCAGGGAGCGCTAAGGAGCTTCCCAGCGACCACTTCCATTCAGCCCAGGGAGCCCTTAGAAGTTTCCCAGTGACCACTTTTATTCGTAAAAGAGCCTGTTTAAATAGCAAAATAACCAGCGGAGGGAGCTCTCAGGAGCTTCCCAGCGACCAGTACCCATCCTCTGTCCTGTGTCTGAGAAACGCTGTTGATTTTCACCAGGTACTTGTCACATAATAGGTGAAACGTTTCTACCTTTGTCCTTCAGCCACCAAGAAAATGGCTTATTAGCATTGTTAGTGGTCCTCATTAAAACCAACAGGTGTCACTATATGGAAGCTAATGAACTAGCTTGCAGTCAGCAGTAGGCCACCTACGACTTAAAATGATAAGTGCTGACGATGCTAAAAAGGCTGCTTCTCCCTGAACCGACAACTGAGCGCAGAAACTGTGTAACCCCCCACATTATAACAAACGCTTGGTAGACAAAAAGAAAATCAAATTTTCACGGTATCTCTTTCAAAGCCATGGCACCTCTCTCTCTGGTTGTCAGAGCAGGAAATTCTCTTTGGCTTGATGCGCCTCTTTTAGCCAGGAGGAATGATTAGAGGACGGGTGCGAGAGACACGATCAGAACATTCTGGAAGGATTCTTTTTCGAAGGTCATCAGAGGTATACTTTTTGCGGTTTTCCGCTGAAGCAGGAATCTTAAACAACCCGCGCCGGTCTTCCACTCGCTGAGCACACCGGGCTCGTAGTAAGTGTAAAACAAGACGCTCTGCCTGCCGGCTGCGGATAAAAAAGACCATTAAGTGGCCATGCGTCACGCTGACAGTCGGGTATAATTAGCCGCCCGTATAACCTGTTTAGTTATAAAAACAACAGGTTAGTCACTGCTTTCCCTACAACACCAGAACAGGGTCCGTAAGCTGCTGGCCCGCGGCTCATGGAGGGAGAGACTGGGAGAGGAGGAAGGAGAGAGGCTTCTAGCGTATAGGACCAGGTGTCCAGCTTGGAACGGTGCAACGGTGATTGAGACATAATCATCACATTATGTTGATAGACATCGAGTGCAGAGCTATACAGACTCAGGGTTTATGTGAGTCAGCAGAGCAAGAGGAGCTCCAAGATACACACACACACACACACACACACACACACACACACACACACACACACACACACACACACACACATACACACACACACACACACATGCACATACACACCACTCACACACATGCACATACACGCACTCACACACACACACAGGCATGCAAGCACAAGTGCACACACACAGTCACATGTACACGAAGATAGACACACACACAAAATCATGTATATGTGCTTGCACGTACATACTGTATATATACACACACACAAGCATGTATATGCACACACATATATATATATATATATATATATATATGTACATATGCACATAGGCACATGCACCAATGCCTATGCATCAATACGTATTTGCACACACACACACACACACACAAACACACACATGCACATATACACGCACTCTCACACACAGGCATGCAAGTACAAGTGCACACACACAGTCACATGTATACGAAGATAGACACACACACAAAATCATGTATATGTGCATGCACGTACATACCATATACACACACACACAAGCATGTATATGCACACACATATATATATATATATATATATATGCACATATAGGCACATGCACCAATGCCTATGCATCAATACGTATGCGCGCGCACACACACACACACACACACACACACACACACACACACACACACACACACACACACACACACACACACACACACACACACACACACACACACACACACACACACAAACACCTGAAGG
>NC_140174.1:30568897-30645142 GCF_963971535.1 Notolepis coatsorum | reverse complement strand
ATATGTACAGTGTGTGTGTGTTCTACAGTGTATGTGTACAGTGTGTGTGTGTACAGTGTGTGTTGTACAGTGTGTGTTGTACAGTTATGTGTACAGTGTGTGTTGTACAGTGTGTGTTGTACAGTGTATGTGTACAGTGTGTGTTGTGCAGTGTGTTGTACATTGTATGTGTACAGTGTGTGCTGTACAGTGTGTGTGTGTGAGAGTTTATGTGTACAGTGTGTGTTGTACAGTGTGTGTGTGTGTGTGTGTGTGTGTGTGTGTGTGTGTGTGTGTGTGTGTGTGTGTGTGAGTTTATGTGTACAGTTGTGTTGTACATTGTGTGTGTGTGTGTGTGTGTGTGTCAGTGGAGGTTATTCCATGACGACACGTGAAACACAAATTCACTCATAATCAGTGTTGTGCTAGTTACTGAAAAATAGTAACTCAGTTACTTTACTAGTTACTCATTTCAAAAGTAACTCCGTTACGTTACTAGTTACTTACACCCAAAAGTAATGCGTTACTGTGAAAAGTAACTATTTGGTTACTTGAAGAATAAAAAAATTGCTCAATCGGTTGATCAACTTGACAGTTTCCATTCACATCACTGAACTCTGCTAAGCAATGTGGTCTAGAGATACAAACACAAATCTGACACAAACACAAATGTCCCGACGTAATAAGAAATGCACCGTGCCTAATTGCTCGGGGAGGTTGAGCGCAGGCACGTTTTCAGGTTTCAGGTTTTTATTTAGACTCCACAACATAAACAGATCATTACTCCAGCTTACATTGCTGTCAAGGATTGAACGTAAAAGCCTCTTGACTTATTTCCATCGTTGTCCTTGATTTAGGATTTAGGTTGCGCGCATGCACGTTTAGGTTGAGCGCATGCACGTTTAGGTTCTAGGTTGAAAATAAGTGCTTGAACAGCCTTGATATCTGTCGCCGGAGCGTTTCATTATAATAAACCGTCTTGCAACGTTGTTTAAGATATCAATCGTGCATTGCAACGTTAGAATAGTTAGGATATCAATTGTGCATGAAAGGACTATATTTATATTGTTTGATTAGTATTGATGAGATTCCCTGGCAGATTTGTAGTCAAAATGCGTTGATCAACTTGAGTTTCCATTCATTTACATTCACATCACTGCACTCACCTCACCAGTGTCTGTCGAGATGTAACGTTATTCCAGCAGCAACATTTTCTTTATCTCATTTCCATGTTGTACTATATTCTCTCTCCAAGTAGTTGGAAATAGTTTTCCGTCCCATTTGCTGTGTGTCGCCTGGTATCATTCTACGCGGGTGGCGAGTGGATTTGGATGAGTCCTGGTAGTTAACGTTAGACTCCAGTATCTTTGAGCCAAACACAAATGACATAACTAAAACGTTATTTTCTTTTCGCTCGACAAAAGAGAAATACGCGAGGGTGCTGGGCGCTGCCATTATCAGTCAGGAATAGTAAACAAAACACGCCCCCAGCACAGCATTTCCCCGCAGCCAGAGAGGATATGAGGATAATAATAATAATAATCACTACCGCTCGCTATCAATCTACGCCGTATATAACGCAAATAACGCAGTGACGACCATTCAGTAACGTAAGTAGCGTTACTGAATTTCAAAAGTAATGCGTTAGAGTACTAGTTATCGCCAAAAGTAACTTCGTTACTGTAACGCGTTACTTTGTAACGCGTTAGTCCCAACACTGCTCATAATTCATAATCATTATTAATTTACACATATATATATATATATTTTTTTTTAATTATTATTATTATTATTATTATTATTATTATTATTATTATTATTATTATTATTATTATTATTATTATTATTATTATTATTATTATTATTATTATTATTATTATTATTATTATTATTATTATTATTATTATTTTATTATTATTATTATTATTATTATTATTATTATTATTATTATTATTATTATTATTATTATTATTATTATTATTATTATTATTATTATTATTATTATTATTATTATTATTATTATTATTATTATTATTATTATTATTATTATTATTATTATTATTATTATTATTATTATTATTATTATTATTATTATTATTATATATTTCTTTTATTATTGGAAATATTTTCCTCTGTAAAAAGAAATGCCAATGAAATTATTTTTTTCTTAAAAAATTGCCAAAAGTGACAGCTCTGAACTCTATGATATATACTGCAGTCAGTAATGGCTAGCTGTCAATCACTCTGGTGCAACTTTCCCTGCACAGGCTGACCGGGTTGAATATAATACCAATCAAAATAGGCTATTGACGTCATCTAAGCCCGGTTCGTGCATCTAAGCTCTTGCCATCGAATGGGGGATTGAATGATTGACAGCCTTGAAATCCAATCATAGAATGCCTGGCAATGCCAGTGCGTATACCTGCGCAGCTGCAGCTGGACTGGCGTCAGTGTTCTCACGTGTGCAATTTGCCTGAAAGAGACTGGAGTCTGAAGAAAAACATTAATTTGCCTAATATAATCATTCATATTTTAAGATCTTTATTAAATTGTTCACGTATTGTTGTGCACTGCATCGTTTACTTGGATGATATATCTTTATTTTTTTAATCTCAGTTGAAGACAGTAGTGTAGTTCTAACTAACTTGTTGTAGCTGGCTAATAGGTAATTATTTTTGCAAAGAATTATGGATGCTGCTCCAAACATCGTAGATCGGATCCTACGGGAACCTTTTCACACATTCTCCTATGAAGAAAAGCTAAGAGTGAAAGCAGACGGAAGACCAAAACCAAACATCAACTTGAGTCAACAACTTGCGTCGGGACGACAACGTCGTTTTCAACCAGCTAAGTATGATAAAGTGCTGTGGTTAACTGGGAGCATGCAAACCAATCGCACTTATTGTTGGCCGTGCATCATGTTTAAGTCTCCTACTGTAGGTTTCGGGGTGTTCAAAGTTTGCAAGAGAGGAACGAAGCACGGCGTCATGACTATTGTTTACAATTTCCATGGGAATGGGATTAGTGTCTCGAGTCGGAATATTCAACGGAAGATGAGATCGGTCGAGTTGGCAATGCTTTTGTGTTGACTTGAATCGCTTGGGTGACCAGTTTCTACAGTCCCGAAAATGGAACGTTTCACAAAAGACTGTGTTTGCATTTTTGGATTTAAAACATTGAACGAAATATCAAAGGATGGATTTTATTTACAAGTGATCTGAAGGGACTGGGACACTATTTCTTCGTAACGAAGTACATCAAATGGTGAGTGGATTAAAAATATATATATATATATTGGACTGCTGCGTCCAGTGTGTCAGTGACGTGTGTGGATGAAATGCGTGTTTTACTTTCGAATTACCAACGTAATTGTCCTTTTAAGTGTTACATAAAACCCATCTGTGGCCTTGTGCAGAGGAAGGTGGTAAATACATGTTAGAGGAGAGGAAGGGATGCTATGTGTCTTTCTCGTCATGTTCCTGAAGTATGGGGCCAGGCGTATGTTTCTCAGGAAGTTTGTCAGAAGGTTATGGGAAGCTCCTTCAGATAAAATCGGTTCCTGAAGTAATCAGGTGTTGTGGCTGATGTTTGACTGAGAGGCTGAGGTTCAGCAGCTTGTTTTCACCGTGCTGCTCTTATTGACGTTTCCCTCGATATTCCAATGTACAGTTTTGCTTGTACAGTTGTACAGTTTCCCCCACCCCGCCTATACCCACCCAACCACCTCCAATGTACAGTCCCCCTCCACCCACTAATCACTAATCAAGCCCTTTCCTATGGCATTGAGATTATTTGAGAAATTCATTTTTGAGAAATGAACACCAACCTGTAGAATTAGTTTGCAACTGTAATACAGTTCAAAGGGGTTTGGATTGGAAGCATTTCTCACAAGACACTCACATATTCTTCCAGACACCAGAAATAAGAATAAGAACTGTTTGAATGGTTTTGTATGTTACCAACTGTCAACTTCTCACAGAATGTTTATAATCTTTCTTCCAGCTAGACAGCAGGTAACCATGGTAACCACTCCACTCCATAAACATTCCATGCAGGGCAAAGATACACAGCACACTCAATCAAAACCTTCAACAAATTGACCTGATCTGCTTTTATTCTTCATACATCTGTAGGGCATACATCTGTAAAGACACATCAAATGCCAAAAAAAAGCATGTACCATTGACTCAGAATGGTCTGTTTTATTGAAATCGTCACAGCAGTAGTTCTTTTATACCTCAGTATGATATTTAAACATGGTCCCCAAAATGAATGGACGCAAATGAGGAGCCTGACACCTGGGAGGAATGGGGGTGTTGCAGCCTTGGGGATATTTTAAAAATATAATTTAATATATAATATAATATAATAATTTCTGCTTCACCAAATAATTTGGTCAGCAGCCGCCACTGGTGTGTGTGTGTGTGTGTGTGTGTGTGTGTGTGTGTGTGTGTGTGTGTGTGTGTGTGTGTGTGTGTGTGTGTGTGTGTGTGTGTGTGTGTGTGTGTGTGTGTGTGTGTGTGTGTGTGTGTGTGTGTGTGTGTGTGTGTGTGTGTGTGTGTGTGTGTGTGTGTGTGTGTGTGTGTGTGTGTGTGAGTGAGAGAGCAGTACATCAGGTATTTCCACCGGTGTGTGTTTATTAATGTGTTGGAAAAAGGCAAGGGCAGAAGTGATGATGTGGGCACATGGTGTGTGTTAGTGTGTGTATGTGTGTGTGTGTGTGTGTGTTAGAGTGTTTGTGTGTTAGTGTGTGTGTGTGTAGAGCTGCCGCGATAACCGCATTACCGCGGTATCGCTGTTGCATCACGCCCACCGCAGAGTTGGGCTGAATACCGCATCACCGCTGATTTTTTTAATAATAATAAAGTAGCGCCCAGACGTTGGACTTGCGGCTCTGCAGATATACCCTACTCGGTTCCAAGCGACCCTATTGGGTAGAAGTGGTACCAGAAAAGTCATGTGAAACATTGCAGACCACTGATTGGTTAGAAGAGAGACGCGTCACACATTGCAGTCTCTGAACAAAAACAGAAAGCCGCCATCTTTACTGCCTCGCTAAGGATGTATTTCATTCAGGATTTGTTTGCGACAGCACCAAGTGTAATAAACAGAAAAGGATGGATTCACTGTGTATTCGGCCTCATTTATTGATGAAACAAAACCGACATCAACCCAATTTACCACAGAGCGGAAAGTTTAGTGTCACAACAAGATCGCTGATGTGTTAAGTTTGTTGTTATTAGCCTAATACTAACGTCAGCAGATATACACGAGAGGTAACGTTAAACCCGGGTTGCTTGGTAGAATAGACACAATGAGGTAACGTTAGCTTTAGCACAATAGACACAACGAGAGTCTGGTTAATGTTGTTATTGATTGATTGAAACTGTGTTAAACTCTGGCTTGCTGCAAGCCCTCGGACATGCCCACGGAGCTTTCAGTGTACACAAGCGGCCCCGCCTGCATCCCCACACGGAGACAAACAGAGTTTTTATTTTTTTTGTGCGCACTGTGTGGTAATAACCGCGGCGGTAGGAAATATTTCGCTCTTAATGGGAAAACGTCCTATAAGATTCCCTATATGGGAAGAGCAAGGCATACACTCATTAGGGTATATTTTTAATAACCAGGGCTTCTGTAGTTATGGAGAAATATGCACAAAGTTTAACCTCACCGAGTCCACATGGCTTTTTTACATACAGTTACGCCTATGTTTGAAGTCTCACAGTGTTCCATTACACATACCAGTTGAACACCACAGATACCACACATTTTTCTATGAAAGAGAAACATTGGGAGGTTTTGTATCAGGTTTTTATTATCAATTACTAACGTCCTCGTATGAAACCCTTCAACTAGACACTGTCTGGAGGAGGGATATTCCAGACCTGGAAAGTGACTTTGATTGGCAAGAAGCATGGGCAAATGTCCGTCTTACATCAAGGAACCCGGACCATCAACAAATCAATCTTAACTATATTCACAGGACATACTTGACTCCTATAAGACTGAACAGAATGGGCCTGAAACAGGACTCAAAATGCTCCCAATGTACAAATGGAGACGAAGGGACAAAACTTGTATCTTGGAATATACCAGTACACCCCTCTGTATTGCTTTTAAATGATGTTTTTGAGTTTGCAGTAAATCCACAGCTAAAGAGATTGGTCTTATCGGGTATCACAGTAGCTAAAAAACTGATCGCATCACGCTGGTTTCAACCGGAAAAAATGTGCCGGAAAGTTTGGTCTCTTACATATCTCGATGTGATATATCAAGAAATATCTACAGCAAGAATTCTGGGTCTCAATGAATCCAAAATGTCAATGTGGGTAGAAGTGGTGGAGAGAATAAAAGCTAGCTTATAATGGTAGTGTCTGGTTAGGAGTGAGGGATAATGGAGGTACTATCCAAGGAGGGGTCCGGGAGGGGGGGGTTCGAGCTGGAGCATATGTGTGTAGGGTTTTAGAAAATAGGTATTAGGGGTATGTCCTATATAAGCATTTGTATAATTGTTAATTTCGCTGGATATACACTGTATATGGTTAAAATATTATTATAAACTTTTTTTTTGTCTTGTTTCTGTACTTGCATGTAATTTTAACCACCTTGACTGTTAGTTTCATTATGCATTATGTGTTGAGTACTGACTTTTAAATTTTTTTGTTTTGCAATAATAAAAAAAAAAAAAAAAAAAGGAAATATTTCGCAAATTTGTGCGGTAAGGAAAATATCAATACCGCGGCAGCTCTATATGTGTGTGTTAGTGTGTATGTGTTTGTTTGTTTGTGTGTGTGTGTGTGTGTGTTAGTGTGTATGTGTTTGTTTGTTTGTGTGTGTCTGTGTGTGTCTATGTGTGTATGTTTCTATGTGAGCATGTGTGTGTGTGTGTGTGTGTGTGCGCGTGTAGTTAATTAAGCATTACATCACACGCGGGGAGTGTGTTATAAGAATTAGAGCATGCCTAGGGGTGGTTGTTAAGCCCGAGGCGCAGCCGAGGGTCGTTAGACCCCCCTAGGCATGCTCTAATTCTTATAACACACGAGTACAAGTGGTGTAATGTCTTTTATACAATTGCCGAATTCATCCAACCTTATTGCTATACAATAAACACACATTAATTGAAGCATAATGGAGATTTATTCACATCTGTAGAAAAAGTAGGTAAAAAAAAAAGTGTCCTCCGTGTCTAGAATCAGCTGGGAGGTGCAGTGTTTCAAAGCATGCCATCTAACAGTGACGTTAGCGGTTGTTATTGGATTGATTGATTGATTGTTGAAAATTGTATTACAGATAGACAGTGCTACATCTATACATAGGTTGCTTCAAAGCATGCCATCTAACAGTGAAGTTAGCGGTTGTTATTGGAATGATTGATTGATTCATTGAAAGTTTTATTACAGATAGACAGTGCTACATCTATAAATAGGTTGCTTCAAAGCATGCCATCTAACAGTAAAGTTAGCGGTTGTTATTGGAATTATTGATTGATTGAAAATTGTATTACCAGATTGCAAAATGTGGACAATACAGTACAGCTCAATACACACAATTGTTAAGGGGATGCAGACCAGAGAAATACTTTTGTCTTGTTTACATCAGGGTCCCCCATTTTCAATGCATCATAACATATATGACATACATGACATACAGATAGACAGTACTGCTACTTCTATACATTTATGACATCCCAGATTTACAAATACAGTACTGTTTTTGTAGGGTAATTATGGTTTATTTACATTGAGATTCTGGGGTCATGTGGAGCATTTTCTGTGATAGAAGTGATTTGGGAATAGTTGCGGGACGCCAAGATGTACTTACAGTAGAAAGCTTGCGTGGATCCTTATATTGGTTCTTTCAATACAGCATTTTTTTAAATCACGCAAAACAAATAACCTCTGTTCTCCTTGCAATGCGTTTTTAATTCTTATACAGTAGGAAGGGTGTGAGGTTCGCCTCTTCCCTGGACCTTTAATTCCTGTTCCCTGGACCTTTTATTCCCTGTTCTTCTCACCTCACCAGCCCCCACCCTCGCGTTGTCGTTACTGTGAGGTTCGCCTCTTCCCTGGACCTTTAATTCCTGTTCCCTGGACCTTTAATTCCCTGTCTCCTCACCTCTCCAGCCCCCACCCTCGCGTTCGTTTACTCTCGTCTGCTCTTCAGCAGCCCACACCCTTGGACTACCTTATTTATGTGTTTGATTGGTCCGTGCCGAACACACACTTCTAGTCAAGTATCAATTACCATCACGCACCTGATGTGTGTTCTAATTAGCGCCCCAGTGGGCTTTAAATACCTGGATCTCCCCCCCAGTCCTTGTCGGGTCGTTCTCCATCTGTAAGCTCCTACGGGAGATTCCCTATCTGTATCTGTTTCTGTATTCTGGATGCTGTTTCATCTCTGGCGTGAGACGAGGTGCCAGCCTTCGCCACCTGTCGCCGTTTTGCCTGGAGTGGGACACAGTACTGTGCTCTCTAATTCTCTACGGGAGGTATTCCAGTGTTCCACTCCAGACCCCGCGCCAGACGCGCACCACTCCAGACTCCGCGCTGATGCGCTCCTACAGCAGACGCGCACCACTCCAGACTCCGCGCTGATGCGCTCCTACAGCAGATGCGCTCCTACAGCAGACGCGCACCACTCCAGACTCCGCGCTGATGCGCTCCTACAGCAGACGCGCACCACTCCAGACTCCGCGCTGATGCGCTCCTACAGCAGACGCGCTCCTTCAGCAGACGCGCTCCACTCCAGACGCGCATCGCTCTCTAATTCTCTACGGGAGGATGTGTCTCTCCGAGCCGGCGCGCTCTCCGAACCGGCGCGTTCTCCAAGCAGACGCGCACCACTCCAGACTCCGCGCTGATGCGCTCCTACAGCAGACGCGCTCCTTCAGCAGACGCGCTCCACTCCAGACGCGCATCGCTCTCTAATTCTCTATGGGAGGATGTGTCTCTCCGAGCCGGCGCGCTCTCCGAACCGGCGCGTTCTCCAAGCAGACGCGCACCACTCCAGACTCCACGCTGATGCGCTCCTACAGCAGACGCGCTCCTTCAGCAGACGCGCTCCACTCCAGACGCGCATCGCTCTCTAATTCTCTACGGGAGGATGTGTCTCTCCGAGCCGGCGCGCTCTCCGAACCGGCGCGTTCTCCAAGCAGACGCGCTCCACTCCAGACGTGCATCGCTCTCTAATTCTCTACGGGAGGATGCGTCTCTCCGAGCCGGCGCGCTCTCCTCCAGACGTCTAGCCTGCGCGCTCCTACTCCATCCCTGTAAGCAGCTCTGCCCCTCGCCCTGTCCAAGGCCTTAACCCTGTTCTCTCTGTCCCTGTCTCCAGCCCGCCTCCGCGGGCCTCTGTCCCTGTTCCCCTCTCCAGTGCCCCAGTCCCTCGCCCTGTCCAAGGCCTTAACCCTGTTCTCTCTGTCCCTGTCTCCAGCCCGCCTCCGCGGGCCTCTGTCCCTGTTCCCCTCTCCAGTGCCCCAGTCCCTCGCCCTGTCCAAGGCCTTAACCCTGTTCTCTCTGTCCCTGTCTCCAGCCCGCCTCCGCGGGCCTCTGTCCCTGTTCCCCTCTCCAGTGCCCCAGTCCCTCGCCCTGTCCAAGGCCTTAACCCTGTTTTCTCTGTCCCTGTCTCCAGCCCGCCTCCGCGGGCCTCTGTCCCTGTCCCCCTCTCCGTTGCCCCTGTTCCTGCCCTGTCCTTGCCCTGGCCCTGTCCTTTAGCCTTAGCCCCTTAGCCTGCTCGCCTCTTAAAGGCACAGTGCCTATTTTCCCTAGTTTTTGTTTTCCAGTATTTTGTGTTCCCCCTTAAAGGCACAGTGCCTATTTTCCCTAGTTCTTGTTTTCCAGTATTTTGTGTTCTCCCTTAGCCTTCCCCTTAGCCTGCTCGCCTCTTAAAGGCACATTGCCCTTTTTCCTTGTTCCAGTATTTTTGTGTTCTCCCTTAAAGGGACAGTGCCGCCTTTCTGTTGTATTCAATAAATGCCCAGTTCTTGGCTTACTCTCATACCTGTCTTGTGTTGTGCGATTGGGGTCGGTTACAAACCATAACAAAGGGGGAAGAAACACTATATTGTGGGTGTTCCTATGACTTGTATTCTGCTTACAGCTTCGAAACTCCACTTATTTCGTTTTACAATGTCAAAGCCTTTTAAATATAATCAAAACGTTCCCGTATTTCTGCAATCTATGCGCCAATAATAACAAGTTGAGTTCTATTACATGCTGGGTAGGCTGATAGAGTGTCTGCGCGTTCACCCAAGAGGAGTCGGATTCTGCAACTGCCAGTGGCCACTCCCCCCCCCCCCTGTGATTTATATTTTGTTTTACAATGAGTCATGACAAACCAATTACATAATCCAATATTGTGTAAACAACTAACATATTCCAGGTAAATGTATCTATTTTGAATGAGTTGTTATGACTGAATCAATACATCCATTCATAAAGATTATTGTCCGCCATCTTGGTTTCATTCAGTAAAAAAATGAACGGCGGAGTGATTCGGGAAACAAAGTAATTCGGTTGTGGGGCGGGGTTCTGGGATCACGTGGAGTGTGTTATGAGAAATAATGTCTGAAACAAGTGTTTCAGCCAATCAGAATCAAGAAATTTGCATGCCATTGTATAAGGGGGGGTTAAATGTTGAGGAGGAGGAGGGGCAGGGAGGGAATGTAGATCATATTGGGCGTAAAAGGCCCCGGGCATCAGAGAGGAGTTAGAAATTAAATAGAGGAGCCTCCCTCCCTCCGTCTCTCTCTCTCTCTCTCTCTCTCTCTCTCCTCTCTCTCTCTCATCTCTCTCTCTCTCTCTCTCTCTCTCTCTCTCCTCTCTCTCTCTCTCTCTCTCTCTCTCTCTCTCTCTCTCCTCTCTCTCTCTCTCCGACTCTCCTCGGTATGAAAGAAGCCATTGAAGGCCGCGGGTGGCGACAGGTCTGGCACGCGGCTCGAGAAAATGAACACGACGGTCGATTTGAGGACCGCAGAGCGAAAACAGGGAAGCAAAAAAAAAGGGTTTTCAGCAAACATTTCTTTTTTTTTTCCAGGACCCCCCTACCGTTTTTGGGGGAAATATGCACGACTCAGCAATATCCTTTTATTTTTTTTAAATATTTTTATTGAAGTTATTTATCTTAGTCCGATATTTGAAATCCAACTATACAACTCTAATGTCACGCAGCGCATGTGACACGAAGCAGCCTCGGTTGAACGCGGGGCCAGATAATAGCTGTGTCAACGGCCTGAGTAAACATTTCCTTATGTCTCAGTTGTGCTCTGGGCACCGTGCGCACCTCTCCTGACAACCATATCAACTGAAACATAAGGCAGTCCTTTACATGTATGTCGCTACTGTAAAACCATCTACTGAAGGCTCCTCTTGGAGCTATTTCTCCTATTTTGACGTTCATTGATGTTTTCTGTCCATAAACTAAGAGTGCATGTGGTCTCTCTCCTGTCTTTCCTACACCAGACACAGTTAATGGACCTGTCTCTCTCTCTCTCTCCTCTCTCTCTCTCTCTCTCTCTCTCTCTCTCTCTCTCTCTCTCTCTCTCATCTCTCTCTCTCTCTCTCTCTCTCTTCTCTCTCTCTCTCTCTCTCTCTCTCTCTCTCCATCTCTCCATCTCTCTCTCTCTCTCTCTCTCTCTCTCTCTCTCTCTCTCTCTCTCTCTCTCTCTCTCTCTCTCTCTCTCTCTCTCTCTCTCTCTCTCTCTCTCTCCTCTCCATCTCTCTCTCTCTCTCTCTCTCTCTCTCTCTCTCTCTCTCTCTCTCCTCTCCTCTCTCTCTCTCTCTCTCTCTCTCTCTCTCTCTCTCTCTCTCTCTCTCTCTCTCTCTCTCTCTCTCTCTCTCTCTCTCTCTCTCTCACACACACATGTCTCTCTATAACAGCAGGGCAGCAGACACTCACTATACGTCTCGCAGCATCATCTATGATGATGATGATGATGATGATGATGATGATGATGATGATGATGTGTGTGTGTGTGCGTGTGTGTGTGTGTGTGAGTGTGTTAGTGTGTGTGTGTGTGTGTGTGTGTGTGTGTGTGTGTGTGTGTGTGTGTGTGTGTGTGTGTGTGTGTGTGTGTGTGTGTGTGTGTGTGTGTGTGTGTGTGTGCATGCACCATAGGCATATAATTAGGGGGGGGGGGGGGGGGGTGCAACGGACATGTCCCCCTCAATATTGAGAAGAGGTCAATTTGTCCCCCTCAAAAATTAAGATAAGATAGATAAGATATTATTTTATTGATCCCCTTGGGGAAATTCAGGAGGAGGAGTATTCCTGGAGGTACCGCAAGACCAGGTTGATGCGTGGAGTGGACGGAGCAAGCCCCTATTCCATCTCCCTGTTCCAAAGATCTATTTAATATATGGTCTGGGTAGGGACATATCAGATATTAAACTGATGAGTACACTTGATCGTAGCCAAAAGGCTGACAAGTGATAGCTAATATAAAAGATAAACCCCGCCCCAAAAGAGGTAAAAAATAAACCATCTCAACCTTGCAGGAAATGTCAAAGTGTTTGTGAAGCTCAAAATCTTCTGAGGGGGAAGACCACCAGACCCCCCCCCCCCCACACACTTAAAGTGGTCCCCTCCAATGTTGAAAGCAAACCTACGCCCTTGGCGTGTACCCTTGTTTGTGTGTCATGTTGTGTGTGTGTGAAAAGTGCATGTGCATTGTCTTTGTGCGCCTTCGGATGTTTGCATGCGTGTGTGTGTGTGTGTGTGTGTGTGTGTGGTGTGTGTGTGTGTGTGTGTGTGTGTGTGTGTGTGTGTGTGTGTGTGTGTGTGTGTGTGTGCGCAGGGGCGTCTGTGAATTCTGAGCAGGCAGGACACCTGTGGTGAACAAAGCCAGCCTTATATCCCCGGTCTGCTGGCATCAGATGGCTCGCCCCTGCCACTCATCATGAAGCTTGAAGCAGTCAGACAAATAGCCCTGGTCAAAGTTCAGCACCTATTCTCAAATGTACATATTCCTCGCAAATTTCTCTGTGAGATGAACAATAAAACCGTACAGATGGTGAGACAATGGACTGGACTGAACACTCACTCAACACGGGACATCATATTCCATACCATGCGGAGGGGCGGCCTGGGTGTTCCCAACTTTGAATGGACGTACATTGCCACGAGACTCAGTCATCTTCTCAACATGCTGAACAGTGACGACCAGCACGTCAGAGAGCAGGCCAGAGCCTCTCTGTTCCTAGACCTGCAGAGACGCAAGGTCCCCCTGGCGTGTGGGTCTGATCCAAACTTCCTGGGTTACAAGAAGAAAGCTAGTGGAAAGCTGGACAGCCGCGCCCCCGGATTCGGGGTGTGGTCTGACTGGCCAGACCTGAATGACCTATGCGGCTGGTCCAACGTGGCCCTGGAGTGGGTGGGGCCGGACTCAGACGCTGTTAACGTTTCTGAGGAGATCATCTCTGACCCTACCATCTCTGTGAAGGCCACCATTGACATCTGTGGAACGTGGCATGAACTGCCACTTACCAATGCCCGTGGCCATCTCATGTCGGCACAACAACAACGCCAACGTCAACACTGGACTGAGCTTAAACTGCAAGGGAAGCTTGCTTGTCTCCCTGCCGCTGACCACTCTGTCTCGCACGCAGTTTTTAAAAATGTAGCTATTGATGAGAGCATCATCATTTTTACTTTAAAAGCTAGGCTACAGGTTTTACCATCAATGCTCAACCTTTCCATCTGGTTCCCTGGCAGTCATAGCCCACACTGCATACACCATGGTCACGAACAGACAACAGAAACCATGTCTCACATACTCAATGGCTGTCATGCATACAAAGGGCTCTACATTTGTAGGCATGATAGGATTGTGAACCTGATTGCAGACAGTGTCAGTTCCACACTCGGGTCACCTGCAACATATAAGCTGTATAAACACACCAGTGTGAAGCCATATATGCTCAATCTGTGTAGGGACAATTCACTGTTCTCTGACATTTCAGCAAACACCCCCGATGTTGTTATTGTTAATGAGAATAACAGAGAGGTTCTCATCCTGGAAGTTGGTTGCACGTTTGACTACAGTCTAGAGGAAGCATTTACAACCAAAATGTTAAAATATCAATTGTTAGACCATACCATTTCACAACTCGGCTACAACTGTAAACTTTTAGTCTTCATATTTGGAAGCCTGGGTCATGTCCATAAGTTGGGTGTTAGAGGCCTTCAGTTGGCCGGTCTTCCGAAGAGAAGAGCCAAACAATTAGCTAAATATTGCTCAGTGTCAGCAATTATTGGCAGCCGGGCAATTTGGAGAAGACGCTGCTATCTGTACCCATGAGCTGTGTGTTGATTGTCAGGTTCATCATCCGTGTGAGTCTGTAACTTTGATTGCCACTGTGGCACGATTGTATCCGAATAATCCCACAATGTACAAGCGCACTGTTAATATTTGTGTCCTTTAAACCTTGTTTTTATGTGGACATAAATAAAATATTCTAAATGTGTGTGTGTGTGTGTGTGCATGCACCATAGGCATATAATTAGGGGGGGGGGGGGTGCAACGGACATGTCCCCCTCAATATTGAGAAGAGGTCAATTTGTCCCCCTCAAAAATTAAGATAAGATAGATAAGATATTATTTTATTGATCCCCTTGGGGAAATTCAGGAGGAGGAGTGCAGCATTCCTGGAGGTACCGCAAGACCAGGTTGATGCGTGGAGTGGACGGAGCAAGCCCCTATTCCATCTCCCTGTTCCAAAGATCTATTTAATATATGGTCTGGGTAGGGGACATATCAGATATTAAACTGATGAGTACACTTGATCTTAGCCAAAAGGCTGACAAGTGATAGCTAATATAAAAGATAAACCCCGCCCCAAAAGAGGTAAAAAATAAACCATCTCAACCTTGCAGGAAATGTCAAAGTGTTTGTGAAGCTCAAAATCTTCTGAGGGGGAAGACCACCAGACCCCCCCCCCCCCCCCACACACTTAAAGTGGTCCCCTCCAATGTTGAAAGCAAACCTACGCCCTTGGCGTGTACCCTTGTTTGTGTGTCATGTTGTGTGTGTGTGAAAAGTGCATGTGCATTGTCTTTGTGCGCCTTCGGATGTTTGCATGCGTGTGTGTGTGTGTGTGTGTGTGTGTGTGTGTGTGTGTGTGTGTGTGTGTGTGTGTGTGTGTGTGTGTGTGTGTGTGTGTGTGTGTGTGTGTGTGTGTGTGTGTGTGTGTGTGTGTGTGTGTGTGTGTGTGTGTGTGTGTGTGTGTGTGTGTGTGTGTGTGTGTGTGTGTGTGTGTGTAAGTGTGTGTGTGTGTGTGTGTGTGTGTGTGTGTGTGTGTGTGTGTGTGTGTGTGTGTGTGTGTGTGTGTGTGTGTGTGTGTGTGTGTGTGTGTGTGTGTGTGTGTGTGTGTGTGTGTGTGTTTGTGTGTGTGAGTGTGTGTGTGTGTGTGTGTGTGTGTGTGTGTGTGTGTGTGTGTGTGTGTGTGTGCGCAGGGGCGTCTGTGAATTCTGAGCAGGCAGGACACCTGTGGTGAACAAAGCCAGCCTTATATCCCCGGTCTGCTGGCATCAGATGGCTGCCTCTGTCATATTGTCACCCAGCAAAGGAGCCAGCTGCATGGCTTTCAGCATCTCCACATATTCACGGCGCTATGGCCTGATTAAAAACTTCCCAGACAGGCCAACACACTGTCACACGGCGACGCATGCTACTAATGCCACCCCTCCATTATTCAAAGACACACAGACGTCCCTCTGTCTCTTTCATTTCATTCAGTTGTCTTTCAAGGGGTGAGGGAAGATGGGAGGTTTTATAGTTATAAGTATAGTATTAGTATTAATAGTATAAAATAGTATAATAATTATAATAATAATAACAATATTATATAAGGATATATAGTATAACTGTATATATAGTATAGTATTGTATAGTAGTGTACATAAGACCCAGTGCCTCATCCGTAGCTTAACAGTGTATTGTAACACGTATCGCAGGACCTTAGCATGTCTTTTACCATGCTTTTTTTTTTTTTTTTTTTTTACTTTTATGTACATTATACCTGTTATGTCTTATTACTCTTATTACTTTTTTTATCCACTTTTTCTCCCCATTTTCTATTTTTCTCCCATCCCAATTTCGTATTTCCAATGCTTCCCTCCCCTGTCTTGAACGTTGCTAGACTATGCCTCCCACTGGTCGGCTGTAGTGAGGATAGAAGCCTTGCATCATGTGTCCCCTCCGGTACACGAGGAGGCAGCCTGTCGCATCTTTTCACCGCAGCAGCTCGAACTCTCAGTGGCGAGGAGTAACGCGTGGGAGGCTCACGCTGCCCCTGATACTTCCTGTTTCCGTCGCACCGGCGTCACCCAACCGACCTGTAGGAGTCACTGTCCACAACGTCCAATCCCCACCCACCGGCTTTCCCACCCTCTAACACTGCCAATTGTGTTAGTATGACGGCCGGCCAAGCCGGTAGCAACGCAGAGAGCTGGGCTCGATACCAGCGTCTCCTTCGTTAGTGGCGAGCGTCTTGCCCACTGCGCCACTCAGCCGCTTATTACTCTTATTACTTGTATTATTGCACAATCGCTGCGGGCATGACCACCCGCATTTCACTGTATGCCTTGTAGGCTATGCTGTGACAAATAAAAACTCCTCTTGACTTGTCTTGATTAATAATAATAATAATAATAATAATAATAATAATAATAATAATAATAATAATAATAATAATAATAATAATAATAATAATAATAATAATAATAATAATAATAATAATAATAATAATAATAATAATAATAATAATAATAATAATAATAATAATAATAATAATAATAATAATAATAATAATAATAATAATAATAATAATAATAATACACTTTATTTGTATAGCACCTTTCATACAAGAATTGTAGCCCAACGTGCTTCACAGCAGTGATGTAGACATAATCAACAGAGAATTGACATAAAATGGGCAGAGAATTGACTAAATAGAAGCAATGCAAGTGCAGACATAGAATGAGTATAAAATAGATAATAATAATAATGAACTAGACAACCTGCATTTATACCGAATAAAAGCAATGCATACTATATACCAGGGCTATTCAACTAAATTGTTCAGGGGGCCACATTGTCAGAAACCCAAGGGGCCAGGGGCCGGACTGCCACGGCCCCTCCCTGTGCTATGAATATATGTACACTTGACACAACACGCAACCACATTTTCACAACTTTTATTTAACTACATTGCAAAAGTACTTTAAAAAAAAAAGTGCTTCATTTATGTGCCACATCTGCAACATCTCCTGCAAAAAGTGCTTCATTTATGACTGTGCAACAACTGCAACATCTCCTCTTCAACATTTCAATATAAAAATAAAATAAAAAACAAACAAGTGCATGATGTGCATCTGAACATTCTAACATCAACACTTGAACAAAAAAACACATTTATAGTGCAGCTGAGCTTATGAAAAAGTGCTTCATGTCTGTGCAACAACAGCAAATCACAGCATCTTATTAGCACTTATTGTCCACTCTTAACTCTCAAACATTAGAGGGGGTGGGGGGCAGACAGGCCTAGCGTATACATACACACATCTAATGAGAGAGATTGCACTTCTTTGACTCCCGGCCACTGCCACTTAGCCTCTTCAACTCATTCAGAACGCAGCGGCCCGCCTGATCTCAAACCTACCGAAGTCGGCCCATGTCACCCCACTTCTTAGGGATCTGCACTGGCTCCCCATTGCTGCACGAATCCGCTTCAAGGCCCTCGACCTAGCATACCGTGTGGCAAAGGGAACCGCTCCCGCCTACCTCCGGTCAATGGTCTCTAACTACACACCCTCAAGACCCCTACACTCTGCATCTTCTGGCCGCCTCAGACCTACTCCTATCCAAGCTCCGGGAGGGTCATCAAAGAGAAGTCGCCTATTCTCAGTCCTTGCCCCACAATGGTGGAATGAACTACCCACCCCAGTTAGGACAGCCGAAACCCGTCCAATCTTTCGCCGTCGACTAAAGACGCACTTCTTCAACCATTATCTGAATTAAAAAAATATATATAAAAAAATTAAATAAAAAAATCTAACCCTAACTAACCATACTGTCATGCACTTGTCCTAATAAACTAACCTACACTGTAGCACTCAACACTTTGATGAACATTGTTACTCAGCTGATAGAGTTGTGCCCTCCTGATGGCTTGTTGTACAGAACTTCGTAAGTCGCTTTGGATAAAAGCGTCAGCTAAATGACTAAATGTAAATGTAAATGTAAATGGGCAATGGCAGAGAAAGAGGGTTCATAGGAAGTGAGGGCTACCCGCAAACAGTGATGCAAATGCTCATTTGTCAAGGAGGCACGGTTGCTTGTTTTAATGGCATTCATGTGAGAGAAACTGGATTTACAGGTGTATGTTGAGCCAAACATTGTTAGCACAGATATTGCCAGCGTTTTTATTTTGGGGAATGTGTTGACATGAATACACTTTATCCAAAATGTTGTGGTGGATTCATTCTCAAGTGCCTGCTTCAGAGCAGATGATGCTTGCATGTCAATTATTTCAAGTTGCAAGAGACCTTCATCAATGTGAAGTGATGCAAGGAACTCTTGTCCTTTTGTGGAAATAGCAGCTACATTGGCAAATGGGTTGCTCACAAAATGCATCAATTCTCTGGGCATGTCAAATTCATCAAATCGACTTGCAAAGTTTTCCCTCAATCTATCAATGAAATCTGTCATTTATTGAGTGACTTTTGGCTCAAGTGTGCGTGTGAACGTTGACAAAAAAAAAATATATATATATATATTATCATGTAATCTTTTGCGGGCCGGTCAGAATCATCCCGCGGGCCGGATCTGGCCCGCGGGCCGCCAGTTGAATAGCCCTGCTATATACGGTGCAGACATAAAAATAGATACATCTAAGGTGAAGAGGTACGTTTTTAGCGGATTTTTTTAAATATTTAGTGATCTAGCCTCCCTAATGTCCATACATAGAGTGTTCCATAGCTTTGGTGCATAATTAACAAAGGCTGAGTCCTCGACTGTATGCTGTTTTGGAACCTTCAATAAACCAGTAGTAGATGATCGTAATTTTCTTGGGGGCACATGCTGTAGTTGACAAAATAATTGCCAATGTAGCTTGGTCCTGTTCCATTTTGTGCTTTGTCTATAAGGAGGAGGAGATTACAATATATTCTAAATGTTACTGAAAGCCAGTGCAGAGTACTGTAGCTAACACTGTACTTATGTGGTCTCTCCTATTGGTTCTAGTTAATAGCGTAGAGTTTTGAACGAGTACTGGATACTTTCTGTGTTTTTTCTTTCTTTTTCGGGAGGCCAGTAAGGCATTACACTAGTCAATTCGACAGTAGGAAGGCTGAATGAATCTCTGTTTCATTCTAATGTAAATCATTATTTCGCTACTCGAATTCTTGTTGAAAATCGAATCCATATTCCATCCAGAGCCCTGCGTTTGTCGACATGGTTAAAAATACTTCACTTAGTTGTCAGTATATCATCGGTCATTATTACTATTCTACACGCCCATGTCTGCTCAGAATAATAATAAACTGTGCCTCGCCACATGGAATGTAAATGGATTGGGTAATGTAATCAAGAGGAACAAGGTACTTTATAAATTGAAATCCTCCAGGTATGATATAATGTTTTTGCAGGAATGTCATTTGTCATTGGATGAATCAAAGCGCTTATGTAAGGGATGGGTGGGTCACGTGTTCTGCAGTGCCGGTACCAGTCAAAGTAGGGGAGTCATTATACTAGTGAACAAACAGCTGCAATTTAAATGTCTGAGAGAACTCAAAGATGAAGAAGGGAGGATTGTCATTATTTTGGCTGAGATTCAGGGGAAAGTATTTATCCTAGCCAATACATTTGCTCCGAATGGCGATGTCCCAATGTTTTTTACTGACCTGGAATGTAAATTAAATGACATGGGTGACTATCCAATCATATGGGCAGGGGACTTGAATATTACTATGGATGCTGTTCTGGATAGAAGTACACCAACCACTGCTAGACCCCCCAGATCAACCTCCACAGTGGGAGGAATGTGTTCTGCCCTGGGGCTGGTAGATGCTTGGCGTACTCTAAATCCTAAGGGGAGGGACTATACTTTTTTTTCTTCGGTTCACGGTGTATTCTCAAGGCTTGATTCTTTTTTTATCTCTAAAGATCTGCTCCCATCTACATTGGCCTGTTCAATTGGCAACATTATAGTGTCAGATCATGCAAGGGTGACCCTTGAGCTGCTCCCCATTGACCGTGCAAAGAGGTCCTCTAGATGGAGATTTAAATCGTCTCTATTGCAGGATACAGACTTTAAAGCCATGCTGAAAAATCAGATTGATATGTATATAGAGACAAATGTTCCTTCTGCGCCATCAGGAGGGGTTGCTTGGGAAGCTCTGAAGGCTTTTGTGAGGGGTCACATAATTCAATATGCATCATATAAGAAAAAGCAGAACACCAAAAAAATGGGCGATTTAGAAAAAATGCTGCTGGTTGCGGAGGGTCAGCTCAAACAAAAAATATCACCAAATGACTTAAGGCTTGTAACTCAATTAAAGTATGAGTATAACTGTATCCTTTCACAGAAGGTCGAGTTTGGATTGTTTAGGGCCAGGCAGAATTACTTTGAATTGGGGGACAAAGCCGGGAAGTTGCTGGCCAGGTATATTAAACACAAGGAGTCATCATCCACTATTTCGGCTATTCAGGTACAGGGGGGAACCGTCGTGACTAAGGCTAGTGATATTACACTTTACACTTCCTCTTCCAAGGCGACACAGCAGGAAATTCCTTTATTTTTTAGCGGGCTGGATCTCCCTACATTAGACGCGGCTCAAAGTGAGTATTTAGACGCCCCAATAACAGAAGATGAAATAGCAGAGGTTATTAGGAAATTGCCGTCCGGTAAAGCGCCGGGGCCTGATGGTCTTACAGCTGAGTTCTTTAAATGCTTCTCAACAGAGTTGACACCTCTACTGCAGAGTATGTATATTGAAGCTTTGGATAGAGGCTATTTACCCCCCACCCTATCACAGGCCTTGATATCTTTAATATTGAAAAAAGATAAGGAACCCTCCGAGTGCAAGAATTATCGTCCAATTTCCCTGATTTCCCAGGATGTAAAAGTGCTTTCCAAAATACTGGCAAACCGTTTGGATGGAGTAATATCCTCCCTGGTGCATCCTGACCAAGTTGGGTTTATTCGCAAAAGAAATTCGTCTGATAACGTCAGACGCCTTATCAATGTAATGTGGGCAGTCAGTAGCGATAATGAACCAACGGCCGCCATCTCACTGGACGCGGAAAAGGCGTTTGACAGCGTAGAATGGGAGTACTTATTTTCAACCCTGGAGGCGTTTGGTTTCGGTCAGACCTTTATAAAATGGGTGAAGTTGTTGTATAACCAACCGGAGGCAGCGGTGCAAACAAATGGGATAATCTCCTCATATTTCAAACTAGGCCGCGGGACACGCCAAGGGTCACCCCTTTCTCCTTTGCTCTTCTGTTTAGCGCTTGAGCCCCTGGCAGCAGCTATACGTAAGGACCCAAGTTTCCCTGGAGTTACAGTGGGGGGCACGGCCCAAAAACGTATGCTTTATGCAGATGACATTTTGCTTTTTGTTACAGACCCAGGCAATGCTGTACCCGCACTACTCAAGACAATAGATACGTTCTCAAGATTTTCAGGGTATAAGGTTAATTGGTCGAAGTCGGAGGCTCTTCCCCTAACGTCCTACTGCCCCAAATCACTATTTAAAGATGGCTCCTTTCAGTGGCCTGAAAAGGGTATTCGGTATCTAGGGATTCTTTTCCCCAAGCAAGTAAACGACATTGTTAGTGTCAACTTTGACCCACTACTAGGCAAAATCTCAGTGGATGTGGAGAGATGGGCTCCCCTTTTCTTGTCACTATGGGGCAAGGTTAATGTTCTTAAGATGAACTGCATTCCCAGAGTAAACTACCTCCTCCAGTCACTGCCGATAGCAATACCTAGCAAGTATTTTAAACAATTTGATAGAATATGCAACACATTCCTGTGGAACGGTAAAAGACCCAGGATGCGTATTGGTAAACTACAACAGCCTGTGGACAGAGGTGGCCTGGGTCTCCCCAAATTATTACTATATCATTATGCTTACAGTTTCAGACATATGACACAGTGGGCCCTGCCCCCTGAGAGAGCGCCTCCATGGTACATAATGGAGCAGTCGGTATACACACGGCTGCCCCCACTGTCGTATATTACAGCTAAATTACCACCAACTGCCCGAACTCACCCTATTATCTCTCACATACAGGCCGTATGGAAGAAGGTGTCTCGCATCTTTCATATCAACCCACATTTAAGCCTGTCAGCAGGTTTATGGGCCAACCCCAAATTGTGTATATGCAGATCCCCCTTTATGTGGAAGGAATGGATAGACAAAGGCATCCTCACCCTGGGGGACCTCTATGAAGACGATGCATTAAAATCTTTTGAAAAACTGATTCAACAATATCAGCTGGCCAACAATCAATTTTGGAGATATTTACAATTGAGGCATCTTCTCATAGGCACATTTGGCTCACCACAGACCCTCCCCCAGGGTACAGACCTGCTGAAAAAGATTTTGGCTATTTCTGGGTTGGGACATGAGGCCTCTGTCTACTATTCCATGTTTATCGACAGGGAGGGCAGTGGGATATCCTCTGCTCTCAAAATAGTCTGGGAAAAGGATCTAGGGGTCACATTTGAGCAAGAGGACTGGGATATAATCTCGGGGATCCCCAAACAGGTGTCCAGGGATATTAGAACAAGGCTAATACAATTCAAGATCTTCCACCGCATTTATTGGACCCCCTCTAAAATGTATAGACTGGGCCTGAAAGAGAACCCAGATTGCTGGAAATGTCACACAGGGGAGGGGGACCTAGTCCATGCACTCTGGTCATGTCCGAAAATCAGAGACTTCTGGAGTAACATACATACACAGAGGTCACAGGGACGGAGTATGATTTCTGTTCTGGTTTATATATCCTGGGGGATCCCTGCAGTCTTAGCCATATCGCAAAGCCCCTAGCTGATTGGATACAGACTAGTATCATGATAGGCAAACAGATCATAATGAGAGGCTGGAAGGCACCAGAAGGCCCGTCATTCGGAGAGTGGAGTGGAGAACTGGGTAGGGTAGCTGCCTATGAGAAAATATCTTTTAGTTTAGGAGAGAAAGGAGACAAATATATTAGCAAATGGGGGAAATATTTGCAATTTCACTCACTATAAATGGAGGGGGGGCACACTTGTCTAAGACAGCGGCGAGGCACATGAGTATATAATACCTGACAAATGCACCATGTTTATGTAGACAAGAATGGCTCTATGTTTTAATGTAGATTTATTTTTTCGTTTGGTGTTTACTTTCTGTTTTGGTACTACTTCCCATTATAGTCTCGGCTTAGTCTAATTTATCTTTCTATTTTTTATTTTTTATTTATTTTTTGTTATGGTAGAATTTTTCGTTTGTTTAGGTTTACTTATTCTAATGTCTTTATTTTTTATTTTTTATTTTTATGTTATGGGGGGTATCAGTGTAACCTAGACGTTAGGGGTCCAGGTGTCTATGTTGTCCTTCAGGACTGACCCATGCTGATGCAAACTATGTCATTCATTGTATTGTCCTGAAGTACTGTGTGCAAAAAGAAAAAATATGGAATAAAGTATAAATCATAAAAAAGAAAATCGAATCCATATCAAATGACCAAAATTGAAAGCTAAATCAACCTGGCTTTGTGACCAGAAGGTTGTTGGTTCGATCCCCCCGGACCAGCAGGAAAAATCTAGGTTGGCGAAGTGAATCAATAACTATCCCCTGTCCCTCAATACCATCCCCCGACGTACCATTGACAAGGCACTTAATCCCCAACTGCTCCGGCGCAGCTGATCTGGAAGCTCTGAGGTGTGAATGTATGTAACTGAAAAAGAGCATCCGTGCTCAAGTTTCAAGTTTCAAGTTTCTTTAATAGTTGTCATACAGAAGTACAGAATAATCAAATTTATTTATAGGGCCCGACAACACACGTTAATGTCCCCATGGGCCGTACAGGTCTTCTTTAAACAAGTCAAGAAGACAACATAACAATAAGTCAAGAACAGAACAAGAACACCATAAGGTCCAAACATTTTTTAGATGAATGCAAATAAATGAAAGAATGCAAGCACTCCCAGACATACCCCACGCGAAGGTAAGGAAAAACTCACTAAAACCTAACAATAGGGAAAAAAGCTCCACAGGCAGTGTGGAGGAGAGAAACCTTAGAAGGGCCATTCAAGGGGGGATCTCCCTTCTTAGATGTTGGTGATAGTAGTGTTGCAGACGGACAGTTGGTAAGCATGCACTCATGTGTGTGGTGAAACACAGATGAGTGCATGCAATAGCAACTGTACATTTTGAAAAATTAAAGATAGAGCTAATAGCGATAGCAACTGAACATTTTGAAAGATTAAAGATAGAGTTGATAGCGGATCTATTTGAGGCACAGGGGCGGTGCAAAGAGGGTCACGTCCTCCCCGTCTTAGTCACGGGACATTCAACACTCCGGTCGTTGCTCAGGGACAGCCGGAGACAGGGAGATAGGGGGTGGCGCAGAGAGGGTCGCAAACTCCCCGACATCATCGCGGGACATCCGGCACTCCGGTCACCACTACGAGACCTCCGGAGACAGGGGGGCACGCCGAGGGGGTCGCAATATGAATACTTTCATACAAAATGCTTCTTACTGTTACGCTCCAGAGACTGTGCTAGACAAGATAGTATCAAATAACATAGTATAGCATGTAATTTAGAAGAAGAAAATGAGGTCACAGTGTTCGGTATAGACATATGTACAATGTTCTGAGTTACCATATAATATACAATACTATGCAGTGTACTAATGTACAGTACTATATAGTGCAAAGCAGAAATGGGATGAGGTACAATTTAGGTACAATTTACAGTAAGGTGTACGAGTTGTAGTGCAATCCTTCATCAATAAATATAAAGTGTGGGGAGTGGGTGCTACAGTGTGTTTGTTTAAAGTGGGTGTGTGCTATAAAGTGTGTGGAGTGGGTGCTACAGTGTGTCTGTTTAAAGTGAGTGTGTGCATGTGGATGTGTGTGCTATGTGCGTTTGGTGGTTGTTGTTGTGTAGTGTTCATTGTTCGTTTAGCAGTCTGATGGCCTGGGGATAGAAGCTTCTTCTGAGTCTTTCTGTGCTCGCCTTGAGACTCCGGTATCGCTTGCCTGACCGCAGCAGTTCAAAGAGGCAGTTGTTCGGGTGACTGGAGTCTTTAATGATTCTCTTAGCCTTGCCCTTGCAACGCTTGTTGTAAATGTTCTGGAGGGTGGGGAGCCCCCCTCCAATTGTGCGTTCGGCTGAACGTGTCACTCTTTGTAGTCTGCTTCAGTCTTGTGCAGTGCTATTCCCAAACCAGGAGGTGATGTTGCCAGTCAAGATGCTCTCTATTGTACATGAGTAGAAGTTCTTAAGGATCTTCTGACTGACTTGGAACTTCCTTAGGCGCCTGAGGAAGTAGAGGCGTTGTCGTGCCTTCTTCACAACACTGTCAATGTGTGTGGTCCATGTCAAGTCCTCGGATATGTAGGCTCCGAGGTACTTAAAGCTGTTGACTCTCTCAACCGGTGCCCCGTCGATGCTGAGGGGGCTGTAGTCCTTGACCCCCGACCTCCTGAAGTCCACAACCATCTCCTTTGTTTTGCTGACGTTCAGGGAGAGGCTGTTATCCTGGCACCATCCCGCCAGGACCTTGACCTCTTCCAGGTAGGCCCTCTCGTCGTTGGCAGAGATCAGGCCCACCACCACTGTGTCGTCAGCAAATTTGATGATTGTATTGCTACTCCGCTGAGCCACACAGTCGTGTGTGTACAGGGAGTAGAGGAGGGGACTCAGAACACAGCCCTGGGGGGCCCCTATGTTGAACCTACCTGTCAGAACCTACCTGAGAAGCAACGTCTTTTCTTTCCTAGGAAACTGAAAGAGTTCACTAATAACAGGGTGATTCTACACAACTTCTATCGCTGTGTGATTGAGAGCGTTCTCACTTCCTCCTGTACTATATGGTTTTGGTAACATTGCAGACCAGGGGAAGAAATCTCTGAACAGAATTGTGCGTCTCACACAATCGGGGTTAGTCTGCCAGCTCTAGAAGAGATATATGGTGCCAGGCTGCTTTCCCGTGCCTCTGGCATTATCAACAACCCCTCTGGTCACCCAGCCGCAGGCCTCTTTGTCCCCCTCCCCTGGGGCAGACGCTACCGCTCTATCACATGCTCTACCTCTCGGTTTACTAAGAGTTTCTTCCCCAGTGCTGTACACAGCCTGAATAACTCCAAAGACTAGATTTGTATATTATCCTATTTTTTATTTGGTGTGTTATTTGTCAGGTTGTGAAAGTGCTGTTTCTGTGTGGCTGTGCATCACACACTTTGATATGCACTTTTTCTGTAAATTGTGGCTCTATGCACTTTAGGGGATGTTGATCTTAACCTTAGCATTTGTCCTTTTATACTGTGTTTTTTTTTACCGTTTCTACTCTGCTCCTGTATTGGATTAGTTGTAGACACACAGTGTTGCTCTGTACCTGTATTCCAATGTGGATTCATGGCAAATAAAATCTCTGACTCTATGACTCTGACTCTGACTGGTAAATAAAAGGATCTCTGAATCGCAGCCTTCATGTCATGTGCCTATCTCGATCTGTCCTCCCTTTCATCCTGACCCTGCATTATCCCGTCACAAGTCAAGGCCAGACAATCGAGCTGTACACCAAACACCAAACATCAAGCCATAAGCCCCTCCCCCTTTCTCTCTCTCTCTCTCTTTCACCAAACATCAAGCCACAAGCCCCCCCCCCCCCTCTCTCTTTCACCAAACATCAAGCCACAAGCCCCCCCCCCCCCTCTCTTTCACCAAACATCAAGCCACAACCCCCCCCCACCCTCTCTCTTTCACCAAACTCTGCACAACAACAAGCTCTTTATGCCAGAAACCAATAATAGGCAAACAGCTGTGGCAGTGAACAAGCGCTAAAGTGGCATCTTTATCGTGGGCCCAAACACTGACAGCTTTGGCAGACTTTGTGGTTTGAGTTCCACATACTATTGTGAGTGTTGGGGAGGGTTCTGATGTTGACAGTTTTGTTGTTGTTGATACAGGAACAATATAATTAACTCTGGAGTCTGGACATGCGCGTATGGGCAACAAGGTGTAAGATGAGGGTATATATGCCCTCTCAGTTATAATTGCCCTACAATAAATATAGTTACAATATATATAATATAATCTAATATATAATCTAAAAATGCTAAATATATGGTCTGATGAAGTGTACAGTATACACATAAGGTGCAGTATGCATAAGGTATGTCCGTATGTCACGTTATATACTGTCCTTTTGGGTGGGAGTCAGACACACTCAGTGATGGAAGTTCCTAGTAGCTGCCTGGCAGCAGTCCCTGCCCACTGTTTATTTGTTTATTTATGGATCCCCATTAGTCTACACTAGGGATGTTCGATATTGGCTTTTTTACCGATATTGTCCAATTCTTAATTTCCAATAGAGATATCAACCGATACCGATATATGCGGGGTTTCCCCCCACAAAAACTGAATAATTTCAGGTAATTAACATTACATATGTGAGGGCTGGGTAGGACTGCATGCTGCCCAATGAGGGGGCGTGCCGAACTTTCTTCCTCGCGCACCTGTGAGTGGTTGGAAATCAGCTCCTCGGGAGAGTATTAGTACTGCTGGTTGCCTTCCACTCCTTGCCAGGTCGTCTCTGTACATTACCACCTATCGTCGTTTCCTGGAGTAGGACACCGTCTGCGCTCTCTAGACTTCCACGGGAGGATCCCAATGTTCCCACTCCAGATGTCGTGCCAGCTACTTCCCTGCTCCCTCTTCATGGACCTCGTTCCCGGGGTGAGACCGCTTCATCGCTCTCTATTGTTCCACGGGAGGATGCCCGTGTTCTCACCCCATTCCCCTTGGACCCCCTGTTTGCTGCGTTGCCCGTCGGCAGCGTTCTGGTCGGGAGGATGCCCGTGTTCTAGGAGATTCCTGTTTACCTTTTTGGTCGCCCTTTAAAAGCACAGTGCTGCTATTTTTGTGTTCCTGGACTTTAGTGTTTTTTCACCCTTAATGGGTCAGTGTTGCACTTTTCTGTTGTATAAATAAATCATGCCCTTGTTTTTGGCTAACTTTGAATACCTGTCTGTGTCGTGCAATTGGGGTTGCATACAATCCCTAACAACATATCTCTTGTCGTGGAATTAACACAACATTATGCATACTTTTGACAATAAATTAAATAAGAATTTGTTCTTACTTGCTAGCCTGGGTAAATAAAGGTTAAATAAATGTACCGATACCGATCATTTCCGATATTACATTTGAATGCCAATATCGGTAGGCCGATAATATCGGACATCCCTAGTCTACACCCATGGGTGAAAGACTATTCTTCCTGGGGTCCTAACACACAACCTACAACATTACAGTACATCACATTACAGTAACAAAAAAACAATAAAAACATAAGAAACACCTTAGCCTAAGCACATTCTCAACATCTTCAAAATCTTTTTCTTAAAAGTACATTTGTTTCTGATCATCATTATCTTCACAGGTATACAATTCCAGTATGCAGCAGCTCTATACAGTACGGTTATCTTAAGTGCATTTGTTCTTGGTAGAGGTAGAGTCAAATGAAGACCCACGGTGTGTCTGGTGACATAGCCATGTCTAGTATTGGTGGGTTGTAGTTCTGACAACAAAGACTTAGGTTTACCAATTTTATAAATATTAAACAAAAATGTTACAAGGCTGCATGCCAGCCTCTGATCCACTCTAAGCCGAGGCAGAGCGGCATGCATTGCATTCCCCCAACACTGCTCCTCACAGCACTCGACCAAATTGCTGGGCAGTAGTCCAAGTAGGATAGGACTAAAGCTTGTAACATTAGTTTAACTGTCTTCTCACTCAATAGATGAGCACACCTTCTGATCATTGAAATACTCCTACTCATTTTAGCCACTATGTTATTAATGTCAATGTGCCTTGACCAAGCAAGCTTTTGATCAATAATCACACCCAACAACTTGGCCTCTCTAACCTGCTCAAAAGCAGCACCATTCAACACAATATTTAGTTCCTGATCCGTTCTTAATTCATTTCTAGAGGCCAGCATGATAATCTTTGTTTTTGAAACATTTAACTTTAACTTGTTTTCAGTAACCCAATTAGAAACCAGCATTAACGATAGGTTATAACTATAACCAATTTCTGTGAGTAATGGTGATGCTCAGCGTCACGACTGCACTATACTTCACTTGTGCACGCGCACTGAATAAAAAATTCCACAATGTACCTTTACATCCCAACATTCGTCTGGCCACACCCCTATCAGCTTACCCTCATAAGCAGGTGTGTGGTCACCTACTCGCCTCCTTCCCAAGCTTTCACCACAAGGTGAGATCAAGGGCCGCAGCGACGCCTGACGCTGAGCGTCACCATTACTCACAGAACTTGGTTATAGTTATAACCTATCGTTCTGTTTCGTAATGGATCTCGCTCAGCGTCACGACTGCACAAGGGAGGCTGAGCGAGAGCCATAGCCCGACAAATGTACCCCGCTGAGGCCCCCCACAACCATCAGATCGGGGAGGACCGAGCCCCCCCGACCCTCCCTAATGGAGGATACCCTCCCTATTGGAGGCTGGCGGAAGGGAGACGGATCCGACCGTGCGAAGAGGCACTCAAGCAACTCAACGCACAGGGTGAGCAGACCGTGGCTTGACCCCACGACTACACACACGCACAACCCGCATGCCACCCAGGAACGAACGGAAGGAACAACCTCGTTACTGCCCCCAGAAAACACGGGGTTAAGAGCAAACCCAACCCTGTGGCAAGGCCGTAGCAACGGAGCGCGAAGGAAGACCCAGACCCACCGAAGGGACTGGATCCCCTGGAAAACGGGGGCCCGGAGAGGTCAATGACGCCAGGCATCAAGACCCCACCAGGTGGTCACTTAGTGACACCGCCCCCCACATCACCAGCGTATTCGGATAAGGCCCCTCCAAGAGCGGGCCCTTTCCCCTCAATAGCACACCGCTTGGCACACTGACCCTGCAGAACAGGCAGTCAGCATGGCCGTAAGCACACAAAAAAGGTTAACCAACGGAAGCAGGCAGCGCACCGGGGAAAACCAGGCAACAGGCTGTAACCTGAGCCTGGAGCACTGCGGACGAGACAGGCGCCAAAGGAGTCAGCTGAAAACAGCCGCCCCGGCGGAAGGGGCGTATGCTGGCGTTGTTGATCACCATGACAAAGCCTCCATTAAAAAAAAAACACCCAGAAAAAAAAAAATTCAAACACACCTGCGGGCATACACTGGCTATACCGCAGTACAAGTGTTCCAGTTTTCAAAAAAGGGTTATCCCAGGCCTACGGTATCAACGAAACTTTACTTCGGACCGGGCCCGGCGGCACGGGAAGCACAGGGTTACCAGAGGAGGTCCAAGACCACCCCAACAGCCCCCTCTTTGCCACGCATGAGAGAGGAGCGAAAAGAATGGAGAACCAGCCCTGAGCACATCTCACTTGGTATTCCCAGGCGGTCTCCCAACCAAGTACTAACCAGGACCGAACCTGCATAGTGTCCGAGATCGAACGAGATCGGGCATGTACAGGTTGGCATGGCCGTAAGCCATTACGATAGTGCAGAGTACAACATGTACCCAACAAAGGGTCTCCATAATGCCTAACCTTGTGACACCCGGACCGACCCGGCATTTTTCCCCCCGAAAAAAGCACAAGTCCCTCAGGGTACCAGAACAGCAGATCTGCATCCCCGGCGGACAACGGGTTAACTGACCTGGACCAGCGTGACCAGACCAGTCCTGTGTCCTAACCACGCCGACATGCCCACTCCAGGAGAGGGGGTAGGTATGCGTGTCGATCTAAAACATGAAAAGAGGGCGCCACCCAGACGGTCCCCATTTAGACCGTGCTCAGTGGCCCACCCCAAGGGCGTGAGACCCCTCTACCTATGTTCAGATCTATTCCGTTAACATCCCCCAGATATGAACGAGAATTCATCGAGACAACCTAGTAAACTGGCGCTCGGAAGAGACAAAACTCCATCCCAGTTGCCCTATAAAAACGCTGTTTTAACAAGCAACCAAGGCGCACTTAGCCCCTGTGTGATTCTGTCACAGAAACACACCTGAGCCAGCACTATGTATGCGTCGAGACCCAAACACATCAATGGATAGTCTAGCAAGACACCAAACATTGTTCCTCCAAGTCGCCTGGGAGAACGACACGGAGCCGTCGTGCTTCATGTACCTTCCTCTTTTTATTCAAAAAAGAAAGAACACAGACTGACATGAATCCCTCGTGACGACGCTGAGGGTAATTATTTTTTACATTTTTACATCCCACCACCCTCCCATAGGGAGGAGATGGAAATCCCCAGAGAGACTTCCCACGCGAGCTGTATAGATTGAAAAGAATATATTGCAACATTGAGCCATGTAATATTTTGGGTTAGGGCTCTCCGAGGAGGAGGCACTGAACCAATACACACTCAATAATCGAATTGAATCGAATACACACACAATAGAGCAGGACTCCTTTTTGAAGTTCTACTCACCTTGACAATCTGAGGAGGAGGCTCTGAACTCTGAGGAGGCTCCCTCACAGGGAAGGAGAGTCCTAACTCACAGAAGCTCACCGAGTAGGAGCTTCGTGAGGAGGAGCCCTGACCACTCCCTGAAACAGATCCATCATATGGACCTGAACAGCTCACGGAAGTCTTACCAACAGAGACGCGCACAGTGACGTACTCTATGGCGGGGGGATTTCTGCGGTGCACACGTCCAATCTTCCAGGGCGTGGGACCAGGAAACTCCCTCCCCCCACCCCCCTCTTACCCTGTAACGTGCCGAACAGCAACGTGACAGGAACCTTGAAGGACAGGAGGTTGTAACCCCTGCCCATCAAAAAGGGGAGGAAAGGATTACCAGTTCACCCCTTTACGACCCCACACCCATGATACGATGTAATGACAAAAAAGAGCATGACACAGTCACAGTCAGCTACATGAAGTGTCTAACAGCTTCACACAGCTCATGTGCTAACCTGCTATCTGATTTTTACTAAGGAAAAAACACAGAATAGAGAGGGCCCCCTTAAGAGCCCCGGTACCAGACTTACACATGTGCTTCTGTGGCCGACCTAACCCAGTTGTAGATCACAAGACACACACAACCCTTTATCACCACAAAAAATGGCAAATACACTCTACAGAGGAACGCCGTTTTTCATAATGAGAGAATACACAATTCTCGATTAGTATTGGCCACAGGCCTTGCTAAGCACACACGAAAAGTGACCAAACAATCTTTTCTTTAGGAAAATATAGTTTCTCAAGCGGTTTTAGCACAACCCCAGCAACCAAGCTAAGGGTTACATCGTATCCCACAACACAGTGACACAATATATTGTAACAACATGTCTGAGAGGAGGGTGGGGAAGTCCCCAGGGAACCGGGGGGAACACCCCTCCTACCTTACACTTAATACGGCCAGTTGAACAGGTAAACCTGTTAAAATGTGAACACACTGTTCATTGTCATTACAGGCTGAGAAAAGAATTCATTCTTCACTCATGTCACTAAGCATAGCTTTATAGGTTAAGTAACCCCCTTAGTTGTGAGTACACGGTACATGAACACACATGATGTTTCTCAACACAACAAACCAGATCATTTTTACATATGTAACAAAAAACCCGATTTGCATGGAGAAGCTAATACCAGTGACAAGACAATTCACACACAACTCGCGTCGTATCCTAAATGTATTGCAGCAACACCCGTTTTGGAAAACATCATTATTACAAAACTTTAGAAGGGAAGGAAGAAGACGCGTTTTAAAGTCTGGTCGGGACCTTTCCTACCGTGAGCGCAGATCAAGCGAACTGCAGTCTGCTAACAGGGCACCGATAGTAAACACAGCATCCTGTGTTGACGACACGGGCAGCGTCGCTGCTCCACCCCGCCGCTACGGTTCTCCTTGTTGACGCAGTCCTCGCCGGCCGGGCTCCCGGTAGGTTCGACTAACATCCTCTGTCAAAGATGACGTCGTAGTCAGAGTGTTTAAAGCATGTTATAGTCTCAGAACGTTCAACAGTGTAGCATTAAGCTAACAGCCGATCGGCTGATAGCCACAAGCTAACGTATACCAGCCTGGTAAACACAGCGAGCTAACGCCGCAGCTAACAGCTGCGCGGCTAACAGCTGACTGGCAGTAGGCCATAACTAGCACGCAAGCTAACCAGCCAACACCTGAACTGTATACAATGACATAACAAGCTACACTGCAGACAGGCCGCTGTCCCAATCCCTTCCCTAACAGGGAAAAGAAAAAGAGATGTCAGAACACAGTTTCAACGGTGATCCAGACACACACAGGGCCCTTTGAGCATGGAACTTCCGATAAAGAAGATCTTCTGCCCACATTTCCTCGTTAGGGTAAACTTTCATTTGTATATGAAAGATGGGGCCTACACGGGACAGAGAAGCATCCGCTCTAGAATCCTGGGATCACCAGAACCTAGTGCGGGCCACTAGATTAGTCATCATGGGCATCAGGCCAAGATCCTCCGACCGCTGTGTTAAGCCGAGCAGAGGACCTTAGCCTGGGGTCGGCGTTTCGTAAATTGTTAGCTAACCCCCATAGCATCAACAACAACCAGAGGTCGCATGCAAAACAGTACATACCCAACCTGGAACCCACCGCTTCTCACAACAGTCGGTGTGTCCTACAGTCCAGCTGTGTTGCCGGAGGGTCTTACCCCATCCAGCCGCAGCAAGGAGGATTGTAGTTGGGAAGCATGTCAGCAGCGTGAGCTCCTAATACGAAAAAACGGTGGAGGTGTAGAATGATCATCATCTTCCAGACACTCCAGTAACGAAGACAATATCGCCGTATTTTCTCGAAAATAGTGAGAGAGAAAATAAAGATATGATGTCAACGTATCTCTTGTTTTCCAACTTTCTTCTACTAACAACCTCATCAAGTGGGGATCTACCGAAGGCACTTCCTTGTGGTGAAAGCGAAGAAGAGGCGAGTAGGTGACCACACACCTGCTTATGAGGGTAAGCTGATAGGGGTGTGACCAGACGAATGTTCGGATGTAAAGGTACATTGTGGAATTTTTTATTCAGTGCGCGTGCACGAGTGAAGTATAGTGCAGTCGTGACGCTGAGCGAGATCCATTACGAAACAGAACTATTCTTGGAGCAACGTATTAACCAAGTTATCTTTCTCTGCAGAGACATACATTGTCGTGTCATCTGCATACATTTCCATGCATGCATTATTCAATACATAAGGTAAATCATTATCAATCAATCAATCAATCGTGATCAGTAAGTACTACCACAACAAAGCATGGGACTTCTTTTAATTCAATATCTAACCACATTTTCAGTCAACCTGGCACAGAGTTGAAAAAAACTACTTGTTTTTCTTGAGTAGAAAGTAAAAAAAAATATATATATAATAATATGTCTTGCTTATGGACTCAAATTTAAGAACGTATTACGATGCTGAGATTATAGGCCTATACACTCTAGGATGATCTGGATTATGGTTTGATAGCCCTCGTAATAATCAGTTTTATTAAACTCTATTAAATTTCTATTTTCTTCCGGAGTACTGTAACCAGGCCACTGCGTCCAGCCGTGATGAAAGACAGCGCGCATATGTTTGATTCTAACGTGATATTGAACACATGGCAACGGTTAGCGGAAGAACCCTAGCTCTAAATGGGAAACGCAATCGGCATTCAACCATTTATCTAGCAGCTCACATTTTCTCCATTCTGACAAAGACCAGTATCGAACCTCGGAATTCCTGTAATGCCTGTAATACGAGCGCCGTGTATGTGATTACACATGCACGCACGCAGCACGCACGCACACACATGCACACACACAGATGAAAGATAGCGAGCAGGCTCGATATCCCTCCACATTAATTGCATGGATGTGGTTCTTGTTTTTGTCTGGCCCGCGGCTGCAAAGTCCATTATGATCATTCACCCTCTTGTGATGAGAGGCCCCGGCACCAAAACCCAATTGGTGTTGTGTAATGATGATAGTTTTACACGCGCGGGTTCTGTCTCTCACAACCATTACGGACAGTCTGGCTATCCTCAGCTGGGCTGCAAGGGGAGGGGAGACACACACACACACACACACACACACACACACACACATCACACACACACACACACACACACACACACACACACACACACACACACACACACACACACACACACACACACACACACACACACACACACACACACACACACACACACACACACACACACACACACACACACACACACACACACACACACACACACACACACACACACACACACACACACACACACACACACACACACACACACACACTCTTCTTCTACTGCTAAACAGCGTAGGCTACTACCGGTAGAGAAGGTTGATGCGTTCCAGATGGAAGACTTCCATCCGATTATGAAGACATTTCGGAGCTTCGGGTAAAATGACAAATAACATACTAACTAAGGCGGGGGCCCTGAAGTCTGTGTGTGCGTCCCTGAAGCGTAGACGTGGAGATTTAAGGGGGTTCCAGATCGGAGGCGAAGCCTCAGGGAGAGCCCCAAAAGCCTCCTTGTGAGACGGTTTGACCCCGAGAGGAACTGCAGATTATCCTGCTAGGGTTGTGGAGATTACGGTCTCAATTACTTTGGCTGGCACCTAACTCTACAGGTTTTATACATTAGACACACGGCGATAACATCGCCTTGGTGAGACCACACCAAGAGAGAGAGAGAGAGAGCAATAGAGAGAGATAGAGAGAGAGAGAGAGAGAGAGAGAGAGAGAGAGAGAGAGAGAGAGAGAGAGAGAGAGAGAGAGAGAGAGAGAGAGAGAGAGAGAATATGCTGGGAAAGTTTACATGGTGGTGAATTGAGGTCCTTTGTAGTCCTGCAACAAACCTGGTGTTTGGACCCATGAGATATACTGTATAACCGGCATACAGACCCTCACCTTTGTTTAAACTGTTTATTTTTCTCATATTTTTTATATTCAGAGTTAATTATATTGTTTACACTGTTTATTTCTTTCACATATTTTTATACTCAGATCAAATTTCATTGCCTATATTATTTATGTATTTCTACTATTACCCTACCCATACCTGTACCTCCCCCCTCCCCATGCTGATATGATGCCCGGATTTCCCCAAGGGGATCAATAAAGGAATATCTTGTCTTATCTTATCAATGAAGACAACCAACGGCCAAACCTTACTGGAGGGACGGTTGTCTCCTTATTAAGCCACAGCACAGCAGGACATCCAAAGGTGATGCACTTTTAAAAACCTTTTTTCTTTTTCACAAACTTCTGTTCCCAATCACTATGGAAGCTGTCTCATATTCACATTAGCCAGCTGTTATTTGCCGTTTGATTACAGATGCCATGGTTTTGCTAGAGTGTAAAGCTAATGTGGGGCCCCGTTTGACAGTGCTATAGGCTCAATGCTACATGGGCATGGTGCAATTTATTTCCCAGGAAAATACATTGCAACTCTCCCTGCATATTTGGGAATACTGTTTAAATAATAATTCAAGTAATATTTGTGTTCTATAAATACAGTAGTCTAATGTATAGGCTATATTCAAATAGCGGGTAGCTATACCTGTAAATCATAGGATAAATGAGAAATTAAACATTTTATGGTACAAAAATATTGGTAATATACGACAAAAAAAAGTCTCTAATATTAGCCTGTCTCAAATAAAGACCATTCAGTTGAGGTAAATAAAGGCTCCGGCCACTTTGGATTATTTTGGTTTTATTGGTATATGGACTTTCCTTCCTATACTACTGGTGACCACAATTTTGCCTTAAAAACTCAAGACCACATACCACATGTATGAAAACCGCGTACATGGATAAGCGCATAAATTAGCAGTCTACGCAGTTCTCATTTCAAATATTCTCGGTGCATCTTAAAATTCCTTGCCACTGAGCTATACCTTCTCCAAGCAGTTCTCGTACGATGATGCTCAATTACCTGTCAAAACCATGGCAATGTTCCCCTTGGCATAGAGAGAGAGTAGCCCTCTGTTCTGAGCATGCCCCAGGACGTGAAACTAGGGAGAGAGAGAGAGAGAGAGAGAGAGAGAGAGAGAGAGAGAGAGAGAGAGAGAGAGAGAGAGAGAGAGAGAGAGCGAGAGAGAGAATGGTAAAATGGTGCATTTATATAGTGCTTTTATCCAAAGGGCTTTACAATTTGTTCCTCACATTTGATCCATTCACTCACACATTCACTCACAGACGGCGGAGGTGCAACCATGCAAGGTGCCGACCTGCTCATCGGGAACAATTAGGGGTTAAGTGTCTTGCTCAAGGACACTTTGACACGCTGCCCGGGAGGAGCGGGAATCGAACCCAGGAACCTCTGGATTACCAGAAGACTGCTCTACCACCCGAGCCACTGTCACCCCAAAAAAAAGAGAGAGAGAGAGAGAGAGAGGGAGAGAGAGAGAGAGAGAGAGAGAGAGAGAGAGAGAGAGAGAGAGAGAGAGAGAGAGAGAGAGAGAGAGAGAGAGAGAGAGAGAGAGAGATCCATTAACTGTTTCTGGTGTAGGAAAGCTCTCTCTCTGGCAGAAATCCTCGGGCCCAATCATGAAGCCATATAATGTAATCATATTATAAGTACAAGGCATAATGACTATAGTGTTTAAGTGTACAGTGCGGCTGTACCAGGACCCCGGTCCGGCACAGGGAAGTGTACATTTCTGTGGCATCCTGTATTTATTTGAAGTACCCGCTGGCCTGGTGGTGTAGTATGGACACAGTCAAGTGGGCATAGAAACCCTTTTCTATTCAATCCATTTTCATGAGGCGTTTTTTTTTTGGTTGCATTAATGGCACTCTCTCCCTGTGCGCTCTAAAGAATAAATCGAGCGGCAATAAAAATGTTGCTCTGGTCTGCCTTCCGTCAATTTGTCTCCATTTTTAGAGGGGAAAGTATACAATTTGTCTCCATTTTTAGGGCAAGGTATACAATTTGTCTCCATTCTGAGTAGAACGGTATACTTAAGTGGCTCAGGCCTTAGTGCTGCCGTGTGGCATTCCTGCTTCGCTAACAAACTGTAGTCTGTGTGTGCAACAACTGTTCATCATTGTGCCCTAATAATCTGGAAAATGTGATCTGCTGTGCTCGTGGAGTATCAAATCAAATCAAATGTATTTGTAAAGCCCGAAATCACAAGGTAATGCCCCCATGGGCCGGACCTTCTTTAAACAAGTCAAGAAGAAACATCACAATAAATCAAGAACAAAATCCCACTAAAAACCTAGCAATAGGAAAAAAGCACCACAGGCGACGTGGAGGAGAGAAACCTTAGAAGGGCCCTTCAAAGGCGGATCGCCCAACTTGGATGTTGGTGATAATATAGTGTTGCTATGGATGATCGATGGGTGGAGAATAAAACAGGTGAATGGTTGTATGTATGTACATATACGTGTAATAAAACACATTATATACATGCAACTTGAGTACATAATAACATTTTCAGAGCAAGACCGACCGACCGACCGACCGACCGACCGACCGACCGACAGACAGACAGACAGACAGACAGACAGACAGACAGACAGACAGACCGACCGACCGACCGACCGACCGACAGACAGACAGACAGACAGGCAGGCAGGCAGGCAGGCAGGCAGGCAGGCAGGCAGGCAGAGGCAGGCAGGCAGGCAGGCAGGCAGGCAGGCAGGCAGGCAGGCAGGCAGGCAGGCAGGCAGGCAGGCAGGCAGGCAGGCAGGCAGGCAGGCAGGCAGGCAGACAGACAGACAGACAGACAGACAGACAGACAGACAGGCAGGCAGGCAGGCAGGCAGGCAGGCAGGCAGGCAGGCAGGCAGGCAGGCAGACAGACAGACAGACAGACAGACAGACAGACAGGCAGACAGGCAGGCAGGCAGGCAGGCAGGCAGGCAGGCAGGCAGGCAGGCAGGCAGGCAGACAGACAGACAGACAGACAGACAGACAGACAGACAGACAGACAGACATGATAAAAAAAAGTCATACGAATAAAATACAATGCTAAACGTAAGAAGTAAAGGGTAATAAGTAATACTATACAATAATATACAAATATAGAGTGGGTTTGGAATATTGCGCTTGCCTGACTGCAGCAGTTTGAACAGACTGGAACAGGGGTGATGATGGGTCCTTCATTATCCTACAGGCTCTGGATTTGCACCTCGTGGTGTATAAGTCCTGTAGGGGTGGTAGTGCAATACCCGTAGTACGCTATGCTGAGTGAACTACTCTCTGCAGAGCCTACCTGTCCTGGGTGCGTGGTTTTTTTCCGTAGCCGCATTTCTCGGAGACGCTCTCTGATTGGCCAACGCCTGTTTCTACATTGGTTAAGCTTAGGCACTCTTTAGAAGTTGGTTAAGGTTAGAGTTTGTCTTAGAGCGTGACGGCAAGTTCTTTCGACGGTTAAGCGTAGGCACTCTTTCGAAGTTGGTTAAGGTTAGAGTTCGTCTTAGAGCGTGACGGCAAGTTCTTTCGACGGTTAAGCGTAGGCACTCTTTCGAAGTTGGTTAAGGTTAGAGTTTGTCTTAGTGTAAGAATCTCGTTGTTGGTGGTGTGGACCCAGGCGCAATACAGGAATGAGAGAGAGGCAGGACACAAGCAGGGTGTAGTTGAGAAGAGGCTTTACTTCGCTCTTTACAGTAAAACTACAACAACAAAACAACAAACGTAACACAGCCTAAGCTGGCAGATAATGAATATACAACAAAGGGTTTGAACGTGAAGAGCACGGAAGGGTGCTGCTTGAAATCACAACCACAATGGTATAATGATAATAATAATGTTCTGACAACAACGGACGACACAAGATACGTTTACAAACCGACAGGGAAGTAACAGGACAGCACAGAATATATAGGAGGACTAATCACACTGATTACTAACACGACACACCTGCTGACATTAACAGTGACACCAACATTAAACCAGACCGGGGAATAGAGTGGACAACACACAGAGCATGAATATACAGAGGGAACAAACTAGACACTAATACCAGGTTCCAATACAATGTAACATAACAACACAGGGAAGATAGGACTAGACAGGAACATGAAGTAACAAAACAACAAGGGGGGACTAGACACTAATACAAGGACACTAGACTAACAGGGATAATAGGGACACATACTAATAGGCAGCCAGGTCTTGAGCCAGGGAGGAATTAAACATTGTAAACAAAACAACACAAGGACTGAGGTCACAGTAGACAGGAGGAGTTCACTCCCCGATAAACCACAAGGTGGTGCCAGAGGGTAATGTTCGAAAGGTGGTGCCAGAGGGTAATGTTTATTGTTCAGAGAATTCCTGAGTCCAAAGGGCAGATTATGACAGTACCCCCCCCCCCCCCCCGAAGGGTGGCTCCCAGACGACCCACAAGACCGACCAGGGACAGGCAGGGCGAAGGGCAGAGACCCCGGAAAAAACTGGGGACGAGGACACGGAAAACTGGAGCCGGGGGGCCGGGGAACAGGACCAGAGGGGAGCCCGGAGAAGGGCGCACAGGGCACGGGACCAGGGGCACTGGAGAGGGGGACAGAGACAGAGGCCCGGAGAGGCAGGCTAGAGACAGGGACAGAGGCCCGGAGAGGGGGGGTGGAGACGGGGACAGAGGACCGGTGAGGGAGGCTGGAGACGGGGACAGAGGACCGGTGAGGGGGGCTAGAGATGGGGACAGGGGCCCGGTGAGGGAGGCTGGAGACGGGGACAGAGGACCGGAGAGGGGGGCTGGAGACGGGGACGGAGGACCGGTGAGGGAGGCTGGAGACGGGGACAGAGGCCCGGAGAGGGGGGCTGGAGACGGGGACAGAGGACCGGTGAGGGAGGCTGGAGACGGGGACAGGGACCCGGCGAGGGGGGCCGGAGACGGGGACAGGGACCCGGCGAGGGGGGCCGGAGACGGGGACAGGGCCCCGGTGAGGGGGGCTGGAGACAGGGACAGGAGCCCAACGGCGGAGGCCGGGCACTGGGACAGGGGCCCGGTGAGGAGGCCCGGAACAAAGGGGCGAGGGCAACAACTCCAGAGCAGGACCCCGGACGGGGAACACTCCAGGTGCAGACCCCGGGACCGAACGAGGGGGCACAGAGATGAAGGGCGGAGGCGACGACCCCAGAGCAGGACCCCGGACGGGGACCACTCCAGGTGGAGATCTTGGGACCGGGCGCGGGACCCCGGATGGGAGCCCCTCCTGGCGTTGACCTTGGTGCAGACCACGGCGTCGACCACGGCGCAGGACTGGACCAGACGACTCTCCAGGTGCAGATTGACCCCGGTGCAGACCTCGGCGTTGACCACGGCGCAGGACTGGACCAGACTACTCTCCAGGTGCAGATCGACCTCGGTGCAGACCTCGCCGTTGACCAGGGCGCAGGGCTGGACCAGACGACTCTCCAGGTGCAGTTCGACCTCGGTGCAGACCTCGGCGTTGACCACGGCGCAGGGCTGGACCAGACGACTCTCCAGGTGCAGATCGACCTCGGTGCAGACCTCGGCGTTGACCACGGCGCAGGGCTGGACCAGACAACTCTCCAGATGCAGATCGACCTCGGTGCAGACCTCGGCGTTGACCACGGCGCAGGGCTGGACCAGACGACTCTCCAGGTGCAGATCGACCTCGGTGCAGACCACGGCGTTGACCAATACGCAGGGCTGGACCAGACGAGGAGCCGGAGGCAGGAGACTCCCCGGGGACAGGAGCACGACCCGGACCAGACGTCGGGGTCTCCCCGGGAGCCGGAGGAGGAACAGGGACAGCTAGAGTTGCCCTAACAGGGGCTAAACTGGCAGTAGAAACTGGGTTAGCTACCTGGGACATGCTAGCTGCCGGGCCTGTGCTAGCTGCTAGGGTTACAGTAGGGACTCTAGCGGAGAGGACTAGGTGGCTAGCAGCAGAGGCTCTAGCGGACAAGACAGAGGGGTTAGCCGACGGGGCGGCTCCCGGGAAACTGACCTTGCTAGCTGAAGGGGCAGTCCTAGCAGCTGGGAGACTGACCTTGCTAGCTGAAGGGGCAGTCCTAGCAGTGGGGAAACTGACCTTGCTAGCTGAAGAGGCAGTCCTAGCAGCGGGGAGACTGACCTTGCTAGCTGAAGGGGCAGTCCTAGCAGTGGGAAAACTGACCTTGCTAGCTGAAGGGGCAGTCCTAGGAGTGGGAGACATGCCGGTGGTAGAGGCTACATAGGCAACCTGGAGTACGCTAGCAGGGGCTGAGCTAAGTAGCAGGAGCAGTACTAGCTGCAGAGAGTCTGCTAGCAGTGGGGCATGTGCTAGCTGTAGATGCTACACTAGCAGGAAGGGCTAAGGTGCTAGCTGTAGATACCACACTAGCAGGAGGGACTATGCTAGTCTTCTTAGCTTTGCTAGCCTTCTGAGACCTGCTAGAAGTGCGTGCTACGCTAGCAGGCAGGGCTCTAGCGGACTGGACTGAGGTGGTAGCTACCAAGGCTACACTAGCGGCAGGGGCTGTGCTAACCACGGAGGCCATGCCGGCCGAAGGGGCGGTCCCAGCATCTGAGGCTACGTTAGCATTAGGGCCTGTGCACGCGAGGGCAGCTAGGTAGGTAGCTACTGCAGAGGCTGCTCTATCAGCAAATGTTCTTCCAGTTGCATAAGCCTCGCTAGCAGTAGCAGGAGGGAGTAAGCTAGTGGTAGAGAATATGCCTAGCCTGATCCTCCTAACAGAATAAAACCTTGACTTAGCTGTGGGGGCAGAGGTTCTGCTAGCTGTGCAAGCTACGGGAGCTAGGCTAACCACAGGGGCCTTGCCGGCCGACGAGGCGGTCCCAGCATCAGAGGCTTTGTTAGCTATGGGGCCCGTGTCTGTTGAGAGAGCTAAGGGGGTAGCTGCCAAAGCTACATTGGCTACAGGGGCTAAGCTAACCACAGGGGCCTTGCCGGCCGACGGGGCGGTCCCAGCATCAGAGGCTTTGTTAGCTATGGGGCCCATGTCTGTTGAGAGAGCTAAGGGGGTAGCTGCCAAAGCTACATTATCTACAGGGGCTAAGCTAACCACAGGAGCCTTGCCGGCCAACGGGGCGGTCCCAGCATCAGAGGCCTTGTTAGCTATAGGGCCTGATCTGGCTGTCTGGGCAGTGTTAACAGCCTGGGCAGTGAAGGCTGCGGAGCCTAGGCTAGTAAGACTAGCTGTGGTGCTAACTGCTGCAGTGGCAGTACTAGCTACTGGGCTTGTGCTAGCTGCCGGGGCAGTGAGGACCGCAGGGCCTATGCTAGTAGGACTAGCTGAGGTGCTAACTGTTACAGGGGCCGTACTAGCTACTGGGCTTGTGCTAGCTGCCGGGGCAGTGAGGGCCGCGGGGCCTATGCTAGTAGGACTAGCTGAGGTGCTAACTGCTACAGGGACAGTACTAGCTACTGGGCTTGTGCTAGCTGCCGGGGCAGTGAGGGCCGCAGGGCCTATGCTAGTAGGACTAGCTGAGGTGCTAACCACCGGTGGCCTGGCAGGTGAGGCTAAGCTAGCCTTTCTAGCACTACCAGCTCTCCGAGACCTACGCACAGCGCAAGCTACGCTAGCAGCACTAGCTGTGGAAGCTAGGCTAACGGCTGTGCTAGTAGCTAACGGAGCCGGGGTTAGCAGTACCAGCTGGGGAGCCTAGGCTAACGGCTATGCTAACGGCTGGGCTAACGGCCTGGGCAGTGAAGGCTGCGGGACCAACGCTAACTGCTGCGGTGGCAGTAGAGGCCTTACTTGTGGAGGAAGGCGTGCTGGTAGCCGTGGCTTCGTTGGGAGCAGGGGACCAGAGCGCACGAATAACCATTCCCAGCAGGCAGCAGGTATTCCGCGAGCAGTGGAGCCTGCTCTGCGCCGCACGTCGCGCTTGCACCGGAGAGCAGCACATGTAGCTGCATCCTCTCCCACGTGGATGAAGAGCAGAAATCTCCCTGGAAGAAGCCTTCCATGGTGAGCAATACGTCGTTCGCTTGGTCTCTCCCGTAGTCTGCTGAATCCAGGTCTGGTTGCGTCATTCTGAGGTAGAGACGGCGCTGGCCGCGGCGGTCGCGCTGGAAGTGAGGCCGGTGGAGGAGGTTGTCCTGCTTGCTGGGTCCAATTTATGTTCGGTTTGTTCTGTAAGAATCTCGTTGTTGGTGGTGTGGACCCAGGCGCAATACAGGAATGAGAGAGAGGCAGGACACAAGCGGGGTGTAGTTGAGAAGAGGCTTTACTTCGCTCTTTACAGTAAAACTACACAACAAAACAACAAACGTACCACAGCCTAAGCAGACTCTAGCCTTCACATTACAGCACCACACTAACACTGTCCGGTTTATCTTCCACTCTGTTTCTCCTGTTTACATAAACTGCAAGCTTAGCTCCCCCCCCCACCAGAAAATTAAGCAGTTGCCATATTTTCTTATTGCCTTTTTTATATCCTGCTCCAAAAATATAACCAATAACAGAAAAGGTTTCACCAAAATGCCTAAAACCGTCGGTGAGCAGCTCAAACAGCCCTAAAAGCCTGTTACACTCTAAAAACGCATGAAAAACAGTCTCAGTCAACCCACAGAAAGGACATTTATTATCCACCTCTGGGTTGATGATGGAAACAAAAGCGTTCACTGCCACAGCACCATGCAGAATCCTCCACTGAAGGTCTGCCGTTTGTTTTTTTAAAGGAGGTTTATATAAAACCCTCCACACAGGTTGAGTGTCATTACCTGCACACAGCCTGCTCCTCCATACAGTGTCCACTCTGTTATTTAGCCATTTCTTATTAATTACTTTGACACAGTTTCTGTACCATGATTTCCTATCCATTTTGTATAATGCTGAATCCTTTACAAAAAGTAGAGGACCAGACATTTCTCCCAGTACAGGGCTCAGGTAGACATTTGGAAACTCATCCTGTTTGTCCGGTTTTAATGCTCCACTGCTGTATAAGCACCCTGGTTGCATAGCGCTGCGACCTCAGGCCCAATAACGAACACACAGTGATGGGCAAGCTACTTGGAAAATGTAGCAAGCTACACTACAAGTTACTCTCGATTAAATATAGCTCAACTACAATGGAAGCTATCCCCAGAGAAATGTAGCAAGCTACACTACAACGAACATGACAAAAATAGCTAGCTACATCGGCACAACTTTTTTTTTTTTTTTTTTTTTTTACTTCGTGACCAAGTTTCCACCAAACAAATAGGCAGGAAAAATAATTCTCAGTTTGATTGTTTATTATAAAACTGAAACAAGCCCTCGGTCTGGCTTTTTGTGTCATCCTTTTAACATGAACTTGTATTACACACTTCTTCAATATCTGAATTGTTTTACTTCATTTTACTAGTATTATGCTACCAATGTATATACTACTACCAACTATGCTAATATGTCTATACTACTACAGTATGTACTCAGAGTATAACACTCAAGCTTGACACTGACAAACAATACTACTTATCCTTGGCTGCTAGATATGTACCACTCCTACTGACTTGTTGTACACAATTTGTAAGTTGCTTTGAATGAAAGTGTCAGCTAAATGACCAAATGTATTTAAATATGTAACTCAGAAAACATTCCATGGCCCCAAAATCATGTGGGGACCCCCCCTGGGGGTCCTGTCCCACAGGTTGAGAACCACTGCTTTTCCCTATTTTTTTCTTTTCTCCACCCCAATAATATTGTTCATTTTTTGCCTACAGTGAAACATCTATAGCAGCTATCTTAGTTAAAGCTGTTGACAAAGTGTACTGACTTGTGTGCTGTTTGGGAACAGTTGATTTTCATCAGCTCACCTGACTGTCCTCAAGTTAGTGCTGGACGTGTTGAGAGAGCAGCATATGTTTTAGCCGTTTTTTCAGTCAAACTCATACATGTGTCCCAGATAGGGCCATGGAGAGTCATTGTTGTTATTGACATCATCATCTTCATCAATGCCATCGAACCCCTCTGCCATTTCGCGCAGACTGGTTAATTTCATGTAATCCGTTAAATTGCATTCATTCAATACGTCTGTGTTTTGATTTTCCCTTCCTGCTTTGCGGCTGGAGTCCCGCCCTATCCTGCCTCTGATTGGCCTACCCGTAATGTTTTGGTCTACCATACCCAATCATGAGTCGTCACTCATATCTAAACAAACCAACCAATCATAGTGGGTTTTTTACGGGGAGTTTTTTTTTCTCCTCACAGATCTTCTAGTCTAGACTGTCTCTCCTGAAAGTAGCGTGTAACGTTTCTCGTCGCTACGTTACTACTTCGTTCTATAAATAGCTCCGCTACAGAGATAGCTACCCTGGTTAAAAAGTAGCACGCTACCAGCACGCTACTGAGAATTGTAGTTAAGCTATGTAGCGTCGCTACTTGTAGCAAGCTACTGCCCATCACTGCGAACACACAGCCTGAGCATCCTTTAACTCTGGTCCTGCTGTGTCTGCCAGCTGTCTGAGGCATACCACTTCAGCAGCACACAGCAGTCCAGTCAGCCCAGGGCTTGCACAGTTGCTTATGTCCATTCTTGCACCGTGAACAAGAGGCTCCTCAAGTAACCAGTGCAATGATTTAGTAGAAGTAGTTCTTATACACTTGAAAAGTGTCCAACATTTAAAAACCCCCTGATAAAAAGGAGGAAGTGCATTTAACCTTAAAGTCGTCGGGTCTGTTAAAAACAAAGATACATCAAGACCAAGACTATTTACTCGAAGAATAAAAGAGGCAACTTCTCTCCAAACTAAATCTCTTGGTCCTAACAGATATCGCTGTATGAACTGTAGCCTCAAAGTCGCTGTCCTACTCGCTAAATGAACCAGGCCTTGCCCTCCCTGTTCTCTGGGCAAATACAGAACACTCTGAGGAACCCAGTGCAGGCGATCCCAAAAGAAATCAACCATCTTTGCCTGCAACCGCACCAACATGCCTGAAGGAGGCTCCACACATGCCAGCTTATGCCACAAGGTAGAAGCCACAAGGTTATTTATTATCAGGACTCTGCCTCTATAGGAAATCTGAGGCAACAGCCATCTCCACTTAAACAGCCTTCTTTCTACTTTCTCCACCACATTCTCCCAATTATTCTGTACAATCGTGTCATTTCCAAGGTATAGTCCCAAATATTTAAAACCATCCCTTTTCCAGATCATGTTTTGAGGTAACACAGGTAATCTACTATGCCAGTTACCCACAGCTAACGCCTCACTCTTCCTCCAATTTATTTTGGCAGAAGACACAGCCCTAAAACTGTCAGCAATTCTTTCCAATATATTTACATCATTTTGGTTTTTTACAAATACAACTACATCATCAGCATAAGCTGACAAAACAATGTTATCTTGGAAACCAGGTATAGCTAAACCCCTCATCTCATTTCTCAATATTTGTAACATGGGTTCCAGTGAAATTGCATATAACATGCCAGAGAGAGCGCAGCCTTGCCTAATGCCCCTCTGTACCTCAAAAGGAGCACATAGAGAACCATTGAATTTTAACACACTCTCAATGTTCTGATACAAAACTTTCACCATACTGTAGCAATGAGACCATCGCTGAACCCAAAACACTTCATAACACTCCAGAGATAATTGTGCTCAACGCGGTCAAATGCTTTCTCCTGATCTATTGAAATAAGAGCAGTATTCAAGCCCAATGAATCAGAGACACCCAAAACAGCACGAATTAAATATACATTATCCAATATTGACCTGCCAGGTACACAATACGTCTGATCTCGATGTATGATCTGATCCATCACTTCTCTCAGACGGTTTGCTAAGGTCTTTGACAAAATCTTATATTCGCTGCATAAAATTGACACAGGCCTCCAATTCCTTATGTCCTGCAAAGTCCGCTTTTTTGGCAGTAAGGTTATCACTGCCCTGCGACAGGAAAGCGGCAACGCACCCTCAGCCAGACTTTCATTGAATACCTCGAGAAGATCGTCTTTCACAATGTCCCAAAAGGCTTTGTAAAACTCCACCGTCAAACCGTCAATACCAGGGGCTTTCCCGCCACCCATGCTCTGTAAGGCAGAATAGAGCTCTGATGAGTCCAAAGGTCTCTCCAGCAGCACATTCGACTCCCGTGATACTGTGGGCAATCCTTCACAAAAGGACTGTAGAATGACATCATTGTCAGTGTACTCACTGCTATACAAAGCAGAATAAAACTCAACGGCCCGTCTCCGGATCTGACTGGCATCAGTGATGCCCTGCACCATCTCTGACAGAAGAGGGTGAATGAATTTATTCTGTCCATTCTTCTTTTCCAGACCGAAGAAGTAACTGGAAGGCATATCCATAGCATTGACATTCATAAATCTAAACCTTAACAAAGCTCCTTGAGCCTTCACACCTAGCAGGTCAGCTAAAGCAATTTGTTTATTATTAAGGACTTCAAACTGTCCTTGATTTCCTGTGGACCCAAACATTTTCTCAAGGTCCACTATCTCAGTCTCCAAATCTCTCATGGAGGTAGTGATGTCTCTAGTTACATTGAGAGTGTGTTGTTGACAAAGCATTTTAATTTCTATTTTGCCACAGTCCCACCACTGCCTAAGAGAAGAGAACTCCTTCTTCCTACTCCTAAACAGGACCCAAAAAAAAACTAAAAACATCTCTAAAATCCTTTTCATGGAGCAAAGCTGAATTAAAATGCCAATATGCACTTCTAGGCATCAGATTTTTAATAAAGACATTGCACATTACCAATGAATGGTCTGTAAAACCAACAGGCAATATTTTACACATTTTAAAAACATTAAAATGGTGTTTAAAACAATAAAAACTGTCAAGTCTAGCTAAGGAGACAACATTATGCCTACAATGAGACCATGTATACTGGCGCTCATTCCCATGAAACCTCCTCCACACATCAACCAAGCCGTGTGTGTGTACAAGCTGTCTTAATGCACTTTGAGAAGCTGGATGGGGTTCATTGTGATTCCTGTCTAAACTGTTATTCTCTGTGCAATTGAAGTCTCCAGAAAAAAGAATAGTCCGGGACTAAGGGTTGCCCTCTTAGTCCCGGACTATTCGATTTATCACTAGAACCTTTAGCACAATATATAAGACAATCCCAACTCATAGAACCAATCGTAATCAAGGGCACACAACACAAAATTAGTCTATATGCGGACGACCTAATACTGTTCATGCAAAACCCTAACACCGCAATGCCTTATCTTCTCAAGTTGATTAATGACTTTGGCGACCTATCGGGATTTAAAATAAACTGGCCAAAGTCGGCTTTCCTTCCACTGAACGCCCCTGCAAAGAATACAAGTCTTCCAGAAGAAATACCAATGGTTAAACACTTTAGATGCTTGGGAGTTGAAGTAATCCCTACCATAAGCCAAACGGTGAAACACAATTACATAGAAATCCAAAATAAAATAAAATGCGACCTTGACAGGTGGTCAAAATTTAAAAACTCAGTACAGGCATGGGTTTCAATAGTTAAGATGGATGTCTTACCTAGAATCAACTTCATCAGCTCAATGCTTCCGTTACCCCCTCCAGATGGTTACTGGAAAAAATTACACTCTTCCGCATATAAATTTATTTGGAATAACAAACCACCACGTATAAAAAGATCCACCGCACAGAGAAACAAAGCCGACGGAGGGATGGCAATCCCAAATTTTTTCCACTATTTTAAGGCGTACACTTTAAGACCACTGACAACCTGGTTTGAACCCCAAGCATCAGTATCCTGGAGAAATTTAGAAGTAAATATAGTAGCACCACAGAGACTGCAGGACATAGTATACACCAAAATATCAATTAAGCAATGCGAACTGAAATTTGGCCCCATAATTACACATATGGCGTGAAACAAAAAAAATAATTCTAATCCACATAAATGGCATAATCATACTCCCTTATTCAATAACAATGCACTCCTGATTAGAAAACGACCTATACGATTCCCTAGATGGGAAAAGCAAGGCATACATACATTAGGAGATGTTTTCAACAAACAGGGTATTTGTAGCTATGATGAAATAGAAAAAAAGTTTAATCTCACCGGTTCCACATATCTTTTTTACGCACAATTATTGTTATGTTTGAAGACTCACAGTGTTCCATTAAGGATACCAATCGCACACCACAGATACCACACATTTTTCTATGAAAGAGAGACATCGAGAGGTTTTGTATCAGATTTTTATCATCAATTACTAACGGCTTCGTATGAAACCCTCCACCTAGACTCTGTTTGGAGGAGGGATATACCAGACCTAGAATAAGATTTTGATTGGCAAGAAGCCTGGGCAAATGATCGACTTGCATCAAGGAACCCGGACCATCAACAAATCAATCTTAACTATATTCATAGGACATACTTGACTCCTATAAGACTGAACAGAATGGGTCTTAAACAAGACTCCAAATGCTCCTTATGTACAAATGGGGACGAGGGGACATTTATGCACATGTATTGGGACTGCCCACCAGTTAAGATATTCTGGGAAGAAGTGACCCAGCAATTATCAAATCTCTTAATTCTGAATATACGTGTACACCCCTCTATATTACTGCTGAATGATATTTTTGAATATGCAGTACCTATACAACAAAAGAGATTGGTTTTATCTGGTATTACAGTGGCTAAAAAACTGATAGCATCACGATGGTTTCAACCGGAAAAAATTTGCCGAAAGGTCTGGATTCTTACATATCTCGATGTGATTTATCTAGAAATATCCACAGCAAGAATTTTGGGTCTCAATGAATCCAAATTGACAATGTGGTTAGAAGTGGTGGAGAGAATAAAACCTAGCATTTAATGGTAGTGTCTGGTTAGGAGCGAAGGATAATGGATGGATTATCCATGGGGGGGTCCAGGGCGGGGGGTGCGAGCAAGAGCATATGTGTGTAGGGGAATAGACAGCAGGTATTAGGGGTATATCTTGTATAAGACATTTATCCAAACGATGAGTTAACTGATGTACACTGTTTTACAATGGTTGTATATCTAATCGTGTGTTGTCATGTTTGTTTATGTGTTTGTTTAAAAAATTATAAAAAAATAAAATACAAAAAAAAAAAAAAACATCTCTAAAATCCTTTTCATGGAACAAAGCTGAATTAAAATGCCAATACGCACTTCTATGCACCAGATCTTTAATAAAGACATTGCACATTACCAATGAATGGTCTGTAAAACCAACAGGCAATATTTTACACATTTTAAAAACATTAAAATGGTGTTTAAAACAATAAAAACTGTCAAGTCTAGCTAAGGAGACAACATTATCCCTACAATGAGACCATGTATACTGGCGCTCATTCCCATGAAACCTCCTCCACACATCAACCAAGCCGTGTGTGTGTACAAGCTGTCTTAATGCACTTTGAGAAGCTGGATGGGGTTCATTGTGATTCCTGTCTAAACTTTTATTCTCTGTGCAATTGAAGTCTCCAGAAAAAAATAAGAAATCATCCGGACTAAAATCGGAGAATTTAGTACACACTATATCTAAAAAAGCCTTCCTTTCAGGCCCTTTAGAAGGAGCATAAATATTCAATAAAACCACATTAAATGTTTCAAAATTGTGCTTTCACTACAATGAACCTACTCTCTACAACATGTTCTACCGTATAGGAAGCAGGAATAAAATGTTTTGAGAATAAAAAACCAACTCCACTGCTAATTGTAGTATTATGACTCAACACTAGATCCCCTTCCCATTCCTTCCTCCATTCCACCTCATTTACCTTATCACTGTGTGTCTCCTGCACAAAAAGAACATCAATGTGTTTTAACTTGACCAGTTCAAACAGCGTTGCACGTTTTCTCACATCTCTTGCCCCATTCAAGTTCAAAGTTCCAACCTTAAAATGTTCCATGGAGAGAAGAGGAGTGACTAAAATGCACAATAACAATAAATTAAAAGTTGCGACTTGTTTTCCTTTCATGAATTTGTTTTCTGACCTTTGGCAGTAATTTCCTTAGTCTATACACCTCCTGCTTAGTAAAGCTGTTATTTCCCATGTGAAACCTGACAGATGTATAGAAAGCCTCTGTATCAGGAATATGTTCCTCTATTTTCAAGCCCCGAACATTCTTTGTTTCCTGTAGCAAAGTTTTGATGGTTTTGACTGACAGTGATCTTCTGTTTTGTGACTTCCTTAACTCAGATATGTCACTACCATCTGACTCATACTCCTCACTATCACTCTGGTCTGACTGTGAAGTCATTCCTTTGCGTTTATGAGGTGCAGATTGTGAAACAGCCTCATCTTCCATTTCCACCTCATTTGTCTGTTCACTTACTTCTGCACTGCTTTCACACAAACCACTGCTACTCTCCTGTGTTTTCCCCCCAGACACAGCAGCACTGTATGTTTGTTTCTCACAGGCCCCTTCTACCTGCAGCTCACCTGTAGTCCTGTCTGTCTGTTTCACACAGGCCCCTTCTACCTGCAGCTCACCTGTAGTACTGTCTGTCTGTTTCTCACAGGCCCCTTCTTCCTGTAGCTCACCTTTAGCACTGTTTGTCTCAGCTGGATTATCCCTGGCCACTTCTGTCTGTAGCTCACCTGTAGCACTGTCTACATCAGCTTCTTTATCCCTGGCCACTTCTGTCTGTAGCTCACCTGTAGCACTTTCTGCAGCAGCTGGTTTAACCCTGGCCACTTCTTCCTGTAGCTCACTTGCAGCACTGTCTGTCTCAGCTGGTTTATCCCTGGCCACCTCTGTTTGTATCTCAACTGTAGCCCTGTCTGCAGCAGCTGGTTATTCCCTGGCCACTCCTGGCTGTTCCTCACCACTAATATCTACAACCACAGTCTCATTATTTGACGCTTCTTTTCCTTGCCCACTAGTTCCCTCTCCAGGTTCTGCATGCGCTTCCTGAGCCTGCTTCTTAGGGCATGCTTTAATTACATGCCCCCCCCCCCCCCCCCCACATCCAAAGCACTTCATGGTCTCTGATGATGCATACAATACATAATCAAAATCTTCCACTTTAACATGGAATCTCATGTTGAACTCATCATTCCTGTTATTCAGAATCATATACAAAAATCGTCTATGAGAAACAACATGCTTCAGCAAAGGTGATTTGCACCCTGTAAGCACCTTCTTAATGGGAGAGACTATCTTTCTGTGTCTGGACAGCTCTCTTATCAGAAACTCATCAGAGATGAATGGTGGTACATTAGACAACGTGATTTTAATTGACGGTTGCGCAAGTGGCAACACAGGAACGTGCAGGTCCCAAACAATAATACCGCGTTCAATTGCCGCATTAACTTTCTCAACTCGGTCTAGAAAGATAACCACAGCGCTATTCATTTTCCCTGCAGATTTAATACTGTTGTAACCAACAACTTTACCTACCGCTAAACTAAATCAAATCAAATCAAGTTTATTTATAGGGCCCGACAACACACGTTAATGTCCCCATGGGCCGTACACGTCTTCTTTAAACAAGTCAAGAAGAAAACATAACAATAAGTCAAGAACAGAACAAGAACACCATAAGGTCCAAACATTTTTAGATGAATGCAAATAAATGAAAGAATGCAAGCACTCCCAGACATACCCCACGCGAAGGTAAGGAAAAACTCACTAAAACCTAACAATAGGGAAAAAAGCTCCACAGGCATTGTGGAGGAGAGAAACCTTAGAAGGGCCATTCAAGGGGGGATCTCCCTTCTTAGATGTTGGTGATAGTAGTGTTGCAGACGGACAGTTGGTAAGCATGCACTCATGTGTGTGGTGAAACACAGATGAGTGCATGCAATAGCAACTGTACATTTTGAAAGATTAAAGATAGAGCTAATAGCGATAGCAACTGAACATTTTGAAAGATTAAAGATAGAGTTGATAGCGGATCTATTTGAGGCACAGGGGCGGCGCAAAGAGGGTCACATCCTCCCCGTCTTAGTCACGGGACATTCAACACTCCGGTCGTTGCTCAGGGACAGCCAGAGACAGGGAGATAGGGGGTAGCGCAGAGAGGGTCGCGAACTCCCCGACATCATCGCGGGACATCCGGCACTCCGGTCACCACTACGAGACCTCCGGAGACAGGGGGGCACGCAGAGGGGGTCACAATCTCCCGGCCTTCGTCACGGGACGTCCAACACTCCGGTCAACACTCCAGGACAGCAAGTCATAGGGAGACAGGGAGACGGGACAGGCGTTAGACAGCTCATGGGATTGTAGTAGTCGGACATAGCAATAGATACAAGTGGTAGGCATATATGTGAATGGAGTAGATATATGAAGTAAGCGTATTATGTGAATATAATAGAAGTACTTAACCCAGCAATGAAACCGCGTTGACTGTTAATCTGTTAACAGTCTGTTAATACTGTTAATCAGTTGACAGGACCACGGACAGACGGCGGTGAATAACTGATCCAAGGCCTCGGAGGTGAATGTAGAGCAGTCACTACAATCTTGGCCAAGACCCCGAGGCATCCATCACCTTAGTCAGCGCCAGGAGACGGGCACTCAGAGAGAAGGGGGAGGGAGGGGGGGAGGGGGGGGGGAAAGAGGGGGGGGGGGGGGAAGAGTTAGAGAGTTCCCATGTTTGTGGTGCTGCAAAGGAGCAGACATGTAGTACCCTGTAGTGCCATGTAGTACCATGTAGTACCCTGTAGTGCCATGTAGTACCCTATAGTAACCCGTAGTGCCATGTAGTACCCCGTAGTACCCTGTAGTACCCTGTAGTGCCATGTAGTACCCTGTAGTGCCCTGTAGTGCCATGTAGTGCCATGTAGTGCCATGTAGTGCCATGTAGAGCCATGTAGAGCCATGTAGTACCCTGTAGTGCCATGCAGTACCATGTAGTACTCTGTGGTACCATGTAGTACCCTGTACCCTAACTAAACTACCCTATAGTAAACTACCCAGTGGTACCATGTAGTACCCTGTACCATAACTAAACTACACAGATTAATCTAAAGGTCAGTCCCCGACCAGGTGAGATCAAGGTAGGTTGAAGGAGAGAGAGAAAAGATGAGTCTTAAGCAGGGATTTAAAAGCTTCGACAGAGCAGGCGCCCCTGATGACGGCAGGTAATTTGTTCCACAGGTAGGGAGCGCGGTAGACAAAGGCTCTGTGGCCGGCGGATTTCTTTTTAACCCTAGGGGTCGATAGAAGCCGCGCATTTTGTGAGCGCAGAGCACGAGCGGGCGAGTATCGAGAGATGAGATCGGATAGATAGAGCGGTGCAAGCCCACTTAAAATTTTGTAGGTGAGGAGTAGCACTTTAAAGTCAGAACGGGCTTGGATAGGAAGCCAATGTAGGGCGGACAAAACTGGTGTGATGTGATCAAATTTTCTAGTTCTAGTTAGTGTACGTGCAGCCGCATTTTGCACGAGTTGAAGATTTTTGATGCTTGAATTAGGTAGGCCTGAAAAAAGTGCATTACAGTAGTCCAGACGTGATGAGACAAAAGCATGAATCAGGGTTTCAGCATCAGCCAGAGTTAAAATGGGGCGTATTTTTGCGATATTACGAAGATGGAAGAATGCAATTTTGGTGACATTTTTTATATGTGCATTAAATGAGAGGGAGGAATAAAAAATGACTCAGAGGTTTTTTATGGTGGAGCTCTGGGATACATGACAGGTATCAAAGTTGAGGGAGATGTCCTGAAACAGGCCTCTGTGGTTTGGGGGGCCAACAATTAACATCTCAGTTTTATCTGCATTAAGGAGTAGAAAGTTTTGCGACATCCATTTTTTGACGGCAAGCAAGCAGGCCTCAAGGTTTTGTAGTTGGGAGGAATCATTTGGCTTTATAGGTATATATAATTGGGTGTCATCAGCGTAAAAATGAAAGTTTATGCCAAATTTGCGTATGATATCGCATGTAAATCGAAAATAGTAAAGGGCCCAGGACAGAGCCTTGTGGGACACCACATTGCACTGGGAGGGTCTCAGATGTTAAATCATTATAGACCACGCAGTGTGTTCTATCAGTTAAATAGGATTTAAACCAAGCTAGTGCGAGACCCCGAATGCCAACATGATTCTCAAGCCGACCTAGAAGAATCGAGTGATCGATAGCGTCAAAGGCTGCACTGAGATCAAGCAATAAGAGCACAGAAGTGAGGTTTGAGTCAAGAGAGAGCAGTAAGTCATTTGTGACTTTGGTAACCGCCTTTTCGGTGGAGTGTAAGGCTCTAAAGCCAGATTGAAATGATTCATTAAGATTATTGTTTGATGGGCGGTTAGGTGGTCGAGCGGAGATTGCGTTCGTCACCAGCCCCGGAGCTGTGAGCTTGGTTCGCCTGTTCGAATCCAGCTCACAGCTCCGGGGTTGTCACCAGCTTGGCTGGCCGTCTGCACTGATACAATTGGCTGTATCAGAGGGTGGGAGAAGCTGGCGGGGTGGGTCCGGGTCGTTGTAAACAGCGACTCCTACAGTTCGGTCGGGGCGCCTGCTAAGCGCGGATTGGACGTGAGGGGGATAGTGTGGTCCTCCCACACGCTACGCCCTCTCAATGAGAATCCGCGCTGCCAGGTGAAAAAGAAGCGGTGATTGGCTGGACGTGTGTCGGAGGAAGCACGTGGTAGCCTCCACTCTCCCAAATGATCTGACTGTGTGGGGTAAAGCGCAGCGACCAGGAAGGGACTGGGAATTGGCATACGACTAACATTGGGATGGGAGAAAATCGGAGGAAAATGGAGGGGGAAAAAGACCAAAAAAAAAAAAAAAAAAAAAATTATTGTTTGATAAATGGTCAGTAAGTTGCGTTGCGACGATCCGTTCTAACACTTTGGATAGGAATGGAAGATTGGAGATAGGTCTGTAATTTTTCAAGATTAGAGGGTCGAGGTTCGGTTTTTTAAGTAGTGGTTTAATGACGGCTGATTTAAAGGCCAGGGGCACCACGCCAGTAGACAAAGAGGTGTTGAAGATATTGAGTAGGGCAGGGCCTAGAGTTGGGAAGAGTTTTTTGATGAGAGTTGCTGGGAGAGGGTCAAACAGACAGGTTGAAGGTTTAGCCGCGCCAACCAGTTTAGAGAGGGCACTAAGTGAGACGTTTTCAAGGCAGCATAGCGTATGACTGGAGTCAAAGTCAGGGGGAATGCCCGTCAAAGGTTGGGAGGGACTCTGATTGTTGAGTAAAGCAACAATTTCATCTCTAATGAGGTCAATTTTCTTGGTAAAAAATGTCATGAATTCGTTAGCCGAGAACGCATGGTTTAGGGCACTTGGTTGTTTCTGCGTAAGTTTTGCAACTGTGTCAAACAGAAACTTTGAGTTGTTTTTGTTTTCATTTATGAGCCTGGAAAAATAAGAGGTTTTGGCAAGTGAGAGTGCCTTTTTGTAGTTACGTAAACTATCATTCCAGGCGAGGCGGAATACTTCGAGTTTGGTCGAACGCCATTTATGTTCAAGTTTGCGACAAGCCTTTTTAAAGGAGCGCGTTTCCTCCGTAAACCAGGGAGTTAGTTTTTGCGGAGCACGTTTAATTTTAGGTTTAAGGGGAGCAACAATGTCGAGCGTGCTACGAAGGGCGGCATTAAGTTTGTCTGTAAAGAGATCAAGGGGGCCAGAGTAAGAGAGGAAGGGAGAGAGGGTGTCTGGTAGGCAGTTAACTAGAATTGGGACAGTTGAGGCGTTAATACGACGGCTCATATAGGATTCTACACTGTCTGGGCGAGAAACCGTCAGATCAATTTGAAATTTGATGAGGTAGTGATCTGAGAGAGCAGGAACATAGGGGGAGACGGTCAAATTTGACACAGTGAGACCGCGGGCTAGGACTAGGTCAAGGGTGTTCCCACCACTGTGAGTGGGTTGGTCAACGATTTGAATGAGACCGACAGAGTCAATGATGTCGGTATAAGCCTTATTTAGGGGATCTAGAGTTTTATTGGAATGAATGTTAAAATCACCAACAATTAAAATGTTATCTGAGCGCATAACAAGCTCAGAGATGAAAGTTGAAAATTCATCTAGGAAGAGGGTGTAAGGGCCTGGGGGACTGTATAGGACAGCCATTACAAAGGATGCAGTGGAGGTAGGAATCAGACCGCCACACTTTCTGTTGGGTGGAGAGGGATGCAACAGGAGCACCTCAAATGAGGAAAACTTACAGTTTGCGTCGGATGTAAAGTTGTGCTTAGAGTCATAAATTAGAGCAACTCCGCCTCCTTTCTTGGAGGTGCGTGCGATGTGGGAGCTACTAAAATTAGGGGGTGAGGCCTCGTTTAAGGGCAGAAAGTCATTAGGTTTAAGCCATGTCTCAGTGAGGCCCAATAGGTCGAGACTATGGTCTGTTATCAGTTCATTTACCAAACGAGCTTTGGTTGGCAGAGAGCGGATGTTGATAAGGCCAACCTTCACACACTCTGTATACTTAGCAGCCCGGTTTTCAGCCATGCGGGTAGGTTTAATCGCAATTAAGTTGGCATGGTTTATCGCACAAGGACGAGCTGGGTAAAGCGGAGCGTAACGGGATATTCTAGTTTTGATTGGGTATACAGGTTTAGGGGTAGAGATAGAAAGAGAGGAGTGGGGAGCCTGGTGGAGGAGGGACCGAGCAAGAAAGGTATAAGGATTGGCAGGGTCCATCAGTTTAGCATGACTAGCAGGCTCGCTAAGAGCCTGCACCCTGGCATGCTTGTGGGGTGGCTGTCAGCCCGAAGCTATAATCTTGTCTATATTGTGAGATAAGAGAGAGGCGCCTTGCATGTTAGGATGCACGCCGTCCTTTCTCAGCAAGCCAGGGCGCCCCCAGAAAGAGGACCAATTATCCACGAACCCTAAGCCCTGCTCTTTACAGTATTTTTCCAGCCATCGGTGTAGAGAAGCTGTCCTACTCACGAACTCATCATCATGCCGGTTTACAGGCAGGGGGCCAGAGAAGATTACTCGATGCCGACTCATCTTTCTGGCGAGGTCAGAAAGCCTAACTATGTTGATCTTTGTGATCTCAGAGACTTTCATCCTACAGTCATTATTTCCGACGTGTATAACAATATGGTCGAATTTATCTTCAGTGGGTGGGATATGTGGGTTACCTTTTGCCTTGACTATGCTATTCGCCAGAAATCTCAGGTTGGCTTCAATGTCGGTAGCTCTGGCTCCCCCATAACATTTGATCTCGGCTGGCTTATCTAGCATAATATGCCGGGTGATGGAATCGCTAATCACAAGGACGGGAAGACAGGGTTGCAGTGGAAGCCGCTGCGTACTGGGACCGGAACCCGCAACACGTGTAAAATCATGTTGCGGAGCAGGTGCTGTTGAGGCCGAGGCCGAGCGGTTACACTGCCGCTCCGTAATGGGCGCAAAGGCCTTGTCCTGAGCACTATGTCTGGGACTCTCCAGACGAGAAGACCTCGCTAGAGGCTCCTCAGAAAAGCCTATAGTGTCCGAGACGTCTACAGCTAACTGTTTTCCTGACTCAAGTTCAAGGACACGACTCTCTAACAGAGTTAACCTTTCTAGGAGAGAGGGACAGACAGGACAGACAGAACACATAGCCAAGCTTACACCAGGTACGGTAAGCGGCACGGTGGTGTAGTGGTTAACACTGTCGCCTCACAGCAAGAAGGTCCAGGGTTCGAATCCCGCTTGGGGACCAGGTTTCCATGATGCCAGTTACCCAGGTGGGGTATCTCCCAGGCCTTTCTGTGTGGAGTTTGCATGTTCTCCCCGTGCTCGCAAGGGTTTCCCCCCCCGATAAGATAAACCCAATGGAAAAACATGCACAACAACAAGATCGCTAACGCTGTGGCGTCCTTGACGAAGACGGACAGGAGCACTTGGATTGGTCCCCTGGCACGGCTCACGTGGCGCCTGTCTGCTCCCGGCTGCCCTTGGGGGGGAAGGACGACGGGATGGGTTAATCGCAGATACGCATTGTATGCATGGTTCGCATGTGTGCCAAATGATGACCTCGGAGCAGGTCCTAAATTATTATTATTATTATAATGGGCGCAAAGGCCTTGTCCTGAGCACTATGTCTGGGACTCTCCAGACGAGAAGACCTCGCTAGAGGCTCCTCAGAAAAGCCTATAGTGTCCGAGACGTCTACAGCTAACTGTTTTCCTGACTCAAGTTCAAGGACACGACTCTCTAACAGAGTTAACCTTTCTAGGAGAGAGGGACAGACAGGACAGACAGAACACATAGCCAAGCTTACACCAGGTAGAGCAGGAACAAATAAAGATACGAAGTACTATGGATCAACTGCTAAAGGCTATGTGTATGAAGCCGATTGAAGGTTTAGCTAAGGAGCTAAAACCAGTGGGTCGAGTAAGTTGACAAGCTAACAAGGCAAGACCAGAAAATGCAGGTACAAAGGAGTGGCCTGCTAGAGGAGGGCAGGTGAGGGGCAGTAGATACTCTAATGCACTCCGTTGCCTCCTCCGATAACTCCAGCAGGAAAACTCCAAGTCTTTGTCTGTCTTAGTCGGTCGCCGGCGCTCTGCTGGCGCTTAGATAGGCTACACTTAAATCCCTAATGAATATTGTCCCACACCTGTAGGGGGCTGGCCTCTGACTGATTGGACTATTTACACAGGCTGCTCAAGTCACACCCAATAGGGTGAAGAGAGCCTGATTGATTGAGAACAAACAATTATCAAAATATACAATGGATTGAGTACTAACTTACATTACTCAGCAAGATCACAGTGAAGTCAGCTCAGGTTTTAGAGAAATGTGTGCAACAGGCAACTGTATTTAACACAAGCCTTGCCTCTAAGTGATTGGACTAATTACACAGGCTGCTCAAGTCACACCCAATAGGGTGAAGAGAGCCTGATTGATTGAGAACAAACAATTATCAAAATATACAATGGATTGAGTACTAACTTACATTACTCAGCAAGATCACAGTGAAGTCAGCTCAGGTTTTAGAGAAATGTGTGCAACAGGCAACTGTATTTAACACAAGCCTTGCCTCTAAGTGATTGGACTAATTACACAGGCTGCTCAAGTCACACCCAATAGGGTGAAGAGAGCCTGATTGATTGAGAACAAACAATTATCAAAATATACAATGGATTGAGTACTAACTTACATTACTCAGCAAGATCACAGTGAAGTCAGCTCAGGTTTTAGAGAAATGTGTGCAACAGGCAACTGTATTTAACACAAGCCTTGCCTCTAAGTGATTGGACTAATTACACAGGCTGCTCAAGTCACACCCAATAGGGTGAAGAGAGCCTGATTGATTGAGAACAAACAATTATCAAAATATACAATGGATTGAGTACTAACATACATTACTCAGCAAGATCACAGTGAAGTCAGCTCAGGTTTTAGAGAAATGTGTGCAACAGGCAACTGTATTTAATACAAGCCTTGCCTCTAAGTGATTGGACTAATTACACAGGCTGCTCAAGTCACACCCAATAGGGTGAAGAGAGCCTGATTGATTGAGAACAAACAATTATCAAAATATACAATGGATTGAGTACTAACTTACATTACTCAGCAAGATCACAGTGAAGTCAGCTCAGGTTTTAGAGAAATGTGTGCAACAGGCAACTGTATTTAACACAAGCCTTGCCTCTAAGTGATTGGACTAATTACACAGGCTGCTCAAGTCACACCCAATAGGGTGAAGAGAGCCTGATTGATTGAGAACAAACAATTATCAAAATATACAATGGATTGAGTACTAACTTACATTACTCAGCAAGATCACAGTGAAGTCAGCTCAGGTTTTAGAGAAATGTGTGCAACAGGCAACTGTATTTAACACAAGCCTTGCCTCTAAGTGATTGGACTAATTACACAGGCTGCTCAAGTCACACCCAATAGGGTGAAGAGAGCCTGGTTGATTGAGAACAAACAATTATCAAAATATACAATGGATTGAGTACTAACTTACATTACTCAGCAAGATCACAGTGAGGTCAGCTCAGGTTTTAGAGAAATGTGTGCAACAGGCAACTGTATTTAACACAAGCCTTGCCTCTAAGTGATTGGACTAATTACACAGGCTGCTCAAGTCATACCCAATAGGGTGAAGAGCCTGATTGATTGAGAACAAACAATTATCAAAATATACAATGGGTTGAGTACTAACTTACATTACTCAGCAAGATCACAGTGAAGTCAGCTCAGGTTTTAGAGAAATGTGTGCAACAGGCAACTGTATTTAACACAAGCCTTGCCTCTAAGTGATTGGACTAATTACACAGGCTGCTCAAGTCACACCCAATAGGGTGAAGATAGCCTGATTGATTGAGAACAAACAATTATCAAAATATACAATGGATTGAGTACTAACTTACATTACTCAGCAAGGTCACAGTGAAGTCAGCTCAGGTTTTAGAGGACTAACCTCTTCAACTGAGCAGGAAAACACTGTGCCAATTTTGATCCTGTGTCTCCTGCTCAGTTTGTTCAATTCAGCCATGCTGCGCGCCCGCGCAGATATAAACTATACTGCCGACCAGCCACAGCCGGTCGGCATAGACAAACGGACTGAGAACAAACCTCTAAACTCCGTTTAACACAACAACACACACTAAAACAGCAACCTAACAATAAATAAGCAACACTCTAATTCACAACTTGACAAACAACATATAAATAGAAAAGTTAGAAAAACTCACTCACACCCCAGTCTTACAGCAGCAAACTCACTCCGACTCCAACCACTCGCTCCAACTCCAAACACACGCGAGAGAGAGAGAGAGAGAGAGAGAGAGAGAGAGAGAGACAGAGAGAGAGAGAGAGAGAGAGAGAGAGGCAGAGAGAGAGAGAGGGAGAGAGAGAGAGACAGACAAAGAGACAGAGAGAGAGAGAGAGAGAGACAGACAAAGAGACAGAGAGAGAGAGAGAGAGAGAGAGAGAGAGAGAGAGAGAGAGATAGAGAGAGAGAGAGAGAGAGAGAGAGCGATAGACAGAGAGTTTTTTATTTTTATTTTAGAAAAACATTTATTTACATAATTCTCATTACAATGTACAATGTGTATGTCAATACAATTAAATAACTAACTACACGTTATATCGGGCAACATGTGTCCCCATCACACTTAAAACCACATGAGATCTCACAATAAAAAAAAGCTAAAATACACCTGTCCTTCTGCAACACAACAAAAAACGTAACCATACTTCCATTCAACACATAACATGTCATCAAGAACAACATATGAGCAACCCAAAAGGGTCCTGTCAGTCCATTTGTGTCAGTTCTTATATCCAGCGCATGAAAAAAAATCCCCTTCATCAGTGTTAAGCTGCAAATAAGACAACCGTTATCTTTCATTGATGTTTATTTCACGCTACATAGCGTAGTGGCCACAGCCTTCCTCCAGTCCGAAACCAGTGATGCGCAACACCAGCGCCCATTCACCTTTATACAGATTACCGTAATGGCTGCAGTAGAAGTGAACTTAACAATCTCACTCTCTTTTTTTAAACAAATAATACACTGCAAGGATATTTCAAGAAAAAAAAAAAACTCAGTCATCATAACCAGTTATTCAGTCATCTAGCTTCCACTGTCCATTCTTCAGTGCTTTAAGCAGCACAAGGGAAGATGCTCCGTTTTTGGTCAGACAGTTTGCCAGCTGGTCCTTCGTGGTAGACCACAGAATCCGTTGGATCCTTTTGTCCTGGATAAGTTCTTTGATTCCACTTATTTCCAGTATCAGTCGTTTCTCAGTCACTGACTTGGTGGATTTGATAGCCTCCACAAGGGAGAAGTTGTCTGTAACACACATCACAGGTAGGGTGCACTGTTTGACCATACCTGTGGTAAGTTCAGAGTAGAGGGAGGACAACAATATGGCATTATCAATACCATCAGCCAGGGCTAGTGTCTCTCCTGCCAGCATGCTCCGAACCACTCTTCTGATCCTTTTTCATTTCCAGCAGATTGGAGAGAATCGTCCTTTCTCACCCATCAGAACGGTGAGATGCCCTCCTTGTGTTCCCCCATCTGGGAGGTTTCCCATGGATGCGTTGCTGAAAACAACAAGCTTCAAAGAGTCCTCCTTTCCTAAGTTGTGAAACTTCAGGGTGACATGTTCTGATTTCAGTTTTCGTACTACCTTATTTGCTTCATGCATAGTTTGCAGAATAGCATGTTTTAGATTGGTTGCAAGGACACATGTATCGAACATGATATCTGGCCTACTCTGTCTAGCCACCCACAAGAGTTGTCCTATTTTTGACCTTAGGTTGTCAGTCTCACACTCTGTGAGAAGAGCATCACGGTGCAACGCTCTTGATGAGTCTATGAGAATGGGCTGAAGGTTCTTTATGTAGATCTCCTGTTGCACAAGCACTTCTCCACCTACTGTGGAGAGTTCCATCCCCACATAGCGAAAGTTGTCTTGTTCCTCACGTCCCACCTGGAAAACTGTTTTGAGGTGGGGAATGGTCGTCGTGGCAAATGTGTGTGAGCCACCCCAGATGAAATCATCCACATGACAGGCAAGAACACCAGTCACAATACAGTTTTCATCAAGCCAGTAGAATACAGCAGGATCAACTTGTGACATAGTGGCCCCTGTTTTGATCATCGTTGCTTTTACTCTGTTGTACCAGTAGAGAGAGGCATCAGCAAGTCCATAGACACACTCCTTCAGCTTCCACAGTGTCCCCTCACTTTTAGCCTCAGGAGGAGGGCGGATGTGTATATCCCGAGACAGCTCCATCCCTTGAAGAAAAGCTGACTTTATGTCCATAGAGTTCAATGTTCATTTTTTCTGACACAGAACTGATATGAGTAATCTAAGGGACTCTGATGAGCATGTAGGCGAGTCCTTCTGTAGATCTTGAGTGTTAAATTCTTCAAAACCCCTAGCCACTAGCCGTGCTTTAGGTATGATACCATCAGGGGTTTCTTTAAGCGTACACACCCATCTCGTTGACACCTGTTTTTGACCCACATTTTTCACCTCCTCAAACACCTCATTTTTCCTCCAGTTACTGATTTCATCTTGTTTAGCCTTATCAAATGATACACCCTCTGTTCCTAATACAACATTTTCCTGCATATCAGAGCATAGTTCTACACCATCTAGTTCTACACCATCTAGTGGCTTAACCTGAAAATTGTCTACTTTAGTAAGATCAACTGACCCCATAGTACCGGTGATGTCAAAAGGTTCTAAGTACTGTAGGTTGTACCAGTTGCTGTTTTTCTCCTGTATCCTTTCCTGCTCGTCCCATCACTTTAGCTGTGTGAGAAACACCTGTTACATTATCCACAAATCTGATTGTCTGACCAGCTTTTACCTTTATACCGGTTTTTACCTCTATGCCGGTCTGGTGATAATCGTCTTGATTGATCCCATTAGGGTTATCTATATCCTGGTTTGCTACACCCGCTGCGTCATTATTCATGTCACCATCAGTAACGGGCATGTCCCCACTGTTACTATTCATATCATTGTCAGTAACAGGCACATTACTATCACTAACAGATACATCGACATTGCCCCCAGTATTACTTTCCCCAGGGTGCACTTTTCGCAGCCTAGATTGATGAAACCTGACATTTGTCCCACCACTTTATCCAGTATGTTCAGACAGTAGTGTCCAGATGAAGTCAACACTAGAGCTACTGGTTTCTGAAACATTATAGCTGTATCGTTTTCCAGGTTCAACACAGCTCCTGCTCTCTTTACCGACGTTTTACTGAGCAGTAAAGGGATGTCAGATGAGACTACCTCTGTTTCAATATAACATTTTGTTTCTCCTATCTTGGCTGGTATCTTGACCTTTTTTGTAGAATGTACAACTTGCCCATCCCCAAACTTAAAGGGTTTGCTACTCTCTGTGCTAACCAACCCTTTGACTTGTTTCTCATTTAGTCCCCCAACATAGTTATCCAGCCATTTTTCACTACATACAGTCCTTGTGCATGCCGTATCAATGACTGCCGTTCCCAGAGCCTCAACAATTAATATTTCTGCATCTGATTCCTTCGAATTTTTTTTTATATTACACTCATCTGGTTCTTCATTTCCTTCCGTCACCTTTACATATTCTTTCTTGTTTGGGCAATCTTTCACCCAGTGGAATGTGCTCTGAAAAATCCCACACTTCGTTCGTCTTCCAAATTTATCAAGCGGATTTGTGCCTGCGAATGGTCCTCTAACTTGTCCACTCTGAGCTCACGGCTGCTCCCGCCTCTGCTGTCTCTGATCTGTGTAGAAAGCTGCATCTTGCTTCACAGTAATGCCTCCTGCCCTTTTCTCAGTTTTTTCTCCAAATATACGTTTCAGTCCTGACTTCATATCAACAAAGGTGTGCTTACCACAGGCAGTCAATGCCAGTTGTTTGTCTTTGATGTCGAGGCCTGCTGTATCCAGTAGTTTGAATGCCAAAACAGCGTCAGGTAGAACCATATCGAATTTCTTGATCCGGTTGTACTTCTGTTCAAAATCAACAATATAGTCCACCATAGAGACGCCGTCTCCTCGCAAAATCTGATCAAACTCCGAATAGGCTTCGTAAGCCCGGTCCTTCTCTTCTCGCAAAAACACCCTGTCAAGTTCCCGAATCAAAGTTACCATTCCATTATCCTTATTTAGATCATCGACAGGTATTTCCAACGCAGTATCCCTCGCCCTACCCGTCAACGATAGAGCAACAGCCAACGCTTGTTTCTTCTTGGCTAAATCCGTCACCCGACACCACATTTCCACTTCATTCTTCCACTTCTCAAAAGACGTCTTTTCGTCCAGTCCAGGCGGCTGCCTGTAGTTATTAACGTTAGAGGCCGACATCCTCTGCTACCATGTTAAGCTGCAAATAAGACAACCGTTATCTTTCATTGATGTTTATTTCACGCTCCATAGCGTAGTGGCCACAGCCTTCCTCCAGTCCGAAACCAGTGACGCGCAACACCAGCGCCCATTCACCTTTATACAGATTACGTAATGGCTGAAGTAGAAGTGAACTTAACAATCAGGACCTTCCGTTCCACCGAAAATATCCTGCAACAGGTATTGTTCCCCGACGCTCCACGCTTCAGTCCAATCGTCCAGACAGACCCTGTTGTGACAGGCCATCCTCAGCCCCAATAAAGAAGCCACTTCCTCTGACCCGGCTACATTCACAACATCTTTCAGTGTGATTGTCCCAACTGCTTGCAGACACTGTCCAAGCCCAGGTCTACTCCCTTCCTGAATGTCCAGCCAGGCTCCACACATCAGAAGCTCCATTATCATGGTAACATTATATTATCCAGTTTCCTGAGCTTCTGCAAAAATGTTCTCAGTCTAAAAACGTCCTGGGAAGTGTACCCCCCATTGTTCTCCAACCTCATTTGAGTCCTTGCTGAAAAAAATAAACATCTCTAAATCTTCAAAAAAATCTTCCACTTTGACACTTGTTGTGTGCAGGAACTTCTGTATCTGCCTGACTGCATAACATTTTTTCCGTTGTGAATCAGACACTTGAGAAGCATTTGGGAACTCATCTTCCTCAACACTTGAGATGTCATCCCCCCATTGTTTTTCAACCTCACCCCATTGTTTTTCAACCTCATCCTCGTCCATGCTGGACTGAGAGGAACCTGTGTCTTCTACACCCTCCTGACTCTCTTTGACCAAACTTGTCACTCCTTCCTTATCCTGAGAGCCCACCCCTCCATCACTTCCCACCACGCCATCCACTGTCTGACTGTTTACATTGTCCACCACATTCAGCTTTTCCCCTATTACTTCACTTGTCATATTTTTTTATTCCTTTTTTTACCCTGACGCGGTGTTGGGCTTGAGGGGACAAAAAAAACTCTGCTCTCCCCTGTTACCTCGCCACTTGTTGAAGGGGGGGCAGCATCTCTGATTCCCACCTCCTTAGCTACACAACCACTGGTTGAGGGGGGAACAGCGTCTCCCACCCCTCCCTCCTCTGTACCTGCACCACCCGCACCACCCCCTGTTACCCCACAGTCCCCACTAGTTGAGGGGGGGGCAGCTTCCCTCACTCCTCCCTCCTCTGTACCAAGGCTCTGCTCCGTACCTGCTACACCGGTTCTGTGGCCCTGCAGCTAGATACTATCTGCTGCACTACTGACGTTCTGCAAAGGGACACTGTTTACACTGCTGACGGTCTGCAGCTGGACACCGTCTACACTGCCGATGGCCTGCAAAGGGACACTACCGACACTGCTGACGGTCTGCAGCGGGACACTGTTGTTGTCACTGCTCTCAGCTCTGCGCTGCCACACTCTTCCCTCCTCCACACCTGCGCTGAGCCCAGCGCCGCGCTCCTCTTGGGGCTGAGGCGCAGGTTGCCTTACCCCTCTCCCCGCACATTATCTTAAAAACCAACTCAAGCTCCTCTCCGCTGTTGTTTAGAATCATTAAAACCTGTGTGAGACAACATGCTTCAAAAGATTTACGACATTTTTCTTATAGGGGAAATTATCCTCCCGTGTCGTGCTAGTTGACTTATCAATAGTTCGTCACTGATGAACGGCGGAACGTTGGAAATAAAGACATTTCTGCCTGGTGTGGAGAGAGGCTCAACAGAAAGAAAAGCCCCATCAACACTGATCCCTGATTGAACCAGTGTCCGCACCTTGTCCAATGAATCAAGAAAAATCACCACTCCTCCGTTCATTCTCGCAGCTGATTTAATATTTCTATGTCCGACAATATTTCCAACTGCCATACTGCAGTCCTCTACTGACACATTAGAAACAGATACCTTGATACCATGCTTTCTACCAATTTTGGAAAAGTCCATACTGGCGTCTGACGTCAACCAGCAAAACAGCCTGGCCGACTGCCAAACAAACAAAACACTCCCACTTAACCCTATACACACCAAAAACACACAGCAACCCAACACTACACTATAATACAATATCCCATAAACAAATTAACAAAATAGACAGATAAAGATAGAAAAGAACTCACTACACCTCCAATCTCCAACCTCTCCAATCTCTCCAATCTCATTCCCAGCATGCACTGAGAGAGAGAGAGAGAGAGAGAGAGAGAGAGAGAGAGAGAGAGAGAGAGAGAGAGAGAGAGAGAGAGAGAGAGAGAGAGAGAGAGAGAGAGAGAGAGAGAGAGAGAGAGAGAGAGAGAGAGGGATAGAGGCAGATGAAAGCTAACATCACAGGACTCAAACAAAGAAGCTCAACCACATGAACACAGTGATGAAAGAATCAACTAATTGTTATTTACAATGATGCCCACTAACAGTTTAAAATTACTTAAAGAAGTAAAAGTAAAAGAAACATATTAATTCATGAGTAGATCATAAAGGGTCCTTCATATTAGGCTGGGTGAGTTCATTAGTCATTTGAGATAAATTGAGGCTAGAAGAAACCTCCTTTAAATAATCAGAAGTATGAATTAATCTCCCAAAACGATCATTTCAGAGTTAGTATAATGAGAGAGTAACTCTGCCAAATAATCAGTAGACCTGGCCTCAGCTGATGGAGGTCTATAATTCCTAGACCCTCTATTTATCTTCACAGCAATGAATTCAAAACACTTATGGTATGAGAACAGCATGTAAAATAGAAACAGAAACACAGGATTTCATGTAAATGGCCACCCCCACCGCACCTTCCAATTCTGTCAATTATAATCATTCATGGCTGCCTCAGAATCACTAATGCTTTCCTTAAGCTGTGTTTCTGAAAGAGCCAAATCTGGATCTGCTTAAGACTAATATATTCAAGTTATCAAGTTTCTGACTCTAGAGTAGACTTCTAATATTCAAATGAATCAAGATGTTCTGGTCTTGAACATGTATATGGATTATTTGAGACAGAATGGAGTAGACTTGTCTAGTCTGAGAAGGAGCAGAATCACAGGATAACAGCAGGATTGGAGCTTGGAGAGGCAGCAGTCACAGGTCCAGGTATGCAAAGGATTCGACTCCCTTCTCCCTCCTCCCTCCTACCTCCGGTCAATGGTTTCTGCATCTTCTGGCCGCCTCAGACCCACTCCTATCCGAGATCCTGGGGGGGGGGGGGGGGGGGGGGGGTCATCAAAACTAAGCAGGCTATTATCGGTCCTCGCTCCACAATGGTTTACTATTATAAGATAAGATAAGATATTCCTTTATTGATCCCCTTGGGGAAATTCAGGCATCATAGCAGCATGGGGGAAGGGGGGGGGGGGGTACAGGTAGTAAAAACAACACAAGCAGTGCAAACAAATAGGTCAATATAATTTACTATCTAACTAACTGAAATATATATTCACAGTATTCACAGTGTCACATAAGGTGCAGTATGCATAAGGTAGTGTTATAATTTACTATCTAACTAACTGAAATATACATTATTCACAGTATCACAGTATCCACATAAGGTGCAGTAGAGAGAGAGATTGCGGCCAGCCCACCCTCAGTCAAATGTATGCCTTGTGTATGTCACAAATAAACCTCTTGAATCTTGCCATATTCAATCAATTTCAGTAACTGCAGAACAGTACAGTTAGACTCACTTGTTTTGTGGTCCGGGATTGAACTTTCCATGATAAAAAGTGCATATAAATCCATTTGTTAGATCCAACACTGTCTGAATGTACAGTATCTCGTGATGATCTCTCCGACTCCTGAGAATACACTTCTTATTACCGAACCAGCTAAACGAGAGTATAGCCTAACTAAGCTAACTCACTGAATCTGAAATGAAAATACTCCTGGCTCCTCCACCAAGCGGCAATTATTTTCTGTCTGACGACTGACGAGTGACTCAGTGGCGCACTGAGCTTGCTACGAGCGCTAGAAAACCGCGCCCCCAAACATCACATTTGAACACCCTGATAGGCGAAATGTATTTGCTTGATCCATTTACATTGGCTGCGACGATACATTGGCTGCAGTGACGCCCACTCAGCGAGTGTTAAGTCTAGCGCTCAGGTTTGGAGGTAGGAGAGAGTGACGCGAATCACGCACAAAACAATGATTTATATTTGATATAATTAACGTTATTGTGCATTTTAAACACAAACATACTTAAAATGAGTAATTATTATAAATTGTATTAAACATGTTTAGTTTATTTAATTTTTAGGGGTCCATAATCTAAAATCAAAAAACACAATTTCTTCTTCTCCTTCTCTCTCCACCAGGTGGGGGCGGCGCCCGAGCACCCTCTATGGACCAGCCACCACTGGGTCAGGCTGGATAAACAATTCATATATATATAACAATGCCCCTTTACCACATTCATAAATAGAGATCAGTAACTTGTCATCTGTCAACTGCATGGATAAAAGACAGCAGATTAACAACTATGCATGTTAAAGACACAAATTTATCCACATAGATAATGGAGTTAACATAGACAGTTGAAGAGGTAATTATCATGTAACTCTAAGGGCTCTCCTGGGTTTCATCCAGAAGATGTCACCTCTGACTGAACAGTGGAACCTCTCGTCTCACAGCTGCTGCAGCGACCACTCACAATAACAGCGGTGGCTGCCTCGACTCTTGCGTCTGTGTGATATCGTCTTTTGGCGCAATCGGTTTTCTATCGCTCATTTCACGTCACATCAGGTCAATTAACCTGGTTGGAGTGGGCGCCCTGTTTGTGACTGTGAGCTAGGCAGTCACTCAGTCAGATACAGTAACATGAAGTTACAGATACAGTCTGTTGTTTGAAATGCAATTGTTTCATAAAAGCATTTGTTTGGTAAAATATTTGTCCAATGTACCGTTAATTAGTTTAAGGGTGAAACTTGTTGGTGGATGACAAAAAAAAAGTTAGGGGTCTGTAGCGGGGTTTCGCACAGGACGTCAGAAGGGGGGCTATGTGAGATTGCTGTTCATTGACTATAGTTCAGCTTTCAACACCATAGTCCCCACCAGACTGGTTGACAAGCTGATCGATATGGGTCTGAGCTCCGCCATGCACGCCTGGATCCTGGACTTTTTAAGTGGCAGGCCCCAGGCGGTCAGGGTGGGGGGTCATACCTCCAGCAAAATCGCCCTGAGTATCGGGTCCCCCCAGGGCTGGGTTCTGAGCCCCCTGCTGTACTCACTGTACACACATGACTGTGTGGCCAGGGTTAGCTCCAACTCCATAGTGAAGTTTGCGGACGGCGCGGTGGTGGTGGGGCTGATCTCCAACAATGACGAGAAGGCCTATCGGGAGGAGGTTGATAAACTGGCACGCTGGTGCCGGGACAAGAGCCTACTCCTGAACATTGGTAAAACCAAAGAGCTGATCGTGGATTTTAGGAGAATAGAACAGGGGACACACACGCCGTTGTGGATAAACGGGGCTACCGTGGACAGGGTGAGCAGTTTCAAGTACCTGGGAGTCCACATCACAGAGGACCTGACATGGTCTACACACATAGATTATGTGGTGAAAAAGGTGAAACAGTGCCTCTATCACCCGAGACAGCTAAGGAAGTTCAGAGTATCAGGGAAGATACTCCACTCCTTCTACTCCGGGGCTGTAGAGAGCATTTTGACTGGAAACATCACTGCCTGGTTTGGAAACAGCACGGCACAGGACAGGAAGGCACTCCAGAGGGGTATTGCACTACCACCCCTGCAGGACTTATATAACAGGAGGTGCAAATCCAGAGCCTGCAGAATTATGAAAGACCCTCACCACCCCAACAACAGCCTGTTTAAGCTGCTGCGGTCAGGCAAGCGCCTACGGTCACACGCTGCAAGAACAGAGAGACTCCGACTCAGCTTCTTCCCCCAGGCCATCAGAACACTGAACACTGAACTATCCACTCACAAATACACATGAGCACACACACACACACACACACACACACACACACACACACACACACACACACACACACACACACACACACACACACACACACACACACACACACACACACACACACACACACACACACACACACACACACACACACACACACACACACACACACACACACACACACACACCACTCATGCGGCAACCGCTAAAAAAATCACTTTAAATAAAATGTCACTTTAAAAATAGAATCTTTAGAAACACTTTAAAAGAAGGAGGTACTGTATAGTTTAGATACAGTACATTAACCCTTTCTGCACCAACAAGTTAACTCGTGTTAGCCCGCCACATCACACTGGATGGTCACATCACAGCACGGAGGGGCGCCCCGCTCCAAGCCCCCTTTCATGCGTGCATGAGGAGACATAATAACGATAATCTAGCGTTGATTTCAGGAAGATTCGATAATCAGGCAAAAAATTGCAACGTGATAAGTGGATTTAACTAAAGGGCTGTTTTCGCGTCTTTTCCTGGGATTACTCAGAATCACTCAAACTATACTCATATTCACCACGGTATAAAACGGAAATGTACGGATGAAAAAATAATCTGTTTCTTGCATGTTGACCAGAAGAAACTCACTGACAATCGACAACGTTATTAGATCCATAGCTATAATATTTAATATAGTTTTAGCACTCGCAAACACGGCATTCTCTCCATTGAACAAAGCACTGGCACAAACGGCCATACGCCTACAGCGAACTCCGGCGCTTTTTGTGTTAATAGTTAACATTGTAAATTGTATATTGCATAGTAGTGTATATAAGAACCAGTTTTTTACCATGCATATCTTGTGTCTTATCTATTAAACTTTTTTCGATGCCTATTTTATTCTATTTTATTATTGTATTTTGCACAATCAATGCGGGCAAGACCACCCACATTTCACTGTATGCCCTGTTATGTATGTGACAAATAAACCTCTTGATTCTGATTCTTGATTCATATAAGTTAGGAATGCCCCTAGTGTAGATACATGTAGGTGTGTGTGTGTGTGTGTGTGTGTGTGTGTGTGTGTGTGTGTGTGTGTGTGTGTGTGTGTGTGTGTGTGTGTGTGTGTGTGTGTGTGTGTGTGTGTGTGTGTGTGTGTGTGTGTGTGTGTGTGTGTGTGTGTGTGTGTGTGTGTGTGTGTGTGTGTGTGTGTGTGTGTGTGTGTGTGTGTGTGTGTGTGTGTGTGTGTGTGTGTGTGTGTTTGTGTGTGTCTGTGTGTGTGTCTGTGAATGTGTGTTGTTCAACCCACACGCTTGGCATGCCAATGTCCACAGTGTCTGCTTCCAGGCTTCACTCATCCCGGGGCGTGTTTGTTTTCGACTGCACGGCCGGCCGATTAACATTGGTCATTCTCCTGGCCCCACAAGGTGACCCCCCTCCGTCTCCGGTGTGGAGTCGTGGACATCTCGCATGGCGGGGGAGAGAGGAAATGTCCCGGAGTTCCCGTGTGGGCTGTATGTCAACTGTGAGGTGAGTCTCCGTGACAACAGTCGCAGTCTTAAAACGGAGGACAATGTTGTGAGGATGAGGTGAGGAGACCAAAGAACGTCAACCTCTACTGAACGATTCAGTTTGTTGTTTTTGATTCACCCCACGTACGGTATCATTTACATTTACGTTAGTTCTGTACAACAAGTCAGCAGGAAGGGAACAGGGAAGGGTACAACTCTGGTAGCTATGGGTAAGTAAGATTGTTCGTCAAACAGTGTTGAACTTGAGCGCTACAGTTTTGAGTGCATAGTAGTATAGACATATTAGCATAGTAGGTAGTAATATAGGCAAGGTGGATTACTTAGTATGTGCATAATAGTAAAATACAGTAAGGATAGTATTTTTTCTATTTATAAATGTATTTATTTTCTTTCTTTCTATATTCATTTCAGATTGATTGAAGAAGTGTGTTTTTAGTCCTCGTGAAAATGTGGGCGGGTTTCGGCAATTCTGACTGTGGTGGGAAGTTCATTCCACCATTGTGGAGCGAGGACTGAGAATAGCCTGCTTCTCTTTGATGACCCCCCCAGGAGAGACCATCTCTAACTACACACCATTGTGTAGGCATCACTGCAGGGCAGTGGCTGTAGTGTCTCGACACGTTTACCAATTAGATTAGATGATTTATTTATTGTCAATGTACACAAGGCAATTTAAATTTGTCTTTTCAAGTTACACACATACACACAGTCATCAATATACCTCCTAGTTACACATACACACAGTTCTCATATCCCTCCTAGTTACACATACTGTACACACAGTCCTCATATCCCTCCTAGTTACACATACACACAGTCCTCATATCCGTCCTATAGTTACACATACACACAGTCCTTATATACCTCCTAGTTACACACACAGTCCTCATATCCCTCCTAGTTACACATACACACAGTCCTCATATCCCTCCTAGTTACACATACACACAGTCTTCATATCCCTCCTAGTTACACACACACACAGTCCACATATCCCTCCTAGTTACACATACACACAGTCCACATATCCCTCCTAGTTACACACACACACACAGTCCACATATCCCTCCTAGTTACACATACACACAGTCCACATATCCCTCCTAGTTACACACACACACACAGTCCACATATCCCTCCTAGTTACACATACACACAGTCCACCACACATATATGTATCTCATCAGGGAGGTCAGAGCGCAGGGTCGCCCACAGTCCAGCGCCCCTGGAGCAGTTTTGGGGTTCAGTGCCTTGCTCAAGGGCATCTACACCGTAGATGTAATACCAGCCACCCTTCAGTCACCAGCTCCCAGCTGGAATACACTCTCCTCTCGCTTAAGTAGGAAATACTGCACTTTTTGTTTGTATGTAAACAGCAACACTGTGTTTAACCTCTTAAGCCCTAGCCATATTTTCAGAGAATTCGCCTAAAAGTGCATACCCAAGTAAATGGAAGATTGCTCCACTTCTACAAGGGCCATTTGCATGTTCTTGGTATCTAGGGACATGGACATCAGGGAATGTATTCCCAGTGTCAGAAATAGTGTGTCTGTTACTATCCTTGAGTACATTGTAATGAACCAAAGGAGAATATAAATTATTATTATTTTTTTTTCAACTTTTGCCAAAAGTGAAAAATTGCCAATGAGATCAAGTGTAATAAAAATCTAAACAAATTAACAAAGGGCTTATGATTTACAGGGGTTTATGTAGATACAGTACAGAATTTTGCCATCCGGACACATACAATTTTAAATATCAATATAGAATATAGAATATCAGGCCTATAAATGACCAAGTCATACATCTATGGATCGGGCAAAATCTACTCTTTCCAATGGCAGAGTTAAATCTTGATTTAGTACCACCAGGCGCTCATTACAGGGCAGGAAAGACTGTGAATGAAATCTACTGTAAATACAGTTACTTTTGTATAATGTCCA